>NC_080080.1:82952605-83268798 GCF_949987535.1 Balaenoptera acutorostrata
GTGTTCTGTAGGCGTTGTTCCACATGTAGAAGTATTTCTGATGTATCTGTGGGGAGGAAGGTGAGCTCCACATCTTACTCCTCTGCCATCTTGAAGGTCCCCCTGAAAGACATTTGCCTTTTTTCATCCAGCACTGCCTCCAACTCTTAGGACTGTTTGATTACCTTCAAAGACTGATTTGCATTGTTTCGGTTGGTGAGTTTCTTGTCTCCTTACCCCGGTTTTCTGTTTCTTGTCACCACCACCTTCTGGGTGTCTCTTAGCACCGTTTGGACTCTCTATGGGAGGAAGTCAGAGGTGCTTTCCCCCTGGGGTGGGAGTAGAGTTGTGGTAGGAGTTGGGGGTGAGGTTGCAGAACCGTTTCCCTTCGCACTAAGGCTTTTCTTTCATAGTTTTTGCTAGTCTCTTCCCAGCCACCCTGACTTAAAGGGGAAAAATCTGTAAAGTTTATTTTCAAGGCACAAATCCCATACTTTTATTCAGTAACAAAACTTCTGCCAAAATGTAACAGAAAATGCAAAGAAGGAGAACAAGGCAGGAGAAGCACGGTCTGATGTCATGCTGACCTGGGTTTAAATTCTAGCTCTGCTACCTATTGCCTATTTTATCTCCACCAAATTACTTTGAATTTCTGAACTTTAACTTTTTCATAGCTAAAATGGGTATCATGCCTACCTAATGTTGTTACTGCGAGATTAGGTACACACGTTCCAATATACAAGCCACACACAGAGACAAGTACATACACTGCTTGGCATACACACTAGCTACTATTTAAAGTAGTACCTAAGGGACTTCCCTGGTGGCACAGTGGTTAAGACTCCATGCTCCCAACGCAGGGGGCACGGGTTCGATCCCTGGTCAGAGAACTAGTTCCAACATGCATGCCGCAACTAAGAGTTCGCATGCTGCAACTAAGAGATCACTTGTTGCATCTAAGGAGCACACGTGCTGCAACTGAGCCGGTGAGCTGCAACTAAGGAGCCCACCGGCCGCAACTAAGACCCGGAGCAACCAAATAAATAAATAAATAAAATAAAATTTTTAAAAAAGAAACTTAATTTAAAAATAAAATAAAATAGTACCCAATACATTAGCTATTTTAAAAATCTCTAGAGGTTAACAATTTTTCCAGTGCAAGATTGGATATCTTAGAAAAATTTAGTTTTCTCTGGGTTCATGGTAGTATATTCACTTCTATACACAGCTGGGTAATTAAAGGCCTTAAAAATGTTCATACACTTTTACTCGACAAAGTCACTGTTATTGGTATAGATGTTATTTCATCTATACCAATGAAATAATCAGAGATGTGGAGAAAAACACTTACACACTAAAATATTAATCATACTCATTTATTATAGTGAAATATAGCAAAGAATCTAACTTTCTAACAAAAAGTAGAAACATAAATCATGAAAATGCTATACAAATGATAGCATTAAAAATCCTAATTCAGGGGTGGGATAGGGAGGGTGGGAGGGAGGGAGATGCAAGAGGGAAGAGATGTGGGAACATATGTATATGTATAACTGATTCACTTTGTTATAAAGCAGAAACTAACACACTATTGTAAAGTAATTGTACTCCAATAAAGATGTAAAAAAAAAATCCTAATTCAAAAAAATGTATTTAATGACACTGTGGGTGGAGCTCCTGTTATACTGTTGAATTTGAGAAACAGACTCAGGCCTATATGACCTATGAGATTCCAAGATGGCAGGACCATATATATTATTAATATAATATTCTTATAAGGAGAAAGTGCTGGAATGAACTGTACCAGAAAGTTAAGCAATTTATCCTTAAATGAAAGGATTATATACAGGTTAAGTTTTAATTTTCTTCTTTCTATTATTGTGTCTTTTTTCCCACAATAAAAATGTATTCTTTAATAGATACAAATAAGCACTTAAATCAATCTTTTCTTTAACAATAAACTGCCTCATTACTTGAATAATCTAAGAGATGACCACTTCCCTATGAGTAACTCTCAAATATGCCCAAACTGACCCAACTAGTATGAGTTGACATGTTCCTCCTCATCCCTTCTCTTCCTCAGCATCTCAATTCTGTCATCTCCCTCCCTCCCTCCCTCCTTTCTTTCCTTCCTTCCTTCTCTCCCTCCCTCTGTTATCTATCCATCTATCTTTCCTTCCATCCATCTATCCATCCATCCAACCCAACTAGCTGAGAGTCAACATGCCCTCATCGCATCTCTTCCTCAGCATCCCAATTCTATCGTCTGTCTACCTAACTCTAAGTTTAGATTTGTGCCATGACAGTATCATCTCTACAGAGTTGGCCGTGAGTCTAGTACTCAGAAGGGAGACTATCATCTTTCAGCTACTTTGCTTCATTAAAGTCCACTAGGTAAACACAGCACAATGCTATGGCTGGGCTTCCTACAGGTATGGTTTCTGGGTAAAGGATTCTACCTGCTCTATTCAGTTTCTTGAAAATCAAAAATAGAAATCTTTATAACAAGATCTAAATATACGCATTAACCAGTTAAGTGCATGGTGCAGACAGAAACCAGATGCCTTAGTATCAGTTATGACTGGTCTCTATCTATAAGGATCATTCCGCACTGAGTTATAAGGTATCTCCTGAATATAAAACTAAATGTATTCATATGTTGCCAGCACTACTTTTCCTAGGCCAGTTTTAAACCTTTATCTTACAGTCTTTATCTCCTCGTGTGACTCCAGAACAGAACATTTCAAACTTCAGCATGAATCAGAATCACAGACTTGTTAAAGCAGATTGTTGGGCCCCACACCCAGAGCTTCTGATTCAGTAGGTCTGGGATGGGGCCACCTAATTTGCATTTTTAACAGGTTCCAAGGTGACGCTGCTGGTCCCACCACCATACTTTGAGGATTACTACTCCTAGAAAAACACACATGACCATTACATCTTCTTAACTTTACTCAAGTGCCTGTCAGGCTTCACTGTGCTCTTTCTGCCTACAGAACACCTGCTCCACTGTCAGGACTTGGCATGGAGGCCCCCAGCTTCTCGGTGGAGCCTTCCAGCTGTGCCAAAACTGGTAGGAAAGCAGCACTTCCTCGTGTGAGCTCCATTACATCTGGTGAGCTGTGGAATTTCAATGCTCTAACTTGTTGACACATAGGGCTGGGCTTTCTCGCCTTCATATTAACAATAAAGATCTCACTCCATGCAGCAGAAAAAAAAAGATAAAAATGATACCTAACGTCTCTGGGCCCACAGCTCAAATGCTGCAGAGAAAATCACAATTTGACAAACATTTTTCTTCACCTGAGTTAACAGAGCCTCCCTCACATCTCATCTGCAGTGTCACAAGTCAGCAAGTAATATGCACTTTTTCAGAAATTCGCAACACGCCATTCCACGCTTCTTTCTAGGTAAAAACTGTCTATTCAGAGCAGCAGTTTGGTACAGCGGGTAGAACAAGAACGTGAAGTCTACAGATTTGTGTGCAAGTCCCATTTTGTCACTTACAAGCCAAATGATCTTGATTGCATCACCTAAACAGAATCCTTTTCATCTTGTAGAGGGGGATAATGACATTTATGTTTGACCATTTTAAGACAATAATGGATATGAAAGTAATTGGTACATTAAAATGCTTTATATTAATGGTGTTTATTATTCTTCAAAGATCTTGGATTTATAAAAATTAGTCCATTCTAGAAAACTTTCAAATAGTATCTTTCCAGTAACAAACCATTTAAAACTATAATTAAATGCAACTTAATGTTATTTAAACAAAAAATTGATGCCTTTTTTACTATCAAAATTGAGAAATCTTTGGTGTATGATTTTTAATCAGAAATATATGACTTTCCAAATACACAGGTAACAAAGCCTACTTCAATTCTACGATGTTTATAACCACAAACCTCACTGTGGAGACCACTTTCAAAGAAAACGGAAACTTAGAAACAAAAAGATGAAGCCACAATACACAAGACAAGCCAGGAGTCAGAGGAACGAATGGGTTTTTCCTTACGGTCACCTTCACTAAAGCTGTGAAGGAAAACCTGGCTCAGGACAGGCTGAAGAACCACAGCAGTCAAAACAGCTAAGCTTGTCTTGTTGCCTAGGTTTTTAATTCCAACTGAGATAAGAAGTTGATTAAAAAACCCACCTTATCAAGAATCATCATAGTAACTATTCATTCAAATAACTTAATAATCTGCAACTAGATTCAGGTCACTAAAAACCAACAAAGGCAGAAAGGTAATAGCATTCTTTAAAAGGAATTCTAATAATGGTCACCATACATACATAATATAGGTCATCCCAACAAAAGCTGACAGTGTTCATATGTAAAAAAAATTTTAATGGTTCAATCTTCTGATTCCACAAAGAGAAATAAAAATTGAGATGGCACAAAATATGAGGACCAGATTACAGTATTTGAGTATACCTAGAATAGAAAGGGAGAAAAACAAACCAAATGAACTGAAAAATGTTTTTGTAAAATCCACAAAATGGGGACTTCCCTGGTGGTCCAGTGGGTAAGACTCCGAGCTCCCAATGTAAGGGGCCCGGGTTTGACCCCTGGTCGGGGAACTAGATCCTGCACACGTGCTGCAACTAAAAGATCCTGCATGCCACAGAGAAAGATCCCTGAGTGCCACAACTAAGACGTGGCGCAGCCTAAATAAATAAGTAAATAGATAAATATAAACAGCTCATGCAGCTCAATATTAAAAAAACAAACAACCCAATCCAAAAATGGGCAGAAGACCTAAATAGACATTTCTCCAAAGAAGACATACAGATGGCCAAGAAGCACATGAGAAGCTGCTCAACATCACTAATTATTAGAGAAATGCAAATCAAAACTACAATGAGGTATCACCTCACACCAGTTAGAATGGGCATCATCAGAAAATCTACAAACAGCAAATGCTGAAGAGGATGTGGAGAAAAGGGAACCCTCTTGCACTGTTGGTGTGAATGTAAATTGATACAGTCACCATGGAGAACAGTATGGAGGTTCCTTAAAAAACTAAAAATAGAATTACCATATGACCCAGCAATCCTACTACTGGGCATATACTGAGAGAAAACCATAATTCAAAAAGACACATGCACCCCAATGTCCATTGCAGCACTATTTACAATAGTCAGGTCATGGAAGCAACCTAAATGCCCATCGACAGACGAATGGATAAAGAAGATGTGGTACATATATACTATGGAATATTACTTAGCCATAAAAAGGAATGAAACTGGGTCATTTGTAGAGATGTGGATGGACCTAGAGACTGTCATACAGAGTGAAGTAAGTCAGAAAGAGAAAAACAAATATCATATATTAATGCATATATGTGGAACCTTGAAAAATGGTACAGATGAACTGGTTTGCAGGGCAGAAATTGAGACACAGATGTAGAGGACAAATGTATGGACACCAAGGGGGGAAAGCGGCGGGGGGTGGGGTGGGTGGTGGGATGAACTGGGAGGTTGGGATTGACATGTATACACTGATGTGTATAAAATTGATGACTAATAAGAACCTGCTGTATAAAAAAATAAAATTAAAAAAAAAAACTTTCCTAGCTGTTGTTGGGGATTTGCATATTGTGATAACACCTTACGTATTAGAGATATATAAAAGTGGCACAAGCAACCAGGAAACACATCATCTTCCTCTATAACTGATTAATTTCTATTGGATAGGAATCTATTATTGACAAATACAGAATTAAAGTAAGCATTCAATCTTTGGAAATAGGCAAGTCATTAAATTAATCTATAGCATTTGATTAAAGCATAGACACATGATAAAAAAATAATAAATAAATAAACACATATTTTTTTTAAATTAAAAAATAAAATAAAATCCACAAAATGTCCCGAACTAAAATTTCAGTAGAAAATTTATGAAATTCAGACCAAAAGGATTCACACTAAATGACAATTAAAGAAATTTGGGAAGACAATGATCACAAAAGAGCTGAAGTTGACACTACTAAAATAAGTGAATCAATAAATTAAGACTGTCCTCAAAAATCACAAAGCCTAGATTTAATTATTACCACAAACAGAACTTAGTCTAGCTTCAAACAGAAGCAACCTCAGTTGAACTAGATAAATGTGCAAGACTGGTTAAAGGACATGCTTTAAATTATGAAAGGAATAAGAATGTTCTGGGATCAAAACATTCTTAGAAGCAGCAGCAGCACAATTTCTCTTGAACGGCACAACTTATCTTCATGGAAAAGAAATTAGGACAAACAAGAATGGCAGAAACCTCAAAATGTCACATAGCAACCAGGGCACAGCAAAACCATAGCAGGGTGTGTCATCTGCTAAAATCAAAACAGTATCCCAACGTGAGCTTCACCCAGCCATGTGAGAAATACTAAAGTAACTAGAGCCAGAAACAAAAAAAATACAATTTCTGGCCCTTAGAAAGTAAGACTGTGGAAAGGAAAAGGAAAACTTCCCTTGAGACTCTACAACTATCTGAAAGCTACAGTCTTGGTGAGGATTAATCCAGGGGAGGGGATAAAAGCTCCTGGCCTTTGTTCCTCCTGACTTGCTCCTGTCACCTTCCTCCAGACTTGGTCCACCCGACGACGTGTCCTCCTGAGAGCTGCCTGGCCCTGGTCTCAGGTGCCACGCACGTGGCTGCAGAGCAGGGGAGTGTTCGGCAGGGCCTGAGGGCTGCTCCCAGGTCAGCACCGAGGACTCCTGAGCACGCGGGACCTGAAGGTGAGTACACGGCCACAGAGCAGGCACTGTGCCATCACCCTTTCCGCTCTTCCTTCTGGAAGGTTAGTAACACAGCCTGAAACATACCTTTTAGCTGCAAACACCCACCCACACTCCCCAGTCTCCTCAGGGGCAAGCTTACCCAGCACTCTGTGAGCCCTAGAGGGATGATCAAGACAAGCAGTGAGTCAGCTCACCGTGCAGAGGCTCCACTTTGCAATGCAGACATATTTTACATAGAACCTCAAGTCATTTATATTTCAGGATAACCTGTGTTAAACTCGTTACCTGAAAAATTAAATGGTCTTCTACTTAACAAACTTAAACCGTTCTTGTTTGTTAATACAAAGACAAGCACATAAGGATCTGTTTTCATCAATGATGGGGTCATTTCCTTCTGTCCACAGGGTACTGTTTAACGCTCCGCTCTTTCTGGACTCCGTTGAGTGGGCTATGGGGGGCCGGGAGGGCAGAGCTCCAGCTCCAGGAGAGACGCTGAGCCCGTGTATATGAGAGTGCAAGAGGGACAGACTCAGCTGAATAGAAGTCTTTTTCCTATTTCATTTTTGTCTCTAAAACAGTTATCATTTGCCAAGTGGATCTTCAAAGGAAACAATATAGGAATCAATTGTACAAGTGTTTATATCTTCTTTTATAAGTTTATTGTTGATAATATCTATCAATTGAATTCTTAGTCCCTAAAATTTATAGTTAAAGATATTTGCACGCTTCGGTTGTAAACTATCATTCTGATGAGCTATAAATACAATGGTAAAGATTATCTAAGTCATCTTTATCAAAACAGACCAAATAGGTTATCGACATTAATTCCAAAGAGGCTGCAGCATCATCTCAGGAAAACAAAATAACATTCAAGTATATTTTACACAATTTCAAATTTTATACTATTTCAATTAAATTCTTCTCCAGTACATTTACTGAGCACTTATTTTATGCAAGAAATTAGTAAACCAAATGATACAAATAAGAATAGGATTAACTCAATAAAAACCTTAGTCTATTAGGAGAGGGAAACCATAATAATAACATGTATTGTTGTTATGTTAATTATAGCAGTGCTTAATAATTATAATAATGTTTATTATTATAATGTTTATGTTTTATACATTAATTAAACAAATACTTTAGAAATTACTTTTCCTTAAATTATCTCATTTGATTCTTATAACTACTCTGGGAGAAAAGTAGGATACATAGAATTATCTCCATTTTAGAGGTGAAGACTGTGATTTGCATAGCAGATGAGTGAAAAGGCAGGACTGGAACCAAGGCTCAGACTCCTACCCTGGCACCTTGATGTGACCAAGCTTATGATGGCGACCGAGAGCACCAACCACAGGCAACATTTCCTCATGCTTCTTAGGTGCCAGACACCTTCCAACTCATTAACTCCTTTAACCTCAAAGAAGACCCCCTGAGACACAGAGAAGTGCAGTAATTGCTTAAGAATACACAGCTAATAAGTGGTGGGCCAAGATTTGAGTAGAGGTAGTCTGACTCCCATTACTCTTACTGGCACTTGCATGTCTTCTTTGAAAAAACGTTTATTCATATTCTTTGACTATTTTAACTTCATTCTTTTGCATATGGATATCCAGTTTTCCCAGCATCATTTGTTGAAAAGACTATCATTTCCACATGAATGGTTTTGGCACCTTTGTCAAAATTCAACTGACTGTATATTTAAGGGTTTACCTTGGGTTTTATATTCTATTCTACTCATGGTCTATATGTCTACCTTTATGCCATTATCACACTGTTTTGATTATTATAGCTTTGCAGTAATTCTGAAATCAAGAAGTGTGAGTCCTCTAAGTTTAGTCTTTTTTTTCAGGATTATTTTGGCTATTCAGGGCCCATATGAATTTTAAGATGTTTTTTTCTATTTCTATAAAAAAATAAATACCAGTGGGATTTTGATAAGGATTGTACTGAATCTATGGATAGCTATGGGTGGTACTGACATCTTAATATTATCAGTTGTGCAATCCATGAACAATTTTTTAGGTGCACACATGTTTATAATCGTTATCTCTTCTTGATGTACTGAAACTTTTATCAACATATAATGTCTCTCCTTATCTCTTGTAACCTGTTTGATTTAAAGTCGACATTGTCTCACAGTAATATAGCCACCCACACTCTCATTTGATTACTATTTGCATGGAATATCTTATTCCACCCTTTTACTTTCAATTCCGTTGTGTTTTTATATCTAAGTTGAGTCTCTGGTAGACAGTATATAGATGGATCCTTTTTTTAAAAAAATTCAGACTGCCAATCTCTACCTTTTAATAGCTGAGTTTCATTCATTTACATTTAATGTGATTGCTGATAAAGATGGATTTGCTTCCGGCATTTATCAACTGTTTTCCTAACATTTTTTCATTCTTCTTTTTATGTGAATGATTTTTTATTTTTTTTATTCTTTATTTCCTCCATTACTGCTTTTTAAATATTCAGTTGATTTTTTTGGAGTGTATCATTTTAATTCTCTTCTTTCCTGTTCTGTGCTTTTTAATTTTCTTAGTAGTTACTTTGGAAATGACAATTAGCATCTTAAACATGTAACAACCTGGTCTGAATAATCTTAAATTAGTTTCAATAATACAATAATACTGGCTTTTATATTTACCTATGTAGTTACCTTTACCAGTGTTCATCTCTTCTTATGGTTTCAAGATGCTGTTAAGTATCCTTTTTTTAAAAAAATTTTATTTATTTATTTATTTATGGCTGTGTTGGGTCTTCGTTTCTGTGCGAGGGCTTTCTCTAGTTGTGGCAAGCGGGGGCCACTCTTCATCGCGGTGCGCGGGCCTCTTACTATTGCGGCCTCTCTTGTTGTGGAGCACAGGCTCCAGACGCGCAGGCTCAGCAATTGTGGCTCACGGGCCTAGTCGCTCCGCGGCATGTGGGATCTTCCCAGACCAGGGCTTGAACCCGTGTCCCCTGCATTGGCAGGCAGATTCTCAACCACTGCACCACCAGGGAAGCCCAAGTATCCTTTTATAACAGCCTGAAGGAGCCACTTTAGCATTTGTTACAGTGCAAGTCTACTGGTAATGAACACCCTCAGCTTTTGTTTATTTGGAAATGTCTCAATTTCACCTTCATTCTTAAAAGATAATTTTACTGGATATACTATCTTTCAGGATATACCTGAAAGACAGTTTTTTTCTTCCAGGACTTTAAAAATGTCATCTCACTGCCCCTGGCACCATTATTTCTGATGAGAAATCAGCTCTCAATCTTATTGAGGATCCCTTGTACATAAGTCACTCTCTTGATGCTTTAAAACTTCTTTATTTGGGGGTTTTGACAATTTGACTATAATGTGTTTTAGTGTGGCTCTCTCTGTGTATATCCTGCTTGGAGTTCATTGAGCTCTTGAACATGTGTATTCACGTCTTTCCTCAGATTTGGAAAGTTTTAGGTCATTATCCCTTCAAATATGTTTCTCTGCCCCTTTCTTTCTCTCTTTTCCTTCCAATATTCCTATAATGTGTATGTTGCTATACTTGATGGTGTCTCACAGGTCCCTTAGGCTCTGTTCATCTTTCTTCATTCTTTTTTCTCTCTGTTCCGCAGACTGTGCAAGTTCCACCTTCTTACCTTTCAGTTTGCTAATCTTCTGTCCTGCCAGTTCAAAAGTGCTCTTTAATTCCTCTGGTGAGTTTGTCATTTCAGTTTTGTATTTTCCAGCTCCATAATTTCTGTTTGGTTCTTTTATATAATTTCTACCTCTTAACTGATATTTTCATTTTGTTCAGACATTGTTTTCCTGATTCCCTTTAATTCTTTGTTCATGGTCTATTGTAGCTCAATGAACATATTTTAAGACAGTTGATTTAAAGAGTCTGATTAATAATTCCAGTGTGTGTGCTTCCTCAGGGATGGTTTCTGTCAAGTTCTTATTTCCTGTGAAGAAGTCATACTTTCCTGCTTCCTTGTATGTTTTTTCTTTAGAACTGGATATTGTGAGTATTATGCTGTCATAACTCTAGAAATCTAATTTTCCCACTCCTCAGGAATGACTTTCGTTTGTTGAGGGCTCGAGCTATCTTTTGGTGACTCTTCCAAACTAGTTTTGCAAATTGTGTATTCTTGCTGTGTATGAGAAACTAAAGTTTCTCTTCATTTATCTCTGCAGACAGCCACTGACCTAACCAAAGGATTCTTTAAATGTCTGATTCCAAGAGTGGAGGGAAAAAAGGAAAGAAAAAAAAGGTTCTGTCTCTTAAATCCTCCCGTATCTGGAAAGCCACCTCAGCCCACAGTGGGATGAAACAATGGCTGACCTCTCTGTCACGCCCTCAGTGATCAAAAGCAGCAATCAACAATCAAAACTCACAACCCTCATTTTTGGAGGACAAAATCCTCACTGCTTGCCGTGGCACCAGCAAGCTGTAGGAGGAATGCTTCTCACCTGACAGCTGACTCTCATGGGAGTGGGGGTAGGGGATGGTAGCCGCTACAGTGTGAAAGCTATATTCAACCAAAACGTAACTGAAATTTACCAGCGTCTTCATCAGGTTCTCCCCTGGATGCTGCAGGTGTTCTATTAGACCCAAAGTTCCAAAATAGTTGCCTCAGACATTTTTGAAAGTTCAGTTGTTGTTTTGGTGGAGGTACACATTCCTGGAGCTTCCTGCTCTGCCATCTTCCCTGACTTCACTCCAAAACTAGCTGATATTTACTAAGCACTTAGTCTGTGCCAAGTACTACTCTAAGCACTCTCCATCTTCATACCAACCTTCTGTGAGAGTGTATTATGAGGACCCCCATTTTACAGATGAGGAAACAGAGGCAGAGTAATGAGCCTCATCAAGGAGATGGGAAATGGTTCATCTGGGACACAAGGCAGTTTAGCGTCAGATTTGTTCTCTTAACCACTATACTTTGCATACAGAACTTCAGTAGAGCTAGAAAATGACTTAAAAATCATCAGGTTTGAGCTAGTCATTCTGTAAATAAGAAAACAAAAGTTCCAAGGAAGCTAGCGAATTGTCCAAAGGTCACACAAAGAGTCTACTAATGGCAAAGTGATGACTGTAACTTAGCTTACCAATTTCCAGCCCTTTTCTACCAGACATCCTCATTTCTCTGAGCACCTAGGCATTTGGAATCTGCATGAAAATCTTTTCCTAGGTAGGAAGCAATGGCAGAGTTCAGAATTCACATTCTTTAGACATACTGCCTATCCTCCCAAACAGCTTAATCCCCACCTTCTCCAGGAAGCCTGCCATCAAGAGTTAATTGTAACCAGTAAATGCAGTCTCTGTTCTGTCTATATTACCTGCATGGAACTCAGTGCCTTACACTTCAATTATTTATGTAGTCATGTGTTTAAAATCTTTGAGGGAGAAAAGAAATTCTGTCTTCCCTTTATATATATCCATGTATATATCAATAAAATCAGGTCGTACAAATATTTGCTGAGTGAGTGATAAATGAAACCTGTCTGCCCAGAACCACAGATTAAAATACGACTTCCATAGTGTCACATCTACACTAATATATCCTTGATGGCTCCAATACACAGAATAAAGTCCACTGTCCTTACTGGGGTATTTGAGCCCATTCAATTTCCAAACATGGCTTGCAGGGCCCTTCAGAGCTGCAACTTTAATTTATATATTTCTCAGCACATAATATTTGGGTCTTGCATGTAGCAGGTGCTCAATTTATTACTAAGTGATAGTGGCTTAAACTGTAGTGAATATGATCTAAGATAAATGTAAAAAAGCAGAAAAATGATTTAAAATATGTAACAATGGCTCCAGAGAGCTCTGACATCTCTTTCCCAGGAGATTTTCAAGATATAAAAAAGATATTCATCTGCCTCAAGCAACCGTCACCCTGTCTGGAGGCAAGAAGCCGGACTCCACAAGTCTCTTCTAGTCCTACAATTCTATGACTACCCACTTAAAACTGCATATTAGCCAGCAAGGAGGAAAAGAAAATAGATTTGTACCTGTGCATGGATGTGAAAACTCAGAGAAGGAAATCATTCAATATTAGAAGGGGAAAAAAGTTTCAAGACAGAAAAAAATAAATCTGAGTACAAATATCAGATCCTTATCAATAATATTCTGGTATATACTGCTTATATAATTTTCAGCCAAATGGAAAAAAGAATTTCCTATTTGAAATTTTATTCTCCTTTTAGTAACATTTAATACTAAAACCTTAATATATTAACAGGAGGTTAAACAATAATCTATGGGATAGCCACATGAAGGAATACAAGTATTAAAACTGTATATAAAGACTACAGAATCATACAATAAATGCTTAATGAAATATTAAGTAAAAAATGTAATATGGCATGGTTAATTTAATTGCAACAGTAAAAAAGATACAAATGAGTAAAGACTAGGTGAAAATGAAAAAAATGAAAAAAATGAAATAGTTTTAATATAATAGTGGGATAATTAGGTAACTTTTTCAATATTTAAAGTTATGAAAATCATTCTTCTATATTATATCTAAGATACCAAATTAAACAGTGGTAGAAAAATCACTTTTAAAGCTAGTATAAAAGTTAAAAGATAAAAGTAGGGACTCAGGTCGAGATGTGAGACAGTAATTCTGCTTGGACGCTCCAAGTGGAAACTACAAAACAAACACCACACTGGAACTCAGAAACACTTATATCTGATACGCAGCCATGCAGGTACACCAACACTTCATAGGCCCTGATCGTGCCGCCTGGGGCCACCTCAAGGGGGGACCTGAGCACATGAACGGTTCAAGCCGCCGAGTGCGAAGGTTTTATGCAGCACTGGCCCCCAGCCGGCACCGTGCCAGGCACCCTGCACGCTTCACCTTATAAAGGAGGTGCTGTTAGGGTCACAAACTTAAAGGTGAGGAAACGGGGGTGGAGACAGGTTGATATACGAAGGTTACAAAGCCAGGAATAGAAACTAGGTCTGAACTGACTCTGCCTTAAGTGGATCTAACACAAGACCTAGAAAGGACACGCTCCGGACACAAAAGAATTGGCTGTTTCATTTTACAGTAGAGTCCAGAGTGACTATTTAAAGTGAAATGCTTATTTCTTCAGAAGAAAACACATGCAAATACTAACTCTTCAAGTGGAAAAATGTGGAGCTACTGTAGACTTAAGAATGGATAGATTACCCCAAGACACACATAAAGGCAGGACAGGAGAGCAGGAAGAAAAAAAGTCATTTTATCTGATTACGAAAATCATAAACGGTCCGTATAGATAACTTGGGAAAATCAGAAAAGTAGAAAGAAGAAAAAAATCATTAATAGGCAGACAGGCATATGAATATTCTGTGTAATTCTGTAATTCTGGTGGAATATGTAAAAGCAATTACACTGGGCTTCTTGAACATTTGTCCCTGAGCAAACCCAGATTTTTGGCAAAATGCCTATATAGTGTGAACTCTTTGGCTGAAATTGGAAGGCTTTTCAGGGAAGAGAGAATCCCAAGCGAACTGCTAAATGCAAGAAGAGCTGCAAGTTGGATGAGAAAAAAAGAATAAGCGTGGTTGCCTGGCCCCTAAAGACACAGAAACGGAACTCTGAGTGGCTAACTTGAAGTCTTCTAGAAAAGACGCTGGGCCCCAAGAATCTGCACAACCAGTGGAGAGGTCTTCCCCTTGGCTCACCAGTACTAAATGTGAAAAGATAGATTTGGAAATGACAGTCAAGATTGCAACAATACCCAACAAGGTAAAAGAGCAACAGTTCCTACCAGGAGAGTTGAACAAATGTCCAGTTTCACACTGACATATGCACGTCAGAGTCCAAGAAAGAGTGTTAATACCAGGAGAAATGGTGAAATGCTCTTTAGTGCACTCAACAAGAATGACCACTTTTGATAAGATCGTCTGCAATTTTATCAGGTGTGGCCTATCAACATAAGCAAGGAAATTTTACCACTTTGAGAGTTATATCTGTGTCTATTTTCCCCAGAGGGAATAAGCATTTCACTTTTAAACAAATAACATTATATTAAATGTTATTCTTCAGAAGTTGGCTACATAAAATCAAGAACCACAGTTTCTGTGTTTGGTAAAGTCAACCTGATCTGAAAGAGAAAACTTGGATTTGGGTCCCAGATGGAAGATATAAGATGCTACCATATAGTTTTTGCTATGAAGACTTCTTTCGTATTTTACTTCACTTCATTTCTTCACAAAGGGAGCAACAAGGTCCCATGAATGCAACACTATATACTGCTGCCGCCCAGCTTCATCTTTAAACCGCCTCCAAACAAGCACAGGGGATGCTTCTGTGTCAACCCGTACTGCGACCCCTGTCTTCTCCACTACCACTGCGTAGAAGATAGAAAATCTCACCAGTTGTCAGATCACCCTGCCTTAGAAGAACACATAATTGTTTCTCTACGCCACCACAGACATTTTATAGATGGGGAAGCAGAGGCGCCGGACGACCAGATGATGGCTCATGGGGTCCCAAAGCTCAGGAAGAAGAATGGGCTCAGGTCAACTGGGCTGTGCAAAACAACTGTTTCCAATGGAATGCATACAGCCAAGTTAAGTCAGACAGTCACAACCAGGTAGAGTAAAATTGATTTAAAAAAATAATACGCAGTTTTAGTCAGACGGCACACTAGAATATAGGTATAGGTAGTTAAATGCAACACATTTTTCACTACTGAATTGTTATTATTCCAAAAAACTGTATAATTTTAAAATGTCCACTATTCATACAGCTGACTTTTTTCACCTCTTTATGCCCAAACTGCTTTTATTTTCCTTTTACGTTATACAGCTAATTGTTTAAAGGAACACTCCAGAGTAAACTAGTGCCAGACTAGAGAAATAAACAAGAGCAAACATTCCTCAAAGCCTAAAACAAACCACATCACCAGCAACCACAAAGGATATTAGAATCTATAGATATGGGTCAGATACTGCACAAAGATACACCAGTGCATACTTCACTGGCTTGTTACAAGGTTAATGTGGAATTCAAACCCTTCTTTAGGTTTAAAAACAGCAGAGCTTGTACTTATCCAGAACTGGGTTTGAAAAGACAACAATTATCCACAAGTTCTGAGTGTAGCCCTAATTTGCTCACTATTTACTAGTATCTTACTGGAATTAAGACACTGTGGAACTTTTCCTCTTTGGGGGAAAAATATTTTGTGTTCAATTGGAGCTACGTAAAGGCTCAAAATATAATTTTTACATTTGCATGATATGAATATTTGTGTCAAAGTTAAAGATCTCTGTTTTTAAGAGCATTAGAAATGTACCAACACAGCAACAGAAGCATCAAAGTAAAGTATAAAACAGGCTTCTTTAAACCAACTAAAGAATTCAAAAGTTTGGTACATATCTAAAGAGACCTTAGGTGTCTCTAGGAATACACCAAAGGTTCATATCTTCAAACAAGTGTACCTATACACAATGCTGGCCAGCAAGCTAAATTAAGAATCTGAAAGACAGTCATGTAGTGTGGCGTCCAGGCTACATGGAAGTGTTAGTAAGCCAATGTTTGTTCCGCCTTCCATTATTTACAAATTAATATGGTGACAATGATGCAGTCAACATGCTTTAAATGAGAAACATATACATCAAAGATTGTACAACCAGTTTCTCAGCTGCCTCCAGTTTAGGAAATAACCAAACAAATGTACAGATCTGCCATTATTTAGACAATATTTAGATATTATTCCTCACCATTTCCCATTTGCCATCTCCCTGAGACTGCCCTTTTGTTACCAGCTCAGAACAGAGAAGCAGTGCTGGCCTGGACAGGTATCCTCTCAGAGAAGGCATAAAAGACCTGTCTCAGTGTTCAGAAATGTTTCTCCAATTTAGTAAGACATGCCAGCCTTCAGATACCAGATTCTCTCCTTCCCCTCTTTTTCTCCCCACTCCCATGGACTTATGTCCATAGTGTCTGAATTTGGATTCAAAGTTCTTTTTCTCAGAGAAATAATGTTATAAATGTGGGTAAGGGGAGCTCAAGTTCCATCATCAGTAAAACGTTAGAATGCATTAGGGTAAAATAGACTTTTGGGAGCTGGCCTGGGAATGGAGCCATGATTTCTATTACTGTTCTTTGGGCAAATGCAGTCCAAGTTCTAAGAAAGGAACTTTTGGGAAACAACCCATTCATACTTTAGGGTGTGTACTTTGGGTTGAGAGACTAACAGGTAGCAAAGTCGGGGACATGCAAACACTCTAACTTAAAATTAATAAGCTTTATTCCTACCACCTGTGATTTCTAGTCCCAAACACTCACCTACAGGTTTAAATTACAACATGTAGTGTGGACATTATTTGTTTATGTCTAACCAGAGGACTTCGTGCTTCAAGTAATGCGAAGGCCAGATATGCTATGTAACACACATGTGTTCCAGAAAACAAAAGCCAGGATTTTTCAGCCCAAATATCTAGGTCCCAGATGACAGTTCTGGCTTGGGAGGCTGCTCATCCTGCACTTAGAGCACGAGATTATACCCAGTATCTCCCCAGGACAAAGGCCAGTCGGGGCAGAGTGGTGGAGGCAGGCTGGGAATCCATGTGGGACAAGCATCATGCAGAATGAACCAGACTCAGAGACACACACACACGCAGCTCCCTCGGAACCCATCTGATGTCAGCCTGCCCCCAGATCACAGTTGAGGTCACTAGGCCTAGGGGTTTGTTTTCATTAGCTGTCCCCTCTGGCCCAGCAGAGACAAAAGCTGTCCCTGGCTGACAACACACAATGCAGCAGGAGCGGGTGGGGCCTTCAGGGAGCTTTAGGATGTGGTCACGTGAAACTCATGAACATGCTGAGCCATCTCTGCTTGTCTAAGATTTTTGCTTCTATTCCTCTATTAGTTCTCATAACAACCCTATCAAGGTGGAGAGGGCGCTGTTATGTTCTTACTTGATAGATGAGAACTGTGCCTGATTGCTGCTTTGCTCTAAGTGACGGGGTCATGTTCTCTCCACACTACTGTGACTTTCACCAAATGTAGTAAAAACTCACATACACAGAGTACCTTGACACCCAACCCCTCGAGAATGCCTCATTGTCCACTGAGAGGAGACAGGCTATATACAGAACACCAAAGGTCTCCCTTCACGGGACCACATACAGTCCAAAGAGTGCACATGCACTGACCCCCAATCCCAGCCATTGTCACCTCCATGCAAACACAGTGTGTATAGGACAGGATCTGAGCCCTATTATACTCTAGCTGCCAGGGGTACAAAATTTAAAAAAAACATTCTTATCGTGTTACTAAACTGTTCATGAACCAATTACTAGACCACATCACTATAGGCAAGCACCTATCTCCCCAGTTCCTTCTGTAGGATGTACCCCCAATGAGATTTTAGTGATGTGAGGGACTGGAATGACACCTTCTATTTTTTTCACCTCATTTGGAATGCACTAAGTGCTAGGCACATAGTAGGCATCAACGGACACATGTTGGAATGAATTTTTCTCAATTCCTTCAGCAAGTCTTTCTTATCCCGGAATGGTTATTTTACATAATGGAGTGCTATGGCTGGATTCATTTTCTAGTTTTGTTCCTTAAGAGTGTATATACAATGTCTTCTGAAATCTGTGCTTCAGGACAATAAAATAATGATCCCAAGGACAGAGTGGGAGAACATCAAAGCAAAGCAGAGAGAAAAGATAATAAATAGGGAACTACTTATACCACTAGTTTACTTATAAGTTCCCTAGATTAGATCATGACCAGCTAACATTTCTAAACCAAGGGCTGGAAGATAGGAGCCTGGTATTTCTGAATGATCAAAATTATGGGATGCATGCATTTGAAATTTAACCTGGGCAATGGATATTTCAATACACAGGATGGCATGGGTTTCTTAAAATAATTTTAATCAGTCTTTTTATCATTTTTGTTAAACAGAATAATGTAAAAAGTTGATGTTTTAAGCTACATTCTTCCCCTCTTTGTGTTAAATGTGCACAGCAGATCTAAGCAATATATACTTAATTATCAATTTTAATTAATCTGTATACTTCATGTGTCATGCATCTGTCCTTTATCATATTGATTACTGGATTTTAATTTAAGGCAAAAGCTACTTCTTCCGTCTTCTAATTAATAATAGAAAAATAACAGGAAAATCTCCAAACATTTGGAAACTAAATAACATACTTCTAAAAACTCCATGAGTTAAACAGGAAGTCTCAAGGGAGACTGAAAAATACGCTCTACTGAACAAAAATGAAAATACTACACAACAAAATTGGTGAGATGCAGCTAAAGCAGTGCTGAGAGGGAATTTTATAGCATTAAATGCATACATGAGTAAAGTTTCAAATCAATAATCAAAACTCCCTCCTCAATGACTTACAAAAAGAAGAGCGAAATAAACCCAAGCAAGCAGAGGAAAGGAAATAATCAAGATAAGAATAGAAATCAATGACGTTGAAATTTTTTAAAAAGAGAAAATCAATAAAACAAAGAACTGGTTCATGGACAAAATCAATAAAGTTAATAAACCCTTAGGCAAAACTGACAAACAGAGGAGACACAACTTACCAGTATCAGAAATGAAATAGGGGACTGCACACAACTCAGCAGACATCAAAAGGAGAGGAAGGGAACACTACACACAACTCTACACACATAAATGTGACAGATTCAATGAGATGAACCAATTCCTTGAGAAAACACAAACTACTACAACTCAGACAGTATGAAATAAGTATTTGAATAGACCTATAACTAGTAAGAAAATTGAAAATGTAATTTTAAAACTCCCCAAAATACCTCTCTAAATCTGGACAGTTTCACTGGAGAATTCTACCAAATGTATGAAGACAAATTAACACCTATTCTACACGATCTTTCAGAAAAGAGAAGAGGGAACACTTCTCAATCATTTCATGAAGCTAGAATCACCCTGATACTACAAACAAAACAAACACAGCACACACACAAAAAAGAAAACTACAGACCAATATGCTTTATAAATACAGCTGTAAAAATTCTTAACAAATTAATAGCAAATAGAATTCAGCAATATGTAACAAAAAATTTACACACACACACACACACACACACACACCACACATACACAAATACATACATCTCATGACCAAGCAGAGGTTACTCCAGGGATGCAAAGCTGGTTCAATACTTGAAAATCAATCAGTATAATTTACTACATTAAATGCTAAAGAAGAAAAATCACATGATCATATAAATCAATACAGAAAAACCATCTAATGATTCAACACTCATTCATGATAAAAAGTCTCAGAAAAGTAGAAATAAAGGGAAACTTCCTCAACTTGATAAAGAGCATCAACAAAAAAACTATAGGTAACATTATACTTAATGGGGAAAAACTAAAAGTTTTCCCTTAAGATTAGGAACAAGCAAGGATGTATGCTCTTACTGCTCTTTTTCAACATAGTACTAGTGGTTGTAGCCAGTGCAATGAGGGAAGGAAAGGAAAAAAAGGCATACAGATCGTAAAGGAAGACAAACTGTTCCTACTTGCAGATGACATGACTGCCTATATATAAATTCCCAAGGATTTTACAAAAAAATTCTAGGACTAATAAATGAGTTCAGCAATACTGTAGAGCACAAAATCAACATACAAAAATTAACTGTATTTCTATGTACTAGCAATAACACTAAAATTAAAAAATATAATACTATTTACAATTGCTAAAAAAAGAGAAATATTTCAGTGTAAATCTAACAAAGCATGTATAAGACTTACATGCTGAAGCTACAAAATGCTGATGAAAGAAATCAAAGAAGTATTAAACAAACGCAGAGACATACTATGTTCACTGATTAAAAGACTTCATATAGTAATGATGTCAACTCTTCCCAAATTGATATACGGGTTTAACATAAATCCTATTGAAATCATGGCAAGGTTTTTCAAAGAACAGACAAAAATTATTCTAAAAGTTATGTGGAAAGGCAACGTTTATCTAGAACAGCTGAAGTAGTTTTGAAAAAGGAAAATGCAGTGCTAACAGCTGATCTACCTGATTTCAAGACATTATAGAGCTTCTATAGTCAAGATTGTATGGTACTGGCAGAGGGACATACACACAGCTCAGTGAACAGAACAGAGAAACCAGGAATAGATCCACACACATATGTTCAAGTTATTTTTGACAATGGTGCAAAAATAATTCAATGGAGAAAAGACAGCCTTTCAACAACTGGTTCTGAAGTAATTAGACATCTATAGGCAAAAAAACAACCTCCACTATAGGTGTCATACCTTATAGAAAAAATAACTCCAAATATATCATTGAATTAAATATAAAACAACATAGGAGAAAATAACTGGAATCTAGGGCTAGGCAAAAACTTGTTAAACTTGACATGAAAAGCACAATTCAGAAAAGGGAAAACTGGTAATTTGGACTTCATTAAGACAAAAAATTTTTGTTCTGTGAAAGACCGTGTTAAGAGGCTGAAAAGATAAACTAGAAACTGAGATTAAGGATTTGCAGTCCTAGACTATATGATGAAGCCTCAAATCTTAACAGTAAATAGTAAACACATTTACACAGTAAACAGTAAAAATATTCCAATTGGAACACGGGCAAAAGATACGAATACATTTCACCAAGAGGCAAACAAGCACATCAAAAGATGTTCAGTGTCATTAGTGAAATGCACATTTAAACCACATTAGCTATCACTATGCACATGGCTAAAATAAAAACAGTGATAACATGATACACTGGGGAGGATGTGGAGAAACGGGACCACCTCACGCATTGCTGGTGGGAATGTACAATGGTCCAGCCAGTCTGAAAAAGTTTTCAGTTTATTAAAAAAACTAAACATATAAGTACTTATAAGATCCCATAATTACACTCTGGTATTCACCCCAGAGAGATGAATGCATATGTTTACACAAAAACTGGTATACCAGTGTTCACAACAGCTTTATTCACAAGAGCCAGATACCCTCAACAGGTGGATCAACAATTCTGGTGCACCCTCACAGGGGAAGACCCCTCAGCAGCAAAAAGGAAGGAAATACCGACACAGGCAACAACTTGGCTGCCCCTCTAGAGAATCATGTGAGTGAAATATGATTCAATTTATATAATGTTGTTGAAATGAGAAATAGTAAGAATGGAAAACAGATTAGCAATTGCCAGTGGTTAAGGAGGGGACTGGGGTAAAAGGAAAGCGGGTATGGCCCTAAAAGAAACGGGAGGGTCCTGGAGCTGTCCCACATCTTGACTGCATCAATAACAATAGCCTTGGTTTATACCGTACTGTAGTTTGGCAAGATGTTACCCTTAGGGGAAACTGAATTTCTCTGTATTACTTCTTACGAAGGCTTCTGAATCTACAATGATCACAAAATACAGAAGTTTTAATTAAAAATAAATTTTTAAAAGAAGGTACAAAAAATATACGAATAAAACAAAGGATAGCAATCCAGGTTCTCATACAAAAGTCACTGTTGGTAAGGCAGAAGTGCTGTCTCCACAAAACCTTTTTCTCTCCCAATCTCCTTCCCCCGGAAAGTCTTCAGTTACTATCTTTACACAGGGAACTTTGAAAATCTCTGCCCTGTGCTTCTCTCATCAGCTCCAGGCCTCCAGGTTTTTAAGCCGGGGAGAGACATGATCTGATTTACATTTCAAAAAATGCTGCTGCCCACTGTGTGAAAATGAGAAGAACAGCCCTGCGCATTCCAAGGGAAAGGTGAGCCTTCCCCAACCCCGGACCCTGCTCACCTCCAACCACTCGGCCCTCCTCTCACTCACAGGAGGTCTCCCAAGCCTCCCCTTGCCTGCACTCACCCGCACTCTCATCTGAGACCCCACCCACTCCACCCCGTAATTCCTCTGTAATAGCCTTGATCATTAGAAAATGACAGTCATGATAAGCTTACAGAAATCTTCTTCCTAAAGAAATTAAGAAAACTGCTTCAGTTTCTTGTTGAGATCTTTCTAGCCCTGCATTTGATAAGAGGGCTCTTTGTACCAATGTAACACGTGAGTGTAATTGATTTGAGAGGGGTTTCTACAATATGCACGGGCTCCTGTCAGTTAAGATCAGATGTATGTATGTGACGCATGTGCATCTGTACATATATGCATAAACACATTTTCTTCTAATAATTTTAATTACTGTGAAAAAATAAGATAAAATTGCTGCATTTCAGAGCTTTTACTGAAATGTTCCAGAACTGCCAAACATCTAATTCTGAATGTTGCTTACGTTAACATAAAGAAAAATCACTTTAAGTATGGTATTATAAAAACTTCTCCTGCTTATTATACTTGAAAATTGTTTCAAAAACAGCACTGTGACAGGAGCCCAGGTCGCCTCCTATTGGCAGCACCAGCTTGAGCAAGCTCTTCTCGTCCTAGAAAGGGGTAGTGCCCGTTTCTAACTCATAGGGTTACTGTGAAGATTAAATGAGATCATTCACGCAGTTCAGTACAAAGATAGGTTTGTAGTGTTTTCTTTCAAAAGCATTAATTTAAACGTTAAGTGTCAATTTAATTTCATCAGAATTAATTTCCATTACCCGTTAATTCACCTAATAACTACTTCATGAATACCTACTGTTTCCCAGACACGAAGTTTCCTAAGATGGTTGCTGACTTGAAGGTACCTACTTTCCAGGGACCCTGAGGGGAAAGACAGGCCAGAAGAAACTTGCCATAGACTGTGGCAAGTGGTCCAGGTGTGGCTGTAAGCCGTGCAGGTGAGAGGTGTGTCTTGGGAGTGGTGCTCTGGTTCTGAAGGCCCAGATGCCGAGGAGGCGGCAGCGGCAGGCCTCAGCCGTGAGAAGCAGCAGACGCCCGCCCGGCTGCAGGGGCAGAGAGAGCTGGGGCCTAACAGAGGCTCAGAAGACGTCCCTGTAGCTTCACAAGCGTGACAGTGTTTGAACACATTTTCTGGGAATGCGAGCTTTCAAAACAATCATCCTGTAGTAAGAAATACTAATTAAGAATACTTTTTTAAAAAAAAATTTATAAATAAATTTAAATAACTCCTCTGTTTTCTTTTCCCTATTTGACTACAAAAAGTCAGCACAATGGTTTTTGGGTAATGCCAACATTTACTTTCCCCTCTGCTGAAGCCTGGCTTTCTCAAAGGAGAAACCTAGAGAACAATTTCACTGGCTCTGTTTCATTAGAAAATTGTGGTCGTAAGCTATCCTTATGACCTTTTTATGATATTATTCATAGAAGTGTTTAAAATTCAAACCTTATCTCAGCACAGCACAGTCCCTCATTCAGTGAGCCAAACAAGTTCCCGGGACCTATTTACCTGCTGTCAAGCGCTGACCCGGGGGAATGAAGCAGTCAGTGTGGGGCACCGCATTCTGCACGATTCTTCTGACTCTACTCTTACCTCGGCCCTAAAACACGGGCGTTCCTCTCCCTCTCAGTCTCTCTCTTAGGCCTACAGAATTTTTAACTGCTTCCTTTAGAAGCTGGATCAGGGTAAGGAGGAAGTTGGTCTAGGGCACTAGCAGGGACAGGGTCCCCACCCTGGAGGGAAAATGCAGCTGCTGGCAGACAGTCCTAACTGGGCTCAAGGTCTGAGAATAAACAATCAAACCACCAACAGACAGCTTCCCTTGGGAAAAAGGGATTCTTTAGGAGGAAAGCAAAGGCCCTTACTGCCTGTTAAAATACCAAACCCCACTTCACCGGACTGCAGGGCAGGAATCAGAATGATCTCCAAAGAGCTGCCATGAACTCCTCGCACCTTGACCCTTAAGACTTGCAGAAATCCATTTTTTAAAAAGCAGGGAGTTCAGCCAGAACATGGCTTTGCATTTCATAATTAGTCATTTCATAATTAGCGGTTATAAAAGGTGACTATACAGTGGAGGTAATGCCTCAGTGTACACAGTTTCTTCAATCAATCGACAAGTTCAACAACTATTGGACCCTTTGTCCTGTGACAGGGGTGAAGTGGGGTGAGATACCACACAGCGTGGCAGAGGGAGGTGAGGAAGGACTTCACAATCTTCTCTGGGGTCAGGTCTGTTTCCAGCCTTGCAATCACTTTCCCACCTTTATTCTTTTTTTTTTTTTTAATATCTTTATTGGAGTATAGTTGCTTAACAATGTTGTGTTAGTTTCTGCTGTATAACAAAGTGAATCAGCTGTACATATACATATATCCCCATATTCCCTCCCTCTTGCGTCTCCCTCCCACCCTCCCTATCCCACCCCTCTAGATGGTCACAAAGCACCGAGCTGATCTCCCTGTGTTATGCGGCTGCTTCCCACTAGCTAGCTATTTTACATTTGGTAGTATATATAAGTCCATGCCACTCTCTCACTTCGTCCCAGCTTACCCTTCCCCCTCCCCGTGTCCTCAAGTCCATTCTCTACATCTGTGTCTTTACTCCTGTCCCGCCCCTAGGTTCTGCATAACCTTTTTTTTTTTTTTTTTTAGATTCCATATATATGTGTTAGCATACGGTATTTGTTTGTCTCTTTCTGACTTACTTCACTCTGTATGACAGACTCTAGGTCCATCCACCTCACTACAAATAACTCAGTTTCGTTCCTTTTTATGGCTGAGTAATATTCCATTGTATATATGTGCCACATCCTCTTTATCCATTCGTCTGTCAATGGACAGACACCTGCGTTGCTTCCACGTCCTGGCTATTGTAAACAGAGCTGCAGTGAACACCGTGGTACATGACTCTTTTTGAACTACGGTTTTCTCAGGGTATATGCCCAGTAGTCCCACCTTTATTCTTACACCTGATCCAGTCTTTCATTCTCAAGTACTGCCAGGCACACGACCACCTAAAAGCCTGCTGTCAAAGCACCCGCGCCTCGGCGCTAGAGCCTCGCCTCTGCAGGCCCGCCCCCGTTCTCAGAACCCTCGAGGCCGCTCACCCACCCCAGAGCGCCTGCTTCTGGTGCCACCCTCTCCTCACTTTGCCTGGACTCCGACAGTCACTTCTGCTGGATGTCCTCAGCCCCTGCTCCTCCCTGCAAAGTCCCCCGCCCAGCCCTCACCTTTGTTACTGTTTCTGTCCTTACATCTGGACTGTGCTAGAGAAAAGTCACACAGTGAGACAATGTAGCAAAATTACCTCCTTTTATGTCTTGTCAGCTCCCTTTGCAAATCCCCCACAGGCTCTATTGGGCTTTACCGTTTCCCTCAAGCTTCTCACCCCACAACCCCAAGCCCTTTCTCTTAGCAAAAGCACTGCACACAATCTCAGGGGGATGAAGCTTGGTTTGAAATGCCAACACTTACAAACTCCAGACCCAACCAATCCACCCATTCATTAAGCAAATATTACTTTTACACCAATCGTGTTCCAAGCACTGTCATAGCTGATGGAGATACAAAGATCGGTAAAATACAGCATCTGTTCTCAGAAAGTACACCCCTCCTATCCCCCCTCCTCCTGACTTGGAAAAGAGACGGTACCCTCGTCCAAGACTAAAGCCCTCAATGCGGCTCTGTCTCCAACCTTCTCTCTTAACTCTGCCTCTTCTCTATCTTCAATCCCTTCCTATCCAGTTTTCTTGCCTCCAGGGGAAAAACGTCCATGGTTCTCCCAGTTAAAGGAAAGAAAAAAGCCTTTTTTTACTGTGATTTCTGCTAGGCACCATCCACTTCTTAGGTCTCTTCTTAGCCAAGCTCCTTGAAAGAATAATTGTTTGCCTCAACCTTCAGTAGTACAGTTTCCCCCAAGGCATCCACTGAAACACCTCCAGTCACAATGACCCCTAACTAAAGGGGTACTTCCTTATTTCCTCTCTCTGTTGACCATTTTCTTTCCCGTGGCTGCTGGACGGCCACCGCCTGCTCTGGCACCTCTGAAGGTCCTTCATTCCTTCCTCTCCCTCCCCTCTCTGCACGTTTCCCCACAAGCCTCACTCCACATAACTGCCACACCCACGTGCCCCTCAGCTCCGGCCCGACCTGCTGATCTGCATCTCCAGTGTGGATACTTCATGTGCATTCGACTCTGACTAACAACTGACTAGACCACGTGGATTTCAAATGAACCTGTCAAAATGGAACGAGAAGTCTTCTCTGGCCTCAGTATTTCCTATCTTGCGTAACAGTCCCACCAACACGCCGATGTCCACGCAGAATCTGGGAATCGTCTTAGACCCCTTCCTCTTCCTCATCCAAACAACCCTGATGGGGTACTGCCAACTTAAATACCAGCCCCAAGGCGTCCCACACAACAGCCTTCCCAATTGGTCTCCGCCCACCTCTAGCTCATCCCTCAAGCTGCTTTCAGAACTGCCCATTGGAAACACAGGCCTTCTCTCACTCCGTCACTGGCCCATGCTCCCTCCCATCAAAGGTCCTGGAGCTTTCTCTTGAGTATCACTCAGGTATTTAAGTTGCAGCAACTCTGTAACAACGAATTCCTCTCTTCCCCCTTGCAGTTCCATCAGTTTTTGCCTTACACATTTTGGTTTTTAGGAAGTGTTATGTCTTCTTGCAGAACTGATCTCTTTATAAATTACGTGATGCTCCTCTTTATCTCTGATAATTTTCCTCAATTTGAAATCTGTTTTGTCTGAAATTAACATAGCTACTCAAAAGCATTAGCTCTTTGTATTCATTTACTTTTTTGAAAATTGAGGTATAACTGACATATAACGTTATGTTAGTTTCAGGTGTGTGACATGATTAGATATTTATATACACTGCAAAATCATCACCACAATCAGTCTAGTTAACATCGGTCACCATACATAGTTACAGAATTTTTTTCTTGTGACAAGAACTTTATGATCTACTCTTGTAGCAATTTTCAAATGTGCAGAGTGTTATTAACTGTAGCCACCATGCCAAACATTACACCTCCAGGACTCATTTACTTTATAACTGGAAGTCTGTACATTTTAACCCTCCCCATCCTTTTCTCCCATTCCCACCTCCTGCCTCTGGTAACCACCAATCTGTTCTATGAGCTTGTTTTGTTGTTGTTCTTTTTAAATTCCATATATAAGTGAAATCGTATGGTATTTATCTTGCTTTGTCTGACTTGATTTAGCATAGTGTCTGAAAGGTCCACCCGTGTATTCACAAATGGCAGGATTTCCTCTTTTTCTCATGGCTGAATAGTATTCCATTTTGTGCGGAACACACACACACACACTCCCACACAAACCCGTCTTCTTTATCCATTCATCCATTGATGGACATTTATGTTGCTTCCATGTCTTAGCTTTTGTAAATAATGCTGCAATGAACACTGGGGTGCACATACCTTTTCAAATTAATGTTTTTGTTTTCTTCAGAAGTACAATTGCTGGATCGCATGGTATTTCTATCTTTAATTTTTTGAGGAGCCTCCATGCTGCTTCCATAGTGGCTGCACCAATTTACATTCCCACCAACAGTGCCATCCTTTTACTTTAAATCTGTCTTTATATTTAAAGTGGGTTTCTTATAGACAACATATATCTTATTTTTTTCCCACTCTGTCAGTCTCTGTCTTTTAACTGGTGAATTCAGACCATTGATTTGTTTTGTTTTAGATTTTTTTTTTAATGTGGACCTTTTTTTTTAAAGTCTTTATTGAATTTGTTACAACATTGCTTCTGTTTTACATTTTGGTTTTTTGGCTGTGAGGCATGTGGGATCTTAGCTCCCTGCCCAGAGATCGAACCCGCACCCCCTGCATTGGAAGGCGAAGTCTTAACCACTGGACCGCCAGGGAAGTCCCAGACCATTGATGTTTAAAGTGACTACTGTACAGGATCAATATCTACCATAGTTGTTATGTTTTCTATTTGCTGCTCTTGTTCTTTGTTCCTATTATTGTCTATACTCTTTCTGCCTTCTGTGGTTTTAATTGGGTATTTCATTTTTCTCTTCTTTTAGCATATTAATTATACTTCCTTCTTAAACTTCAGTGGTTACCCTGGAGTCTGCAATATACATTTCCAACTCATTCAATCTACTTTCAAATAACACGGTATTGGTTTATGGGTGGTGCACATACCCTATAACGAAGTGTTTCCAGTTCCACCCTCCTGTCCTTTATAGCATTGCTGTCATTCATTTCACTTACGTACAAGCGAAAATCACCGAATACGTGTTTTCTGTTATTGTTTTGAACAAACTGTTAACGGTTAGATGAATTAAGAATACGAAATATATTTTATTGAACCTTTATTCCTTCTCTAATACTCTTACTTTATTTATGTAGATCTTAGTATCTGACCTATATAATTTTCCTTCTTTCTGAAGAATTTCTTCTAACATTTCTGGCAAGGCAGCTCTAATGTAAACAAATTCCCTAAGATTTTGCTTCTCTGAGTTAGTGTTTATGTTTTTCTTATTTTTGAAGGATACTTTTGTTAGATTAGGATTTGAAATTGGTGTTTTTTCCTTTCAATACTTTAAACAATTCACTATACCCTCTTCCTGCTTGCGTAATTTCTAAGGAGTCTGATGCAATTCTTATCCTTACTTCTCTATAGGTGAAGTATTGTTACCCCTCTGAACTCTTTCAAGATTTTTTTCTTTGATTTTCTGCATTTGAATATGATATGCCTAGGTATAGATTTTGTTTTTATTTATCTTGCTTGATGTTCTCTGAGCTTCCTGGATCCGTAGTTGGTTGCCTATCCTAATTTTGGAAAACTCTCAGTCATTACATTGGTTCAAATATTTCTTTCCTTTCTGTCTTTCTTCTCTGGTGTTCTCATCACCTGTACCTTAACACCTTTTGTCACTGTCCCACAGTTCTTGAATATTATATTCCCTTTGCATCATTCCTTTTTTCTCTTTGCATTTCAGTTTTGGAAGTTCTACTGACGTTTCTTCCAGCTCATGGATTGCTTCCTTGGCCACCTTCAGCTGGCTGATGAGCCCACCAAAGGCATGCTTCATTCTGTCACAGTGCTTCTGATCTCTAGCACCTCCTTTTGATTCTTTCTTAGAGTTTCCATCTCTCGGCTTGCACTACCCATCTGTTCCTGCATGCTGTCCACCTTCTCCTTTACAGCCCCCAGCATACTAATCACAGCTGTTTGACATTCCTAGTCTGATTAATTCCAACATTTCTGCCACATCTATGTCTGGTCCTAATGCTTGCTCTGTTTTTCTTCAAACTATGATTTTTGCCTTTTAGAACGCCTTGCAATTTTTTGTTGAAAGCCAGACATGATGTCCTGGGTCAAAGGAACTGAGGAGTGCAGGCCTTCAGCGTGAGACTTTATGTTTACCTGATGAGGAGCTACACTATCTTTACTGCTTGCTGTAGCTGTACTCGTCGTAAGCAAAAACCTTCTCTGGTGTCGCTGTTTTTGTCTGCCTTGTTGTCTTTGCATTTCCCTAGAGGCTTCCTTTTCTTCTTTAAAAAATAAATAAATAAATAAATATTCGTTCATTCACTCATTCACTCATTCAATTATGGCTGTGTTGGGTTTTAGTTGTGGCAGGCGGGACCTTTTGTTGCAGCACGTGGGCTCCTGGTTGTGGTGTGTGGGCTTCCCTCTAGTTGCAGTGCACAGGCTCCAGAGCACACAGGCTCAGTAGTTGCGGCGTGTGGGCGCCACAGCGCGTGGGCTCTGTAGTTGCAGCACGTGGGCTCTCCAGTTGTGGCACGCGGGCTTAGTTGCCCCGTGGCATGTGTGATCTTAGTTCCCCGACCAGGGATCAAACCTGCGTCCCCTGCATTGGAAGGCAGATTCTTAACCACTGGACCACCAGGGAGGTCCCAAGGCTGCTTCTTAAATGAGGTCTGAGATGTGTGGCTCTTTCAGTTTTATTCCTCTGACATTGTACAGGAGCCCTGAGGTAGTGGTGAGGTGTGGGGTTAGGGAAAATGTTCTAGAGCCTATGTTTAGGGCTCAGCCTGTTAGTAAGCCTGAGCCTCTGGACTGGGACCTTCACAACGGCTTCTCAGCTTCCTGTCCCCCTCAGGTGAGACAGGAAGACTGGAGGAACCTGGAGCTGGGTATCTCCCTTCCCCGCCAGGTCTGCTGGGCTCTGATAAGACCCCAGCAGGCGAGGCTCTGGTTAAATCGTTTCCGGAGGGCAGGACTTGTTAAGAAGTACAGAGTGCCCCCGCGCCTTTCAAAATGGTTTCTTTCCCCCTCCATGCCAGGGGCCTGAGGGGAATTTTCTCTGATCTTCACTGTGAGCACCTGGCAGGACTCCGGGAGGTAACCTCACAAAACTGCACCCACGAAGGGGCCCTGGAGTCTTTAACTCGCAAGCACTGAGTCCCCACAGCAGTCTGTCTGTCTACTACAGTTACGGTTTTTCTACCCCAGCTCTGGTTCCAGTGGATGTTTTTGCTCCAGGGCTTCTGCGAGTCTCTACACCTTCCTCTCTGTCTCTCTAATTTTGGGGGCAGTGGTATATGCCCTATGACTTCAATTCTCTGTTGGATCTAAAAGAGTTGTTGATTTTGTTTCTTCAGCTTTTCTCTTGTTGTGAAAATGCGAGTGACGACTTCCAAGTTCCTTGTATGTCCGACCAGAAACGTAGTCAGAATTCCTGTTTTTGATTGCTTCACTTTGGCCTTTTAAACTCATCTTGTTATCCTTCCTGGGCATCCAGATGCACCAACCCTACAGCACTCCACGGTAGCTTTGGGAAATTTGTCAACCATTTCTTCATTTCTGCACATCTGGTTTAATGTACCATCTCCATAAAACATCCAAGCAGGAAGCTGGGTTTTTTGCTTTTTGTCCACATTCTACTGCTAGCTGACAGTTTGCTGCGTTTTAGGGTTTCTATCCAAAAGAAGACCATAGGCTCCTGGTGGCCAAAATCTGTCTCTGATGTTCTGATTTTCTCTTAGCACCTAGCAAAGTAGCAGAAAGGTAGCAGGGCTCTTTGCTCTTCGCTAATAAAAAACTCAAAATTTACTGATATTTATTCAATTAAACCCTCAAATCTCTTCCATTTAAAGAAAAGGAAGTCTAAGGAAAAGGTTAATTTGGCTCTAGCCCGATGGGCCAGACCAGAATTAAATAAAATCAGGGCAGCAAGAGATACAGAGGCTGCCATGTCACCAGGGCGGCATGGCGTCACCACGCCTGGGGCATCATCTCCACACCCCTCATTTCCGCTCCACGTGGTGCCGCCTCGGTGAGGGAGCGGATTTGGAGCGGCAGCTGCGCAGCCCATCCTCCCTTTCTGTCCTTTCCCCAAATTAGGGGGTCCTTAGTTTAACTCAGGGGAATGACTCTAAATACTTTATTCCTGTGGGGACCCAGGGTGGCTGATGCCATTGCGTCCTTCTGGATCCCCTCACACTTAATGAAGAAAAATCCTTTCTAATGCGCACTCAGCCAAGTTTTGTCGAGTGTCATCATGGGTTGTTTGGAGTTACACTGAACGGACTGAATCATATTTTCTGTCACTCCAGGTAGAAGGGGTGAGCCCTGCAGATCTTACCCACAAATCCAGATGGTAGCCTGCTGACATGGGGCCCCTCCAGGACAGCTCAGTGGGCAGAGTCGGGTTGGACCAACCAGCAGTACCATCGTCCTGCCTTGTGCCCTCTCCCTTATAGCTCTTTCTTTATACACGAAACTTTGAAAAGATGGAGAAATATAAAACCTTGTATTTTTTCACCTATATTTGTTACACAGTAGAAGTGCGTTATTCAGCTGCTAATGCTAACCCGAGAACCATAAAGAGAGAGACCAGTTTTTATGTTCTGGGTTTTTTCAGGCTGTCTCCTATTCCAGTAAACGGAATATCAGGATTCTCCACAGAGTCATGTGATGACGAGGCAGCACACAGCTGCCCTCTGGCTCTGTATGTAAATGAACTCAGTCACCCTTTGGGTTTTCCCCTTTCCTTTCCCTGCTCTTTGCGGAGAACACAGAACCATAGGGAGTAACTGGCTGAAGTTTGCTCTGTACTTTAATAGCAGGCAGAAAGCCAAACTACAAACACAATGACTGGATTCAGTTTTACAAGCAAACACTGGAACTGAGTTCACTCTAGTCCGGGAAGAATGCCTGCGATCAGAACTAGCAGGAAATCCAATTCAAAACAGGGCGTGTCACCTTAATTCACAGTGTGGCCTTTACACCTTTAATGACAGCCTTTGGAAATAAAGTTTCCTTCTGTAAAAGGTCCATATAAAAGACTAAATTTTACTCACATGATACTAGAAATCCTGTGCAGAACATCTGAATTCCCACAGACAGCAGCCCTGGTAGGGGCTGGGAGCTCTCTCTTCCCCCTTTGGATAATGATTATCAAAGTCTTAGAAGGTAGTAATAATTACCTAATTCCGCCAACCTCCTTCCAACCTGTGACCCACCTCTGACATCATATCAGCCCCCCTCTTGTTCTCTGCGTCACTTGAATAACTTAATACGGGACCTCAGATCCTGAGGGAAGGAAGACACCCACTTACTTTGGCCCAGGCACCCCCTGAAATGTGCCAGGAGGTTTACATGCCTGTCTCTTGTGCCTCTGGCTGGCCAGGGATAGCCCTTGAGCAGGGACAAACCCACGTGCTGAGTCTGCGGTTCCAGGAGGGGTCAGGAGAGGGCAGGACCTCAGCCTGCTGCCCAAGGCTGGGCCTTACCTACATGACATTGTTGACTACAGAAGCCAGGCGTGTGAAACAGTGGGCCAAGTGCCCCTCACAAACATTTTAACTTGAGTGCACAGGAGGGGGGTGTAGAAGGGATAACACGAAGTAAAGGCTTCCCTAACTTCAAGGTGTAAGTGAGGAATAAGAAGGGGGTAATGTTTCTCATCCCCACAAGGACATTATTTTGCATGAATTCTTAATATTTTATATAATTCAGCCTCAGGTGAACAGTTGCCAGATTTACCAAATAAAATATAGGACGGCTAGTTAAATGTGAACTTCAGAGAAATGATGAGTAATTTCTTAGTGTGAATATGCCCTGTACTTTACCTGAAATTCACATTTACCTGGGTACCCTCTATTTTATTTGGTAACCCTACTCAGACGTCAATTCCAATGAACTGATCCCAAAAATGACTTTCATTACTGGGATTCAGGATTGTGAATCAGACCAATACCAGCCCTCACTGTGCTGTCTCATGGGACAAGATGCCATCTCTTCACTCAACTACAAGAAAACAGAGAGCCCACAATTCTGGCAAAGGCTTCATAATAGTGTCAAAGAGTAAAACCGTAACCCCCAGGAAACTAGGTTATGGATGGTGTCCACACACCGCACTTCTGCCTTCCTGAGGAAGTCAGAACTTCTTATTGAGTCGACTTACGGGGTTATTACAAGAAAAATTGAGAGGCATATTTAAGCTACACAGCATGGCCTAATAAAGAGAGAACAGTGGCAAACCTGGGTGCAATGTGATTCACACCAGGGATCAAATGTAATCTGCAGCACCAACCAACATGTTCATGAGTTAGTGGAAGTCCAAGGACAACAGCCCCTGAACTGGCAACCCCAGCAGAGGCTGGCGGCTGAACCAAGGGGGTCGAAACAGCTCAAGCTTTAAAGCCACAGCTCCCAAGTCTCTGTGTTCACTAGGTCTTTCCCCCTAAGCCCAGTCTTCAAACCTCCATACTCCCAAGCCAGATTCTCAGACCACACAACTGACATTTGTGGCCACAATCCTACCAAAGACCACCTGTGTGCAATGCCTCCATCTTACTGATCTGGTTAGGGTCAAATAAAATGAAACAGGTTTTCAATAAAATACCAGGAAGCTCATAAAATGGAATTTAGGTGAAAATACACCAAACTAGTACCAAGGTTCAAATTGTGAAAGAAAAAATTGCCTTATAACTTTAAAAGAGGGACTTCCCTGGTGGCGCAGTGGTTAAGAATCCCCCTGCAAATGCAGGGGACAGGGGTTTGAGCCCTGGTCCGGGAAGATCTCACATGCGCGGAGCAACTAAGCCCGTGCGCCACAACTACTGAGCCTGTACTCTAGGGCCCGTGAGCCACAACTACTCAGCCTGTACTCTAGGGCCCGTGAGCCACAACTATGGAAGCCCGCGTGCCTAGAGCCCGTGCTCTGCAGCAAGAGAAAGCACCGCAATGAGAAGCCTGTGCACCGCAACGAAGAGTAGCCCCCGCTCGCCACAACCAGGGAAAGCCCGTACAGAGCAACAAAGACCCAAGGCAGCCATAAATAAATAAGTAAGTAAATAAATAAATTTTAAAAACCAAAAACAAAAAAACTTTAAAAGAGTCTATATTTTAAATCTTGCTTTTAAAGCAATGTGGCAGAAACATCATTAGGTTACTGTAGATTTCACAAATAATATGCAATAAACAGCTTTGTCAGAAACAGAACATTACTACCTGGAGGGAAGAAAACAAAAAACTACCCAGGGCTTCCCTGGTGGCGCAGTGGTTGAGAATCTGCCTGCTAATGCAGGGGACACGGGTTCGAGCCCTGGTCTGGGAAGATCCCACATGCCACGGAGCAGCTGGGCCCGTGAGCCACAACTACTGAGCCTGCGCGTCTGGAGCCTGTGCCCCGCAACGGGAGGGGCCGCGATAGTGAAAGGCCCGCGCACCGCGATGAAGAGCGGTCCCCGCACCGCGATGAAGAGTGGCCCCCACTTGCCGTAACCAGAGAAAGCCCTCGCATGAACTGAAGACCCAACAGAGCCAAAAAAATAAATAAATAAATAAATAAATAAATAAATAAAGTAGCTATAAAATTAAAAAAAAAAAAAAAAAAACTACCCAAAAACAAGGACATTCAGTAAATAAAACACTTTTTAGGATTAAAAAATAATAATATAAAGATGGATTTTTAAATCATGTTTTAAAAATTCAATAAATACTTTCTACTTTTGTCTTTTTTTAAAAAAAGAAAACAATAGAATACGGTGCACACAACACAGTGGTAATTTTGTGAGTTTTGACATGAACACATCTGTAGCCCAGCCAATCCTGCAAACAGTGGAGGGGAGACCGGTCAGCCTAAGGCCACTCGGGCAGCTGGGAAGAGCCCCCTCCCGAGCTCACAGGCCCTCGCATTTCCACGCTGCCTCTGACCAACCCTTCAGCAGCTCTTCCTGCTGCTGACAACCAAATATGGAAAATAAATGGATTTTTAAATTATTATTTTCCTCACACACCTGGGGACAGAGACCGTGCAAGTGAACACACGCAGGTCCATACGACTGCTCACGCGTTACAGTGCCACGCGGGCCAGACAGTCAAAGCGTGTGCCTGCCTAAGCGAGGAGCCGGCGGGCACAGCACGATCCTCTCAGGGCTAAAATTCTTCTCCTCCTGCTCACACCTTCCTAAGATCTAGGCACATCCTTCATCCACACAAAATGCTACCCTATCTTGCCCGTTAGATTTCTATCCGCAAAAACTAACCGGAATGCTTCCAAATACAAAATGGATCGCCCCTCTGTTAGAACAACAAAAATGTCTGGGTATTTTTTCTAAAATCCTCCTCGCAGATTCTGTATTTCCTTCACTTACAACAATGTACGTTCCACAGCACCCAAGACAGACATTTCTGGTTTTAATTATTTGCTCTTAAGGAGAAAGTAGTAAGGAAAGGAAGATAGTTATTACTATTTATTCGTCAAAGCAACTTAGTCAAATGTCTACAGGAGAACTGAATGAGGTCATCCTCAACGTGTCCCTGGAGCCGCCCCTCTACCGGACTCTACCCGCTCTGCCTCTGATCTGACACCCACTCTGCGGAGCCTCTCTGCCGGGAGATGACTTGGATCCAAGAGTCATTCTCAAGATGCTACCCATGCGTCTTCCCCTAAAAAAGCAAAGCCTTGAAAAGGCCGCGCCCACGTTAACATGGAAATTGTACAGCACGTCAGGAAAAGGTAGCGCTGAAGCCACGTCCCTAGAAAACTCTTTGAGCCTCACCCAGTTTGTTTACATTTTCTCAAGGTCATTAACATTTTCCCTTCTCATCAACAGACTACAAAAAGCTCAAGAAAACGTGACATCTGAGGCCCTCTGTGTGCTCAACACTAAAGCAAGCCTAAGACAAAGACGGGGCTCCTTTCTGAAGCCAGGTAACCAGAATTCCACTCTGGACTCCGACCTGCCCTGTCACACAGCTCTGCAAGCCTCACTAGCACCGGACATTTAGCAAATTATCTCATCTCCCTGACTTCAGTTTCCCCATCTGCAAATTTAAGATAGTAATGTCTCCCTGACACTTCTATTAGGGATTAAAGGAAATAACCCACATGAAGCATTACATATGATTAGCTTCTTTTCAAAGGAACAAGAATTTTCATGCCATCTGTTGCATGCTGTCTTGGGCTGCCACAGGTTAGACTGGGAGAGGTGGGAACCAGCACGAAGTACTGAGACTAAAAAATCAGGGAGCGGGCTTCCCTGGTGGCGCAGTGGTTGAGAATCTGCCTGCCAATGCAGGGGACACGGGTTCGAGCCCTGGTCTGGGAAGATCCCACATGCCGCGGAGCAACTAAGCCCGTGAGCCACGATTACTGAGCCTGCGCGTCTGGAGCCTGTGCTCCGCAACAAGAGAGGCCGCGACAGTGAGAGGCCCACGCACCACGATGAAGAGTGGCCCCCGCTCGCCGCAACTAGAGAAAGCCCTCGCACAGAAACAAAGACCCAACACAGCCAAAACTAAAATAAATTAAAAAAAAAAAAAATCACGGAGCAAAGATTCTCAAGATAAATTCTAAAATGAACAAACCACTCTTCAGCTTACTTGATATAAGCACAAAATTCAACAATTTAAGTTTTGTTTCATTCATATCAAACAAACACTTAGAATGTGTGCCAATTTCAAACGTATGGTTACCGGGGGGAAGGCAGGGAGGGATAAATTGGGAGATTGGGATTGACACATACACACCATATATAGTAGTATATATAGTAGTGTATAGCACAGGGAACTCTTCTCAGTACTCTGTAATGACCTAAATAAGAGTGGATATATGTATATGTATAACTGATTCACTTTGCTGTACAGCAAAAACTAACACAACATTGTAAATCAACTATACTCCAGTAAAAATTAAAAAAGAACGTGTGCCGGTTTGAGTATGAAGTAAAAAGATGACCTGAACAGGGCCCTGCCCTCCTTGGGGCTTACACATGTTAAACTGATCATCAGCAAGCCAGCGGAACCTTAAAGACCTAGTTGATCAATGCAGTACTTTAAAAAAAAAAAAGAAAAAAAAAAAGAAAAAGGTCTCCCTGTATGTTATAAGAAGCATATTGCTCTAAAATTCCTTTTTACAGTTTCTCAAGAAAACTGAGAAACAAAGAAAAGTGAGTGTCAAGCAATAGATCCTCCATAGTGAAGTCCATGCACGAGACTATGTATCTGCAATAAAGTCAGGTTGTCCTTCAGTAACTATCCCCCCTGCAGGGTGGGATGAATCCGTGCTGCTGAAATTACAAGAGTCAAGTGCAATGGCAAGAGTAAAATTCAAAAATCTGCCAGATGTTGTGTTCATGGACTAGCTTGGTTGTTGTCTTTGAAACTGATTGTGTACCTTGTTTTTAAATTTTAAAACATTCTGTCCCCCAATCAAGCATATCTATTTATAAATTATTCACACACACAGAAGCAAGGCACTGATTTATGGCAAGGTTTTCAGACTCTCAACACAACACAACAAAACACAACAGAATACAGAGCAAAGAAATAAGTCCTAGGATACACAGGAATATAACGAGTGATAAGAGAAGCATTTAGTCAGCAGAGGAAAACTATTCAGGAAGTGAAGCTGATAAAATTATTTAGAAAATATTAAAATTGATCTTTACCTCATATTACACACCAAAATACATTAAAGTGTTAAATATAAATGTATAAAGCATTAAATATAAATAATTAAACCATAAAATTACTGGAGAAATAAGTAAACATTTCATTGATTTCATGATTTTAGTATGCCCTCACTACACAGACCTTTTTTTCCCCAATTATTTAATGCCTACCTATAGCTTTAAATTAAAAGCTTGGTTTTTCTAAGAAAACTAGTCAGTGTAAGTGAACATAATCATTTTGGATACCTAATGAATTTGATACAAATGCAGCAAAAGAACATGTTGTCCAACAGTTACCTGATTGGAAAAGAACCTTTTCTATTTTTCTGAGCCCTGAGAGCAGTGGCCCCAGCCTTCAGTCATAGATGCAAATTACATCAAGAAACTGTGTTTGTGGGCTGGGGAGGCTGCAATTGGAGTAAAGAAGGTCTGATGAGGAACTCTTCATCTTTGCTGCAGACTTTTAATTGTTTACTGGGGCTATTTCAGAATTTAAAAGTGGATCATGGGCTTCCCTGGTGGCGCAGTGGTTGAGAGTCTGCCTGCCAATGCGGGGGACACGGGTTCGAGCCCTGGTCTGGGAGGATCCCACATGCCGCGGAGCAACTAAGCCCGTGAGCCACAATTACTGAGCCTGCGCGTCTGGAGCCTGTGCTCCGCAACAAGAGAGGCCGCGACAGTGAGAGGCCCGCGCACCGCGATGAAGAGTGGCCCCCGCTTGCCGCAACTGGAGAAAGCCCTCGCACAGAAAAGAAGACCCAACACAGCCATAAATAAATAAATAAATAAATAAATAAAAAAAAAAAAAAAAAAAAAAAAGTGGATCATGCGCTCAACATCACTAGTCATTAAGGAAATGCGAATCAAAACCAGGATAAAACACCACCTCACACCTGTTGGGATGGTTATTTAAAAACAAAGGAAAATATCAAATATTGGTGAAGATGTCAAGAAACTGGAACCCTTGTGCATTGCTGGTGGGAATGCAACATGGTACAGCTGCTGTGGAAAACTATGATAGTTCCTCTAAAACTTAAACATAGAATTACCATATGCTCTACCATTTTCACTCCTAGATGTATACTCAAAAGACTTGAAAGCAGGGACTGAAACACAGTTGTACATCAATGTTCACAGCAGCATTATTCACAATAATTGAAAGGTGGAAAGAACTCCAATGTCCATCAACAGGTGAACAGATAAACAAAACGTGGTCCATCCATACAATGGCATATTATTCAACCTTAGAAAGGAATGAAATGTTGACATGCTACAACATGGATGAACTTTGAGTATATTATGCTAAGTGAGATAAGCCAGACACACAAGGACAAACAGTGTATGACTCCACTTATATGAGTTACCTAGAATAGGCAAATTTATAGAGACAGAAGGTATAACAGAGGTTCCCGGGAGCTGGGTGGGGGGAGGTGGTGACTGGGGAGACAGAATGTGGAATTATTGTTTAATGGGTACAGAGTTTCTGTTTGAGATGATGAAAAAGTTCCACATACTGGTGATGTTTGCACCACGTTATGAATGTACTTAATACCAGTGAACATACCTAAAAATATTAAAATGGTAAATTTTATGTTATGTATATTTTACCACAGTTTTTTTAAAAAACATATCATGGATTATGTGTGTATATACATTACAGTTTACAGAGTAAAAAATGTACTTTTGCCTTAAAGTAGAGCAACTTCATTTATTCCGTCAACAAACATTAAATTTCTACACACTTATGAGATATGCATAGAAAAGTAGTTTACACAATTTAGTACGTAGACTTGCAGGGAGTAATTGGGAACAATGGACAAAAAGCATATTAAACGTGAAGTCCTATATATGTGATTGTTCCGGCCCTGGGCTTTGCAGATTCCCCGAGGACCCTGTGTGAATGGTGTGACAGGCCCTAGGTGCCCCTGCATCACTGCCAGCGTCAGAGCTGATGGCTACCACCTGCTGGTGCTCACTCAGTTCTCACACACAACCACCAGCAGAGGTTGGCAAGGGTCTTCTCTGCTGCGTGATCAGAGAACACACACTTAGAAAGGTAGAGAACTATACCTGCGTTTTGAAATATGAATTTCACTCTCTTCGTAATTCCTCATAAGCACCCCTCAAAACAGGTCAATGACTCCTTTTGCACTGTTTAGCAGAAGGTGACAGTGGGTGGTGTTCAGGTGAGACAAGGAGAGCTACCCAGAACAACTGCTCAGTGGGGCTTACCTGCGGGCCGCACGTGCCTCCCTGAAGGCAGGGGCTCTGCTCACAAGAAGAACATGTGTTCTTCCTTTTGTCAACCTTCAAAATCACAGGAAACAGTTTTAAAACATGTTCTATGATTCCATGATTACCTGGTAACAAACAGCCATCAAACTCTTTAGCAATGTGTGAGAAAGGCAGACCTCAGACAGAAAGGGCAGGCATGTTGTTTTGTGAGCTGCATGTGTATATACGAAGGAAACGATCTGCAGTATATCATTTATGTTTATTAAATTTCCTTTTAAGCAGTCTTAGTGCCTGTCACACATACATTAGTATTTCCCTCATCTGCCTTATCAGATTGTTTTCTTCACATTGCCTACTCAAATTACTTTCAACCATCAACTCTGACATCCTCAGAATCATATCAAAAGAAACCAACCCCACAGAATTTGGCACAGATCTGAGTATCCCCCTTCCCTGTGCCTCACTATACCTGCAGAATTCTACCGTAACAGCCATAATGGAATGCTGCACACAATCATGAACATGTGTTCCCTGCTCTGGGCCTGCAGCACCCCACTTCCCTCAAAGGGGGAACAAGGAGCACATTTTCCACAGCACCCAGCAGAACCAGCCTGGCACAGAGCAGTTATTCAGCAAGTGTCTGTGGAATTGATGGATGAATATTAACTTTATAAGATTAGATTTGTGTTTAGAAGTGAATTTTTGTTATAGAAAGCCCCTCTCCCCCAAATCTAGCAGACATCTCCATACCAAATGAATGAAAAATAAATCTCAGCCAGTAACTTCGGATTTAGACAATTTAACAAAAGTAAAACCACCAGGACAGAGCCAGGCACATTAAATGCAAGAAATCCTAGTTATTCTCTTAACTCCTGACAGCTAATATTTAAAGTTTTAAGGAAACTGTTACCATTAGATTCAGGAACTCCTGACCATAGACATAAAGGACACAATACCACAGACCCTTTTCTGGACCAATCCCCCGAATGCAGGTACCACCATCACTAACATTTTATAGAGCCCACAGCCAGTCACCATCCCAGCCTGAGGGCATGGGGTTCGCGTGGGGGGCAAGACCCGGAGAGCACAGTGGTAGGTAACTGTGACAAAAACAACCTGCTTTCCAAACTCTAATAATAGACTGTAGAAAAACACATTTAGACACACACCTAACCCTAGAAATTTTAGTCATTTTAAAGCTATGAGCAAGGATCTTACCCCAACCAACAGCCTCTCCTCCACCCCCACTGCTACATCGAAAAATAAAGTAGCACATTAACACAGGCATATTTTGCTTGCTTCAACCAGGAGCTCAGAAAACTCCCTCAAGCCTTACTGCAGCAGGATCAGTCCATTGTACACTATGAGTCAGCACTTCTCCACATTTCTGGAAATTCCTCACCAGCAACATGACCTACACAGGAAGCCAACTTTCCATTTCAATGTATAACAGGAAGTATTCAAACACATTTCACCTAAACTGGAGAACTGTTTTAATGTAACTGCTGTTACATCAAAATAAGTGAGAATCTACTGAAAGGCATTGTTAAAAAAAAAAAGAATGAAGTATTTTATTTTAAAACACATAGACAAATCGTGATTTGCTAATCCAGTACAACCAATGTGAACACCGGCACTTCAGCACCTAGAAGACAGGAAAACAGGAAGACAGGAAAATGACGTTGAAAACTGAACTCAGTCACTGTGCGGGGTTCTGCGGCACACACCACGGCAGAGCGGCACGACTTTGGAAAACCTGTGTGTGTTATATTAAGGGTCTGCTAAGTTTTGTTTTGAATATCTGACTTGGCCAGTAACATAATATACAGAAATAACAGTGGAAGTGTAAATATTTTTGGGAAAAAAACTTCTGTGGCAGATATTTTAATAGAATATCTCTCTCCCCTAATTAGTGGATCGAAATTATTTGATTAGCACAAAATACATTAACAGGTTACAGAGGCTTTATGTTTCAGAAGTGATGTTTTAGATTAACAGACTTTAAAACAGCCTGTCCATTAACTACAGCGCCTGTGTCTCTGTGTGCCACTTTCCCCCTTTACAGTCAGAAAGCTGCTTTCGCAGTTAAAAATGTCAGCTACAAGAAGTTGTTTTTCCACAATTCTTAAAGAGAGTTTCAAAACTTAAGTTCAATAAAAAGCCAAATACCTCAGCTATTACAGTCATTAATAAAATGCATTTAACATTCGTGCAGCATCAGAATGTAAGACATCTGCTTCTAATTTCAGTTTTGGCTCAGAATAAAAGTGCCTCCCCCACAACAGTCTGATTATAAACTGTTCTTTTCCTCCTCTCTCTTTTTCTTCTTTGGAAGCTGTTGTCCTTCATTCTTGCTGGAAGCCACCTGACCACTGCCAGGAAGAGGAATGCAAAACATTCCCAGGACCGGCTGTGACGTCAGCCCCACATTCCACCTCTCTGCGGTCAGGACTGTCGGGAAACTCCAGCCTCCAGCAAAACCCCTCAAATGAGATAACAGCTGAGGCCTGCACTAAATCACACTAAGAACTCCATGTTACGCTTTAAAGATGGATTGGGGGGTACTGAGCTGGCTTTATGAAGTATATTTACCACTGATATTCAAAATTTTTGTTTGTTTCTTGGGAGAAAAAAAACAAGGAAAAAGTGACTTAACAACGATGATCAGCAGACCGATCACCTTGGGCATCAGCGTGCAGATGGGGTGAGACGGGCAACAAAACAGTCTGGGCTTCAACCAGCAGACCCTGCTCAATTAAACAACCCCACAACCTGTCTCCAAACCCTCTCACAGGAAAAAGAGATGAAAGGCCCATTCAAGGATGCTTTAGAAATTAGTAGATGCATTTTCTCTAGAGAGAATTATTGTATATAGATAGAAACTGAAAGGTGTAAATGTTACAGAGAAAAAACAAACATACACATGATCTTCTTACAATTTTCATTTGTAACGTCCTAGATTTTTGTCAAGTGTATTTGTTAACATATTTGCAAATATATTAATAATACATGCTGTTATTAGGCGCAATCAACATCTACCATGACTGTAAACTGTAGTTCCTGGATAGAGGCGCATGTGTGCGCCTGTGTGCCGTGTTATATGTGTGAACTTACCCACCTCCCATTAAGGTGCGTGTTGGAAAGAAAGAGCACAAGGTAAGAAGTAAAGGGATGTAAGTTCTAGTCCTAGTGCTGCCTCCAGAAAAGTTAATTACCTTTTCTGAAGCTGTTTCCTCATCTATAAGAATCTAGTCCTACTTATACCACGAAGGTTATCTGAAGAGGAAATAAGAAAACAGACAAGAAAGTACTCTGGGAAGTTACTTGATTAGCTTCTGTCTATTAGGTGTTGTAATATGTCACTAATAAACGCATCCCAAGGATGAAACTGGGAATTCATTACAGTTGCCCAAGTGTCCGTCTGTAAGGGGAACTCTCCCGTAAAAGCCCTAAATCAAAGTAACTCAAACTTCCTGCCTTCTGCATGGTATAACAATAGCCCAGAATAGAAATCAGAATATCTAGTTGCCAGTAATGTCTCAGAGGTAGAAATATGAAGGAGGGAGAGGGAGATCTGTCATGTGTCCTACTCACCCACCTCTTAACTCTACCCCTCAGGGAGCCATGGGGAAGAAGGTCAGTATTGCAGAGGCTGCCCTTGAAATAGGCTCCCTGATTTCATTGAGGTAAGGAAAAGCTGAGGCAGCGGAGCTAAGTATCCAGAGGCAGAGCACACATAAGAACCCAAAGGACCCAAGTTATGATTTGAGCTATAGGGATATTTGGTGGAAGACAGTTAATGAGAGATATCTAGGACCAGAAGAGCTGAGAATCCTAAGAAACGCCCATCTGATCTGTAGGGTAAGTGACAGAGGTCCTGTCTGATCAAGCATGACAATGTCCAGGGCCTCTCTTCTGCGTCCCAGCCTGAGTCAGGAGCCGTCCTAGAGCCCCTAACTCAAAGAGTAGCTGGGTCCTTTAGGAAAGAACCCTTCATTGATACCATAATCATGTCATTTAACTCTTCTTACTACTCTTTCCCAAAGTATAACTTTTGGGACAACTGTGCATTGTAGAAAGGGAAATCTAGACCTTTCAGGATTTATTGGACACTGTCCCTGATCTAATGGTGATCCTTGAGGACTTAATACCTCTGTGCTCTACCGGTTAAATTGAAGGTTTTATGAGTGACAAACACAAATGGAGTTTTTCTTATGATTATCTGCCCAGATTCTGAGTTTGTAGATGAAACATATACTCAGAAATGGGCAGAACTTCCACCTTTGCACCTTGATTCATGTAATGAGAACTGCTGTGATCAGAAGAGCTGGAAAGAAATCCAAAACTCTTCCCTGCAAAATAAAAATGAAAGAAATACTGCATCTTCTGAGGAATCACAAAGATTAATACCACCCCTGGAGGCTTGAAAGGTACAGGCTGGTGATTCCTATCACACCTCCTGTTGTGGGCATCGGGCCTCCGCGGAAGACAGACAAGCTTTGAGAACGACAGCGGATTATCACAAGCTTAATCAGGGAGCAATTCCCACTGCTGCTGCAGATCCGGTTGTGGATTCTATCAATACTGGAGCAAATCAACCCGTTCCCTGACCTGATTTCCAGCTACCGATTTGAGAGGTAAATGTGAATGTGCATGTGTGTCTTCCTATTCCAACCAGCAGAGAAAACACAAAGCTACTTGCTTTCACCTGGCAGGCAGCAGGGTACTTCCACCTGTTGTCCTAGTGCTATGTCAACCCTGGTGCTGCACCATAACTCAGTCTGCAGGAACATTATCATCTCACTGCCCCACAGGACAAGATGGCATCATACTGATAGGATCTGTTAGCAGGAAATAAAAGGTACCCTAGGACATGCTGGTAATACAAGTGTGTACCAGAGGATAGAAGAAAAATACTAGAAAAATTCAGGAGCTGCGCTCTGAGTAAAAGTTCCAGTGGTGCTAGGATCTGGGGCATTTTAAGGTATTTCCTCCAAAGTGAAAAAATGTTGCACTTTTCATCTACTACCACCAAAAAAGGGGCACAAATCTTAGTATCGCTCATTGGATTCTGGAAGCAACACATGCTTACTTTACCTGCTCCTGCCATACCTGCCATCCTTCCCTCAACCCACACTTATGGCCTCATGGGAAAGTCTGCATGACAAGTAATCTGAAGTGGAAAAGTGTCAAGCCTAGCTTTCAGATGGGCTGATATGACATGGGGTAGCAGCTGGAAATATGTGTGTTATAGCTTTGCAGCTCCCCTCAGAAAAGGCCCGACACACGGGCAGAGCTTCACGTGCATCTCGGGTCCAAGGTGCCCAGAGATGGCATGAGGTGTGGCTCACACTGACCTGCGGGCGGCCCTGACTGCTCAGCTGGGTGGCTGGGACTAGTCCTCGGGGGCACGTCTCGACGTCCTTTGACCCAGTGGCAAAGACAGGTAACGGCGTAAGCCAAACTGCTTGGTGAAGAGCCGAAGATCAGACGGGTGACCACGAAGGGGAAAGGGAGATGATGGAAGAGCTGGCAAAGAGACCGTCGGGGGGCTTCCCTGGTGGCGCAGTGGTTGAGAATGCGCCTGCCAGTGCAGGGGACACGGGTTCGAGCCCTGGTCCGGGAAGATCCCACATGCCGCGGAGCAGCTAAGCCCGTGCGCCGCAACGACTGAGCCTGCGCTCTAGAGCCCGGGAGCCACAACTACTGAGCCCGTGAGCCACAACTACTGAGCCCACGAGCCACAACTACTGGCCCACGTGCCGCAACTACTGAAGCCCATGCACTCTAGGGCCCACGTGTCGTAATTACTGAAGCCCACACGCCTAGAGGCTGTGCTCCGTAACAAGAGAAGCCACCGCAATGAGAAGCCCGTGCACCGCAAAAGAGAGTAGCCTCCACTCGCCACAACTAGAGAAAGCCCGTGCACAGCAATGAAGACCCAACACAGTCAAAAATAATAAAAAAAAATAAAATTAAATTAAAATTAAAATAAAAGAGATTTGTACATTTTATTAAAAAAAAAAAAGAGAGAGAGAGAGACGGTCATGGGACAAAGAATGACAGAGAATATCTGTGTCCCAGCTGAATGCTTCCTGGAAAAGAGGAGACTCTCAAAAACCAGGAGAACATGATAAATCACCTATAAATACTTGTCTGGGGACTTCCCTGGCGGTCTAGTGGTTAAGACTTCGCTTTCCAAGGCAGGAGGTGCGGTTCGATCCTGGTCGGGGAGCTGAGATCCCACATGCCTTGCAGCCAAAAAAAACGAAACATAAAACAGAAGCAATATTGTAACAAATTCAATAAAGACTTAAAAAAAAAATACTTGTCTGATTCTTTACAGAGCCAGATCCAGAGCTTGTCTGGTGGGTCACAAGCAGGATCGCGGTGGCAAAGGCTACAACACCACTACTGACCTGTCAGAGTGCAGCTTGCCAGGTCCAGGAACAACCCTGAGGGATCACCTGCCGCAGGGCAGCAGGGTGATTACACGGAACCCTTTCTAGAAGTCAGGAAAGAGTAACAACAATGCATTCACTCGGCACTGGTTTTGCCCTCCTCGTCTGCCATGCTGTGCCAGCACCTCTGCAGTATATTCAACACACCAGGTACCAGGCTTTGGCTGCCAGGGCAAATGGACCGTGGAGTGCATCATAACCACTGTGGAAGTGAGAACTCTTAATACCTATGCATACTTCTTTCCTCAGGGTGTCATTATATACTTATGCATCTTAAATCATATTCCTTCTGCCTTTCCTGTATTTTAAATAGGGTGTGTTGGTGATATTAGCCTACCAGCCATGCAATTCACTCCAAGTTACAGAATTACAGATTCCACTGCGCTTCCACTGCAGGGGGCATGGGTTCGATTCCTGGTTGGGGAAGTAAGACCCCGCATGCTGCACAGTGTGGCCAAAAAAAAGGGAATTCGCCAAGAGTTCTGGGTTCAGAGAGAATAAATGCTAATATTCTCAGCTGGGAAACCTGGGCCATAATTCTAGTTTTGTCACTAGACCTTCTTTTTCACTTAGGTCATGGCAGGTCCGTGCTTTTGAAACAGTGTTATATAATGTTCTGTTTTCTGAATTCTCCACTATTAGTGCAAATGGTTTAATTCCTTTTTCCAAAAAATGTTTTAATTTTTCATTGAACCAGCTACATTTTCTCAGTCTCCTGGGTAAGCACCACACACAGCTGGCTAAAGTTGGGGCAATGCCTACCATCATAGAACACTGTATGTTTTCTTGGCTAATTAGTGCTATTTTCTTACCAAGCTCTGTCAAATCAGCCATTGACAGGCTGGAAAGAACTGGTGATAAAAGCCACATAAATACACCTCTGGGGTAACATGTATATTTCTCCTAGTCGCAGGGGCGGGGAAGCCAACAGTGGCTTGTTTGCTCTCCAAGTACGTTCAGACGGCCGGCAAGGAAGCTGAAGTGGTTCTAGAGCCTCCACAGGCTTTGGAGTCGCCTCACCAGGAGTGAGAACAGGCCCAGGGTGGCACAGTGTTTCTCAGGCAATCCTAAAACTATAAGACATTTTCTCAGTCAGCTCTAAAGCAAACATATACCTTATCGTATGGATGATATAAATCCATTTTCCAGAAATATAATAGTCACAAACTTTTTAAGAGCTCCCGCCCTTAGTTACATATCAATGTTGTGGGTCAACGAATACCTGCATCAGACAAACGATGTGTTATGTGCTCTTCAAATCTCCTGTATTTAGTCTTATGAAAATGAGTTTCTATCAGACAACAGGCATTTATTGATTATCTCCTGGATAGATAGCTTCAAGGTGCTCACTGCTTCACATAAATGCTTTTTTGGTTGTTTGTCTTATAAAATAGCTGGAATCTCTGATACTGGAAGTTACTAAAGGAAAATGGAAGTCTTCTCTTCTAAATGATAACTAAAAATCTACTAGTGGTCAATACAAGTGTTTTCTTTAATACACTAAATGAGGTTCACGCTTAGAAATTATTTATTCTGGAATCTATCAAAATGCTAAATGAAGAGACACTGAATTTGGGACTTGAATGAACCAGCTAGGTAAGGGCACGGCAATTATACAAGTACAGCTACAAAAGCTATTCTTCTCGGGACTTCCCTGGTGGTCCGGTGGTTAAGAATCTGTCTTGCAATGCAGGGGACGCCGGTTCGAGGTCGGGGAACTAAGATCCCACGTGCCGCGGGGCAACTAAGCCCGCGTGTCACAACTGGAGAGCCCACACACCACAGCGAAAGATGCCACGTGCTGCAAACTAAGACCTGACGCAGCCAAAATAAATAAATAAACAAATATTTTTTTTAAAAGATGCTTCTCACTATGTCCCTCTCACAGCAAAGATAATGGAGTAGGTAGGTCACACGCTATAAGCGCTCACGACACAGGTGAAGTCGGTGAGGCAGGCGCGCCTCCACTGGTCGACATAACACTTTCTACCGTAGGCAGCAGAGGGAGAGCCCAGAACACAGCACAGAATGTTTAGGATGCACCTCCAGTGACAGTCAAGGAATCTGGTCTTATTACATTAGTCAGAACCTGGGGAATTTTCCTAGACACTGTACGGAAAGGTTTATAAACACTGGAAGTATTTATTGCAACCCATAGCTGAAGCACTGTTTTGAATGACTGCTGGTTTTTTTAAAAAGCTAGCTTTCAATAATGTTCTGGTTTGCCTTTATCAATTACAATTTGAATATTACAATGTGTTAATCATAGATGAGTGCATTTAATCCAGGTTGCTTTGATAAAGAAACTGCTGACCCCGACTATTCAAGATGGAACGCATGACAATGACTACGCTTGTTCCTCACTAGTGGAATGATACAGAAGAGCTGTTAGATCAGCCGGCCAGCAATACGCCTCCCTCTGGCCCGTAACTGTCACAGAGGGAGCAATCCTTCCTCAAGCCTTGATGAGTAAACACATAACATCTGTCCTTATTCTTTCAACCTTGAAAGTCACAGTTAATTCTTGACATTACAGTCAGTTCAGAAAAGAAAACAGTACCCACCTTGCTTACTCACTCTCCTTTGGGTACCTCTAAGTCACTGTGCTGTACAAATGTGTGCTTTCTTTCAGCAAGGAAGTGCTGTATGTAATTACCACCATTCGCTTTGTTAAGTTAACGTAACGAACGGGCTCTTCAAATGAAGACTATGCCTTATGCAGTTTCTTTACTAGCCTGGCTCACTGCAGCACTGTTTACAATAGCTAGGACATAGAATGATGCCTGAACAACAGGTGTCTGTTGACCAGACTGACTGTAAGAAAGGTACTCCAATGCCCCACGAAACACTGTATTTACATACAGTGTCTATTTACACTAAAGCCTTTACACTTGCAGAACTAATGATCCTAGTAAGCCTTACCAAAAGATTAAGCCATTAAAATCTCTAATTATGCTAAATGAAAAAATTATAAAAAGCTTTCACAACAGAATATGTATTCTTTACAAGTGTACACAGACATTCTCCAGGACAAACCATGTGGTCAGTAAACTTAAAAAGATCAAAATCATACAAACTAACTTCTTTGACCACAATGAAATAAAATTAGAAATCAATAGTACAAAGACATGTTTAATTTCCACATATTTGTGAATTTTCCACAACACAATCCTAAATAACCAACAGTTCAATGAAGAAATCACAAGGGAAATTTGAAAATATTTTGAAAGGTATGAAATGGAAAGCACAACATAGCAAAACTTATGAAATGTAAATAAAGCAGTGTTCAGAGGAATATTTATACTTGTGAATAACTATATTAAAAAGAATACAAATCAACCCCACCTTCCACATTAAAAAAACAAAAATAAAAGCAAACTAAACCCAAAACAATCAGAAGGAAGAAAATGACAAGGATTAGGCAGAAATAAGTGAAATAGGGAATGGAAAAACAATAAACTAAATTGACAAAACCCAAAGATGGTTCCTTGGAAAGACTGACCAAATTGACAAACCATTAGCTAGACTGACCATGAAAAAATGAGAGAAGACTCAAATGGCAAAAATCAGGAATGAAACAGGGAAATCACTACCAACTTTACAGAAAGCAAACGGATTATACAGAATACATTAAGGGAATAGTATGAACAATTATAAGAATAAACTAGACAAATGAAATAATATGAACAAATTCCCAGAAAGACACAAACTACCAAAACTTACAGGTAGAAACAGAAAATCTGAATAGCTATAACAAATAAGGAGATTGAGTCAGTAATTTTAAAACTTCCTACAAACAAAAGCCCAGGCCCAGATGGATTCACTGGTAAATTCTACCAAATGTTTAAAGAGGAATTAATACCAACCCTTTACAAATGCTGCCAGAAAGTAAGTGATTAGGGAATACTTTACAACTGAATCTATAAGGCCAGTAGATGCCTGCCACCTAAATGTGACCCTACAGAAATCTAGACTCGTCATTCGTCAGAGCAAAAACCACCTCCCTAAACGTGAGAAAACCTAATCCACTATTTTGCTTCAAAATTTCATCTTTCCTTGAATGAACTAAGATTAGAAATTTAAAATCTACTTGCCACATTTACTCTCCTGTAAAATAGTTAAATTTATATACTTACGTCAGAATTCGTGAATAAATGAAATGCCTTAAAGGAACTTAGAATACTGCCCAGCATATAGTAAATTCTGAAATATTACCTTAGTTCTTAATAGCCATCGCTTTATAATTTTGTTTAGCATGAGGCTTCCCAGACTACGACTTCTATATTTTCACTTTCTGATTTGTTCTATGTCAAATTTGTTTGCCATTTTGGATTCAAAAGTTGTGAAACTACATACTTATATTTACACAAGTTATGTGAGAAGTGAATTTGATCATCAGTAGGCACTCCATATTTATTAAAACTTCTTTTTTTGAGTTCACATTTATTCCAGGTAAAAAGAAATCATTAGGATTTCCATAGATTTTCCTCAACCTGTATCTGAATGATGGCATAATTTATCCCAAATGTTTAATTTTATAGATGAATGATTCTCATGATATTTTTCCACTTTCATGTTCCACTTTTTGGAAATGTAAGGCTATTCTTTGTTTCTAAAGGCTAGATTACAATCTTTCCACTTTTGTAAGAATAGCAGCAATAAATCAATAATATAAATTATTTTCTCTAGTGTCATTTAAATGCTTATTCATTGATTGGTCCATAGAATTGAAAAAAATATTGGGAGGCTATAACAGGGGGAAACAGAATGAGACATTATTGAGGGAGAGGACCTGGAAGAGGGCCATGAGGGGGAAGTGGAGGCTAGGGAGTGTGTCTGGGTAGAGGGAGGGCCGCCGCTGGTAGCTATAGGGTGGGGGTCGTGGAAGACCAGAGTATCTATGAGGGGGCATCAGTGGCAGAGATCTACGAATACTATGTGGAGGCAACGGATGTGGGTAACCCAAGGGAGAACCAAATGGAGGCCCCGGGAGGGGAGGAACATGACCACTGGAGGTCTAGGATGAGGCATTCCAGTGGTGGCTGGGGTGGTATCGTATCTGCTTCCCCCTACCCCCAGAGCCTGGGGGCCTGGCATGGGGGTTTCCTAAGCCATGAGGGCCATGGTAACCTCCTACCAAAATTAAACACATTTCAAGAAGAGAAAACTAGAGACCAATATCACCTATGAATATAGATGCAAAGCTGCTCAGCAAAATATGAGCAAACTGAACCCAGCAATATATTAAAAGAATTATATACCATAAGTAAGTAGGCTTAATCTCAGGAATGCTAGGTTGGTTTAACATCTGAAAATCAATTAATGTAACACAACCATATCAAAATAATAAAAGACAAAAACCATACAATCATCTCAAAAGACAGAGAAAAGGCACTTGACAAAATGCAACACATTTTCACAACAAAAACACTCATTAAACTCGGAATAGGAAAACTTCCTCAATCTGATAAACAGAGTCTATAAAAACCCTATGACTTACATCATATTGAATGGTGAAGAGTTTCACCCTGAGAGCCAGAAAAGGACAAAGATGTCTGCTCTTGCCACTTCTATTCAACTCTGTAGTAGAGGTTCTAGTCAAGGAAAGTGGGGAAGGAAAAAACAAAAAAGAAATACGTCCTGATTGGAAAGAAAGAAGTAAAACTCTCTATTTGAAGATGACATAATCTTGCATATTCTAAGGACTCCTCTACAAAACTATTAAGAGTAATAAATGAGTTCAGCAAGCTTGCAGGATACAAGGTCAACAAAAAAAATTATACTTCTGCACAATACTAATGTACAATGTGAAAATGAAATGAAAACCAAAAGTTTCATTTACAATAGCATTAAAAATTAAAATATTCAGGGATAAATTAAAGAAAGTGCAAAATTTATACCTGGAAAACTATAAAAGACTGTTGAGAGAAATTAAAGAATTTTTAAGTACATGGAAAGACAGTTCATATTCATAAATTGGAAGACAATATTGTTAAGATAGCAATGCTCTCTAAATTGATCTAAAGATTCAACACAATCTCATCAAAAACCCATCTAGCCTATTGGTAGAAATTGACAAGTTGATTTTAATATTCATATGGAAGTGCAAGGGACCTACAATAGTCAGACAACACTGAAATGAACAACAAAGTTGGAGGATTCACACTTTGACTTCAAAACTTACTACAAAGCTACACTATAGTAATCAAGACAGGGTGGTACGGGAATAAAGACAGACATATAGATCAATAGTGGCATAAGAAAGGACACATAAATCAATGGAAAAGAAATGATCCATATTTATGGTCAACTGATGTTCAACAAGGGTACCAAGAAAATTCAACAGGGAAAAAATAAACTTCAGCAAATGGTGTGGGACATCTGGATATCCACAGGCAAAAGAATGAATATGAGCCTCTTTCACCATACACAAAAGTTAACTCAAAATAGATCACAGACCTAAATGTAAGAGCCAAAACTATAAAAACTCTGAGAAGAAAACACAGGAGTAAATCTTCAAAACCTTGGACTGGGCAATGGCTATTAGATATGACACCAAAAGCACAAGTGACAAAAGAAAAAATTGGATGTGATCAAAATTAAAAACATTTTTGCCTCAAAGAACACCATAAAGTGAAAAGACCACACACAAAATGGGAGAAAATATATGTAAAATGTATCTCTAATAAGAGACATGACTACAGAATACATAAAGAACTCTCACAACTCACTAATAAAAAGATAAATGACCCAACTAAAAAATACGCAAAGGACATTATGAATAGTCGTTTCTCCAAAGAAGATACACAAATGACAAAGACGCACATGGAAAGATACTCAAAATCATTAGTCGCTGGGGAAATTCAAATCAAAACCACAACAAAATACTGTTTGCTATTTAGTAGTATGCCTGTTATCAAAAGACAGCAGCAGGTGCTGGTGAGGCGGTGGAGAAGCTGGCGCACACACACCCTGCTGGCAAAAAGTCAAATGCTGCAGCCCACATGGAAAATAGTTTGGCGGACCCTCAGAATTTTAAACATAAAACTACCATATGACTCGGCAATTCTACTGCTAGGTACAAATTCAAGAGAAATGAAAACATGTCCACATAAACATGTGTACACAAATATTCACAGTAGCATTATTCATAATACTCAAAAAATAAACACCCAAATGTCCATCAACAGATGAATGGATAAACAAAATGTGGTATATCCATATGATGAAATACTATTTGGCCATAAAAAGCAATGAAGTATTGATATATGCTGCAAGGATGAACCCTGCTACCATGCTAAGTGAAGGAAGTCATTTACAAAAAAACCATATATTGAATAATTACATTTATATGCAATTTCCAGCAAGGCAAATCCATAGAGACAGAAAGTAAATGAATGGTTGTCTAGCACTAGAGACTTAGGGGAAATGAAAAGTGAGTGCCAATGGGTATGAGATTTCCTTTTAGGGTGATGAAATTTTTCCAAAATTGATTGTGGTGACGGTCATGCAACTCTGTGAACATATTAAGAAACCGCTGTATACTTTAAGACGGTGAGTTGTATGGCATGTTAATTATGTCTTAATTTAAAAAAAAAGAAGTTCTCAGGTACCTCTCTACGAATTATATCTTGTTTTACTGAAATGCTTGTGAATGATGCCTATGCCATCAAAGAGGACAGGGAAAGAGAGTGAGGTGAAATTCTCAGTACGATGAGTTCCAACTGAATTGCATACAATATAATAAAATGCTCATTTAGTAAGAGCCAGGTCAATTCCTTGACTTGTGTAAATCTGCATTTATAAGGATGCTTGTAGTTCACATCAGCTCTAAAATGCACAGTGCTTGGCGGTGGTACTGCTACCATATTATCTATCTAGGTCACATCCTTGGTCTATGTAATATACATGCAAGACAGCAAGATAAGATTCCAAACAGTAAATTTACAAAAATATTGTCACTGAAATACAGTTGGTTACAGATTCCCTGGGATGGCTCCATCTCATAATGGAGAAGGTAACAATAAATACCCATAGCCCGGGCTTCCCTGGTGGCGCAGTGGTTAAGAATCCGCCTGCCAATGCAGGGGACACGGGTTCGAGCCCTGGTCTGGGAAGATCCCACATGCCGCAGAGCAACTAAGCCTGTGCACCACAACTATTGAGCCTACACTCTAGAGCCCATGAGCCACAACTACTGAGCCCATGTACCACAACTACTGAAGCCTGCACGCCTAGAGCGCGTGCTCCGCAACAAGGGAAGCCACCGCAATGAGAAGCCTGCGCATGGCAACGAAGAGCAGCCCCCCTTCACCACAACCAGAGAAAAGCCCGCGTGCAGCAACAAAGACCCAACGCAGCCAAAAAAAAATAAAATAAATTTAAAAAAAAGAAAGAAAAAAATACCATAGCCCCATGGCGTTTCTCCTTCACTGGAATGAAAACATAAATTGTGGCCAGATCATGCAAATGAACACCCTATTTAAAATTGCAAGAATTTTTCAAAGGTAAACTAAAAAACAAAATGCATCTCACTTTAATCCTAAGAACTAGCAGGGCAAGCAAATACCCTGTCAAGTGAAAATGAAAGAAATCCATGGACTTGGGAAGTCCTGCATGCCTGTGTGAAGAGAGGAGGGTCTCCATTAACCTCATACTGCAACAGCCATCGTAAGATCCATGCACAGTGGCATGCCACTTAATATAAATACTTGTGCTCCACAGTTTGTGAAATATTTTCAGGCCTATAATCTCATTTGATCCTCACAAAAGTAGGAGGGGAGATAAATAGCAAGGACCCAGCAAAGTCCCAGAGAAGATACCCAGGCCAGGGAAGGGACTCTATTTACATCATCTGGCCCCTGACTCCACTAAATGTTTGTTTTGACTTTCAATATCACTTCTTCAAGCCCAGAAGCCTATGGAGGGCTCTTTTGTCTGGAGTGATCCAATTAGATAGTCAACTGTGATTTGTAAATTCAGTCATCATGAAGACTGACAATCTAAGCAAATCTTCCACAGTCTCAATGTAATTCAAAAAAAAATTCTTTACAGTAACATTTATTTACATACTCCCTGATATACTCTATTTTAAAATGCTACCTCTCAGAAAATGTAAATTTCCTTCATAAATTAATAAAAATTAATTTAGAAATTGCTCTTCAGTTCAAAAGGTCTCTTTTAGGCTCCTGGGTAGATCCCATTTATAACTTCTTGTATGGGAAGACTTTTCACTACCTTACAAGTCTTTAAAAGTGTAACTTGAAAATATGAGTATTTTCCCTAACATGTATTAAATTAAAAAAATATTTGCATGGAATGTAAACCTAACAGGAAGTGTTGACTAGGTCATAAGTCCTTCACCAACAGTCCAAACATCAAACAAGACATTTTATGATAACTCTGACAATAGGTTAGAGTCTATTATGTCTCTGGAAAACACTACACTAAAAATATGGATATATATAAATTTGCAAAACTTTGTTAGTTTCCAAATTTGTTCAAATCTATGGAATGTACAACACCCAGAGCGAACCCAAGTATAAACTGTGGACGTTGTGTGATGATAGCATGCCCATCTAGGTTTGTCAGCTGTAAGAAATGCACCCCTCTGATGGGGAAAACTGACATGAGGGAGGCTGAGCGTGTGGGGAGGTGGTGAAGGGGAAGTCCCTGCATCTCCTGCTTAATTCTGCTATGGACCCTAAACTGCTCTAAAAAATAAAGTGTGTTTTTTTAAAATGGACTTCTCACTAAACAACTGATTCTAAAAGACATCTTTAAAAAGAAAATTTAAATTCTTACTAAAAAAAAAAAAACCTCTAAAATTAGGAAAACTGCAAAGAAATACTTCACCCCTTATTATTCGTCCCCCGTCTCCCCGCCCCCATAGGAGCCTTTTGGAGAGTTTTTTCCACTAAAAAATGAAACTGCACAGACGTAGCAAAAATGTCATGTCTGAAATCAGAGCCATCTGAGAATGAATGAAAATGAATGAATGGCCAATGCAAACAGCAAATACCATCTAAGAATGAACCACAGAGCCCGAGCAGTTGGTCTCAGAGATGCCCTAACACATGACACACATGCCCTGAATCTTCTCCTAATCCACCTGGTACTACATACAAGTGGCAAAATGGCAAAGGAGAGCACCACCACTGAGGCATCTAGGAGGGACCACGTGAGGGACATGGTTCCAGCGCAGGGACGAGGCTTGGCCCAGAGGGCCCTCCGTCGGTGGGGGATCGCAGAGCAGGCGGGGAACAGCCAGGCAGAGCGCAAAATTACAGCTAGCCTAACAGAACTTGGAAAAAATCGTTCTCAAAGTTGCAGATGCTGATAAGTAAGAATCACCCTAAAAGCTGACTACAAGACACACATGTATCAGTATATTATCATACACAACAATTTTCCATTTAATGTATTTGTTTCCAAAATGAAGTTTTAAAGAATGCTTCTGTAATTTACTCCTCCCCAGTCTGCTTCTTGAAAGGAACATTAAATTGTTTTAAAGGGATGTTCTATTTAATAGTGAATGAAGCTTTATGTTAACTTGGAAAAAAAAAAAAGATTTTTGCTTTTAACTCCAGATAGTAAATATTTATCTACTAAAGGAACAAAATCTTACCACAAAAATAATATAAAAAAGACCAAAATCTTAAAATATCAACTCCTGGATGAAAAGGTATTCTTAAGGAGTTGTCACTAGATGGACCATTTTTAAATCCAATGAGGAAAAAAAACAATAGGATTTCTTTGCCATCTTCAGCATAGTAAGTGGACCCTCGTCACCCCTACACTGACTGGGCAGACCACTGGGCCTGCTGAGCTCTCACCAGGCTCCAGGCCTTGGCTCCTAGGACCAGTACCATAGTTTTCACCTTTCATTTTACAGTAATACTGAAAAATAAATAGGCCTTAAAAATGTCAGGAAGAGAAAGGCAAGGCTTCTTAAAATGACTATTAAGAGATGGCCACATTTAATATATTCCTGTTTGATCCTGAAGTGTTTATAAAGTACGATACTTAAAAGAACAACCTAATTTTGGAGCCCCATAGCATTAATTTTCTTTTTTAAATGTTTTCCAGGAAATATATTTTAAAAATCTGTTTAAATACTATCTTAAAACAGCTAATGGTGGTATGTGTGGCATAAACTCTGATTTTCTTATTGGTTATAGATTTAAAAGTAACAAACAACTTTAAACCTAAATGGAATGAGTCTTTCTACAATGTCATTCCAAATTATAGCCAATTCTATAAATGAAGGTCTGCTTTATGCATGGCACTGTACCATTCCATATTCCCACTCTGAAAGCACTAGCCATCTGTAAAGTAGGAAGACAGGACAAACCGAGGTAACAGCTCTTAAATTAAGGAGAATGTGACGTATGTTGTATGAAAGGCACTAGTTTTAAAAAACAAACAAACCACAAGGGTTCGACACTGGAAAGAGCCCATCCAGCTGGAAGGAATCAGGACAAACTTCATGAGCATGTCTTCAATGAAGAGTGAAGACACTCCAGGCAGAGTGAGGGGGGAAATACCAGGAATACTGAATTGGTTCATTAAATGGGCCACAGAACAAGCAGCAGAGCAACAGAAAAGGCGCTTGGAAAAGGTGAATGAGGGAACCCTAACCTGGACACTGAGAGGCAGGCTCTCCTGCTGTGCACTGCAAGGAGCGACCTGAGATCTCCGGGCAGATGGGCGGCACGGCCAAAGCTGTGTTTCCAGAATTTATCTCAGGGCTGTGGCAACACTAGCAGTGGGACACAAATGGCTTGAAGGAAGAAGGACCCAGAAGTGAATAGGTAACCAGCTGGAAGTCTCTGTACAACTCAGGCAGGGAGTAAAAAAATAAGTGAAGGTTGAAAAGAAAGGGAATCACAGAGCCATCCTGCAGAGACAGTCTGTGAGGACTCTGGCACTTGTCACTTATGATTTGGGGCTTCATACTAACCACTGCCCCCCACGCATCATCAGGTGCAAGAGGTGAATTCTTTAGGGCTAAAATGCACTGTGGCTGACCCGCTTCTCAGAGATGAAAGAGCTGACAGATTTTTGAACCCAGCCCCTCTGTAGAGGAGAGAGCCTTGGTGAGAAGCCCATCTGTTCTGCAAGATGCTGATTTTATAGCTTGGGAGGAACACAAGCAGCAGTGTGGGCAGCATGGGCCACTCGTCACACATCATGCCCTGTTTCTGCACGTGTGGCATGGGGAGGGGACACCTCTGATACACAGGGGTGTAGTCACCTGTGTTCCAGGTTAGGGAGCAAGGGCTCCTGGGCTTGAAGAATCCTTGGAACTAACCAGGAGTGGCGTCACAGTGGTTAAAGGTAGAGGCCTTGCCCCCTCCCATACTGCCTGGCCTTCTGTGGCCTGGTTTCTTTCCATGTCTCTGCAGGTGGTTGCATGCTCAGAGACCGTGATATGAAATTACTTTAAATCTCTGTAAGCCCATGCCCTGTGCCCTTCTGGAACACCAAGACAAACAGCAAAGAAAACTGCTCTGAGCAGCTACCCCCAGTCTCCCATACTTCCATTTAAGTTACGTTCTTTGCTCTCTGGAACTAGGTTTTGTGGCTTTCTATGATAGCCTCTCTGCCTCAATATTTTACCTTGAAATATTTTCAGACTTACAGAAAATATGCAAGACACTCTTGCACTCCTGACCTAGATTTGTGCACAGTGAACCTTTCTTTCACCAGAGCTGCTTTGTCATCCTTTCCAAATACATGTGCACATACACATTACTGCCACTGCAGTTGTTAGTTACTATTACAATTATTTTGCTCGACCACAGAGAGTAAACTACAGACATAATGGTCATTAAAAATTTTTTTATTAAGACTTAATTTTTTTAGATCACTTTTAGGTCATAGCAAAACTGAAGGGAAAGTTCGGAGACATTCCATATACCCTCTGCCCCTACACATGCGTAGCTTCCCCATTATCAGCACGCCCCCAACAGAGTCGTACATTTGCTACAACAGAGTGGTACTTTTGCTACAGCAAAAGTGGTACATTTGCTACAACCTACATTGACACATCATAATCATCCTTACAATATGGTTCACTCTTGGTGTTGCATATCCTATGGATTTAGACAAAGGTATAATGAATGACATGTATCCATCATTATAGTATCATATAGTATATTTTTACTGCCCTAAAAATTTTCTGTGCTCCTCCTACTCTCCCATAACCCCTGGCAACCAATGATCTTTTTACTGCCTCCACAGTTTCTGCCTTTTCCAGAACGTCATAGAATTGGAATTATACAATCTGTAGCCTTTTTAAATTGGCTTCTTTCACTTAGTAATATGCACTTAAGGTTCCTCCTCAATAAGGTTCATGGCTTGATAGCTCATATTCTTTTAGTGTCGAGTAATATTCTATTTTCTAGATGAGCCAGAGTTTATGTATCCATTCACCTACTGAAGGAAGTCTTGGTTGCTTCCAAGTTTTGGTAATTATGAATAAAGCTGCTATGAACATCCGTGTGCAGGTGTTTATGTGGACATAAGTTTTCAACTCCTTTGGGTAAATATCAATACTATGGAGCATGACTGCTGGATTGTATGGTAAGACTATGTTTAATTTTTTTTTATAGAAGTTTTCTTTTAAAATAGATTTTATTTATTTATTTATTTATTTTTGGGTGTATCTATTTATTTATTTATGGCTGTGTTGGGTCTTCGTTGCTGCACGCGGGCTTTCTCTAGTTGCGGCGAGCGGGGGCTACTCTTTGTTGCAGTGCGCGGGCTTCTCACTGCGGTGGCTTCTCTTGTTGCAGAGCATGGGCTCTAGGTGTGCGGGCTTCAGTAGTTGTGGCTCGGGGGCTTCAGTAGTTGTGGCTCGTGGGCTCTAGAGCACAGGCTCAGTAGTCGTGGCGCACGGGCTTAGTTGCTCCGCAGCATGTGGGATCTTCCCGGACCAGGGCTCGAACCCGTGTCCCCTGCACTGGCAGGCGGATTCTTAACCACGGCGCCAACAGGGAAGCCCAAGCTATGTTTAATTTTGTAAGAAACTGCCGAACTGCCCACAGGGGCTCTGCACCATCTGCACCCCCACTGGCAATGATGAGAGTTCCTGCTGCTCCACATGCTCACCAGCGTCTGGTGCTGTCGGTGTGTGGACTCCGGATAGTCTAACAGGCGTGTCGTGGTGTCTCACTGCTGTTTGAATCTGCATGTCCCTGACGACATGATGTGGAGCATCTTTTCATGTATTTATTTGCCAGCTGTGTATATATTTTCTCTGGGGAGGTGTCTTTTAAGTTCTTTGGCCCATTTTTAAGTTAGGTTGTTTTTTTTTTTATTGTCGAGTTTTAAGAGTTCTTTGTAATTTTAGATAACAGTCCTTTATCTGATGTGTCGCTTGCAAATATTTTCTCCCAATCTGTGGCTTATCTTCTCATTCTCTTGATACTGTTTCTCACGAGCAAGTTTTTACTTTTAATTATGTCCAGTTTATCCATTTTTTCTTTCATGGATCGTACCTCTGATGTTGCATCTAAAAAGTCACTGCCACATCAAGGTCATCAACGTTTTCTCCTATGTCATCTTCTAGGAGGTTTATACATTTTACATAAGTCTACATTCCATTTTTAGTTAACGTTCGTGAAGGATGTAAACCATGTGTCTACATTTATTTTTTTTTGCATATGTATCTCCAGTTGTTCCAGCACCATTTGTTGATGAGATTATCTTTGTTCCACTGTATTGTCTTTTCTCCTCTGTCAAATATCACTAGACTATATATCTGCGGGTCTATTTCCGGGCTCTTCCATTCCATTGATGTTATCTGTCTACTCTTTAAGCAATACCACACTGCCTTGATTACTGTAGGTTTTGTTCTTCAAATAAGTCTTGATGTCGGGCAGTGTCAGTCCTCCAACCTTGTTCTTCTCCTTCAATACTGTGTTGGCTATTCTGGGTCTTTTGCCTCTCTACATAAACTTTCAAATCAGCTTGTTGAATGGTTGTTTAATTTCAAATACCACTGGATGTATTCATTCCTAAAAACAAGGTCATTCCTTTGGAAAACCACAGAACAATGAATATATTAAGGAAATTAGACATTGCTACAATACTATAATCTAGAATGCTGTCCATATTCAAATTCTACAGTTGTCCAGTAGAGCAAATCTTTTCTAATAAAGGATCACAACTGTGTCTAGTACCAGTTTTCTGACCCCTAGTTTTGACTCCTTGGCTTCTATATGTCTAGAACTGTAAGACTCTCTCTCCCAGCCACAACTGTCTGAGGCAATCAAGCCTTGAGTGACTCAACAGCAGGAGGCACAGGAGGACAAAGGGGCCAGGGTCATGGCCCCTCCCACCATGTTCTGCTCTGGGTGGAGGCAGTGCCAGTGATGGGGGCACAACACACAAGAGCAGCTGAGCTCACCCTAGGTGACCCGGGCCACCTTGTTTAAACCTTACCAACCAATCACAGCAGCTCCAGAGAGCAGTAAGCAAACATCCATCCCCCCACCCCACAGACTTGAGTGCTGCAGGGGGAACGTATCCTTTTCCCTCAAAGTGTTAATGTATATAAAGAACTTACAAGACAAGTAAGCTCTCACCAAAAGTTACTGTTATCATTACTACGACTGTTTCTATCCAGCTCCTGACTTTGGTGAAGAGAAAGCAGAACTTCTTCTCCACGCTTTTATCTAATGATTTCTTTGTGTCAGGTCACGTGCCAGGCATTCAGTCTGTCTTCCCTTTGTGGCAAACTCCTGTACTTCCAACCACATAAATTCATTTTTGAAAACCAGTTGAATCAAATTATTCTGGAAATGACAATCACAGAAATAGTTTGATAACTTGGTAAAGAAGCAACAACATTTTTAGTGGGAGGCTCTATTTGGTAATTTACCAGGTTCAAATTCAGGGGGTCAAGGTTTGAGAGCTTTTTCTAGGTAAAACTCCAACTCTACCCCACCAGCCTCCTAACATCTTCTAAGAATGTACACGAGCCATCAGACTGATCGGAAGGAGAGCAAGGGCTTTAGATGATTACAACATGGCTCAATGGCCTTACAGCAGCAACTGGTGATTTTATTTTGGGTCACAGACCATCGTGACAACTGGGTGTAAAGGGATCCTCTCCATACAAAAAAGAGCACACACATACATTTCACGTAATTTATTCTGTAGAGACAAAACAATGGTATTGTCTATCAACTCCCTTGTCTTGTCTTTAGAGTTCAACTTCTTGCTCACCTCCTTGGGGAATAATTTGTGTGACCACTTATCCTAAATGGTCTATCTCTTCCTCTAGGCTGATTGCTTTCAGGGTGGCAGCTACAGGGAGCTGAGGGTCGGCAGAGGGGAACTACTTGGTACTACAGGGAGTATTACTCAGGGCTTATTGAATCAGGAGAAGCAATTACCCTGCCCTGTCTGGGCTGTGGACTGGCTTCATAGGTTATCTTTTTTTTTTTTTTTTTAATTAATAGCTACTTTTTATTTTATTTTATTTATTTTTGGCTGTGTTGGGTCTTCGTTTCTGTGCGAGGGCTTTCTCTAGTTGTGGCAAGTGGGGGCCACTCGTCATCGCGTTGCGCAGGCCTTTCACTATTGCGGCCCCTCCCGTTGCGAGGCACAGGCTCCAGACGCGCAGGCTCAGTAATTGTGGCTCACAGGCCTAGTTGCTCCGTGGCATGTGGGATCTTCCCAGACCAGGGCTCGAACCCGTGTCCCCTGCATTAGCAGGCAGATTCTCAACCACTGCGCCACCAGGGAAGCCCCATAGGTTATCTTTTATGCTGCCATTTTCTGTTAAATCTGTTGAACAGTAGGAAGTAAAAGGGGTAAAGTTAATATAAGCTAGATGATATAAGGATTTCTAACAGGTAAAACGAAACAACACATAATAAGGCTTACTTTAAAGGAAATAACTGACCAAAGATCTAAAGACATAATTTAAAAATCGGTTCAAAAATCAGACAAGCCCATGATTTCCAAAATATACAACAGCTCATACAACTCAATATCAAAAAAACAAACCCAATCAAAAAATGGGCAGAAGACCTAAATAGACATTTCTCCAAAGAAGACATACAGATGGGCCAATAGGCACCTGAAAAGATGCTCATCACTGATAATTATTAGAGAAATGCAAATCAAAACTACAATGAGGTAGGTACCACCTCACACCAGTCAGAATGGCCATCATTAAAAAGTCTACAAATAACAAATGCTGGAGAAGGTGTAGAGAAAAGCAAACCCTCCTGCACTGTTTGTGGGAATGTAAATTGGTGCAGGCACTATGGAGAACAGTATGGAGGTTCCTCAAAAACTTAAAGATAGAACTACCATATGATCCAGCAATTTCACTTCTGGGTATACACCCCAAAGAAATTAAAACAGGATATTGAAGAAATATATGCACTCCCATATTTACTGCAGCATTATTTACAAAAGCCAATACGTGGAAACAACCCAGGTGCCCATCAACAGATGAATGGATAAGGAAGATGTGGTGGGTACATATACATATATACACATACACACACACAATGGAATACTATTCAGCCGTGAGAAAGAAGAACATCCTGCCATTTGTGACAACATGGATGAAACCTGAAGACATTATGCTAAGTGAAATAAGTCAAACAAAGAAAGACAAATATTGTATGATATCAGTTATATGTGGAATCTAATAAGCCAAACTCATAAAACAGACAGTAAAATGGTGGTTACCAGGGGACAGTGGGTAGGTGGGATAGATGTTGTTTAAGGGTACAAACTTACAATGAGTAGTAAATAAATCCTAGAGATGTAATGCACAGTACAGTGAATACAGACAACCATATGGTATTATAATCATCAAGCTTTCTAAGAGACTTGAACTTAATTATTCCTACGACTAAAAAGAAAGAATAATTATGTGAAGTGACAGAGGTGCTAACTATTGCTACAATGGCAATCATACTGCAATATATGTGTATCAAATCAACATGTTGTATATCTTAAGTTTATACAATGTTATACATCAAATATATTTCAATTAAAAAAAAAGAATGAAGAATAAGGAATATGTGAATGAAGCTGTTGACCATTTAACATTTGACATCATCCACCAGCTCACAACTAACACTACTGCACAGAATGCTTAGAATTTCCTCTTTGTAAGAACTGGAGAGTTTCAAGTACAAGTCTTACATGTTAATAAAATGACACATGCTATTACATCTAAGGATTTCGGACATTTCCCCCTTGAATTATTAAATTAGGAGGTACTCATCTAATCAAATATTTAACCTACACACTAAGAGACAATCAGGTTTGTACCTAGATATAGAATTTAAGCAATTCTATGAACACTGTTTGATAACAGTTTAAAGAAAATAACTGCTTAAATCACTTTCTTCCTCATCTTCTACTTTGTATACTAAATCCAACTTCTCTTTCTCTGTATTTGACCTCTGAATCTTCACTGCCTAGCACACTATCTGGCTCCAAGCAGCTCCCATTAATAGTGAATGGATGTATTTTAATTCATTAGGTAGATTCAAAACGCAAATACTGGGGCTTCCTTGGTGGCGCAGTGGTTGAGAATCTGCCTGCCAATGCAGGGGACACGGGTTCGAGCCCTGGTCTGGGAAGATCCCACATGCCATGGAGCAACTAGGCCCGTGAGCCACAATTACTGAGGCTGCGCGTCTGGAGCCTGTGCTCCCCAACAAGAGAGGCCGCGATGGTGAGAGGCCCGCGCACCGCGATGAAGAGTGGCCCCCACTTGCCGCAACGAGAGAAAGCCCTCGCACAGAAACGAAGACCCAACACAGCCATAAATAAATAAAAATAAAATAAAATAAAATAAACCAAAAAACAAAAAATGCAAATACTGGTAAAACAAGGGGAGAAATTCTCCAAGATATTATTTTACTTTTCCTTCTATCCTGAGCCTCAAATGAAAATGAATTCACCTGTTCCAGCTGATGGCCACATTCTCTTTTTACTCTGATTCGTTTTAAAGTTCAAAGCATAGTGGGAAACAATGCTTTGGAATCTGAAATACCTTAAGCTTTCTGCCTTGGAATAAAGCCAGGTGACAAACACACATCATTAAAAAAAAAACAAAAAACAAAACAAAACAAAACAAAAACCAAACTAAGTGAAACTAGATGGCAAACACTAAAGAAACTAGCACAGTTCTCACAGCACTCTGGACAGACTTCACCCATTTTCCCAAATGCCGCTCAGTTTTTTTTTTTTTTTTTTTGAATTTTTGAATTTTTTTAATTTATTTTTTTATACAGCAGATTCTTATTAGTCATCAATTTTATACACATCAGTGTATACATGTCAATCCCAATAGCCCAATTCATCACACCACCACCCCCAGCCCCCCGACGCTTCCCCCACTTGGGGTCCATATGTTTGTTCTCTATATCTGTGTCTCAATTTCTGCCCTGCAAACCGGTTCATCGGTACCATTTTTCTAGGTTCCACATATATGCGTTAATATACGATATTTTTCTCTTTCTGACTTACTTCACTCTGTAGGACAGTCTCTAGATCCATCCACATCTCAACAAATGACCCAATTTCGTTCCTTTTTATGGCTGAGTAATATTCCACTGTATATACATACATCTTCTTTATCCACTCGTCTGTCGATGGGCATTTAGGTTGCTTCCATGACCTGGCTATTGTAAATAGTGCTGCAATGAACATTGGGGTGCATGTGTCTTTTTGAATTATGGTTTTCTCTGGGTATACGCCCAGTAGTGGGATTGCTGGGTCATATGGTAATTCTATTTTTAGTTTTTTAAGGAATCTCCATACTGTTCTCCATAGTGGCTGTATCAATTTACATTCCCACCAACAGGGCAAGAGGGTTCCCTTTTCTCCACATCCTCTTCAGCATTTGCTGTTTGTAGATTTTCTGATGATGCCCATTCTAACTGGTGTGAGGTGATACCTCATTGTAGTTTTGATTTGCATTTCTCTCATAATTAGTGATGTTGAGCAGCTTTTCATGTGCTTCTCGGTCATCTGTATGTCTTCTTTGGAGAAACGTCTATTTAGGTCTTCTGTCCATTTTTGGATTGGGTTGTTTGTTTTTTTAATATTGAGCTGCATGAGCTGTGTATATATTTTGGAGATTAATCCTTTGTCCGTTGATCCGTTTGCAAATATTTTCTCCCATTCTGAGGGTTGTCTTTTCGTCTTGTTTATGGTTTCCTTTGCTGTGCAAAAGATTTGAAGTTTCATTAGGTCCCATTTGTTTATTTTTGTTTTTATTTCCATTACTCTAGGAGGTGGATCAAAAAAGATCTTGCTGTGATTTATGTCATAGAGTGTTCTTCGTATGTTTTCCTCTAAGGGTTTTATAGTGTCCGGTCTTACGTTTAGGTCTCTAATTTATTTTGAGTTTATTTTTGTGTACTGTGTTAGGGAGTGTTCTAATTTCATTCTTTTACAGGTAGCTGTCCAGTTTTCCCAGCACCACTTATTGAAGAGACTGTCTTTTCTCCATTGTATATCTTTGCCTCCTTGGTCATAGATTAGTTGACCATAGGTGCGTGGGTTTATCTCTGGGCTTTCTATCTTGTTCCATTGATCTATGTTTCTGTTTTCGTGCCAGTACCAAATTGTCTTGATTACTGTAGCTTTGTGGTATAGTCTGAAGTCAGGGAGTCTGATTCCTCCAGCTCCGTTTTTTTCCCTCGACTGCTTTGGCTATTCGGGGTCTTCTGTGTCTCCATACAAATTTTAAGATTTTTTGTTCTAGTTCCATAAAAAATGCCTTTGGTAATTTGATAGGGATTGCACTGAATCTGTAGATTGCTTTGGGTCGTATAGTCATTTTCACAATATTGATTCTTCCAATCCAAGAACATGGTATATCTCTCCATCTGTTGGTATCATCTTTAATTTCTTTCATCAGTAAGTTTAAGAAAATTGAAATCATATCAAGCATCTTTTCTGACCACAACGCTATGAGATTAGAAATGGATTACAGGGAAAAAAACGTAAAAAACACAAACACATGGAGGCTAAACAATACGTTACTAAATAACCAATAGATCACTGAAGAAATCAAAGAGGAAATCAAAAAATACCTAGAGACAAATGACAATGAAAACACGACGACCCAAAACCTATGGGATGCAGCAAAAGCAGTTCTAAGAGGGAAGTTTATAGCTATACAAGCCTACCTCAAGAAACAAGAAAAATCTCAAATAAACAATCTAACCTTACACCTAAAGGAACTAGAGAAAGAAGAACAAACAAAACCCAAAGTTGGCAGAAGAAATCATAAAGATCAGAGCAGAAATAAATGAAATAGAAACAAAGAAAATAATAGCAAAGATCAATAAAACTAAAAGCTGGTTCTATGAGAAGATAAACAAAATTGATAAACCATTAGCCAGACTCATCAAGAAAAAGAGGGAGAGGACTCAAATCAATAAAATTAGAAAGGAAAAAGGAGAAGTTACAACAGACACCACAGAAATACAAAGCATCCTAAGAGACTACTACAAGCAACTCTATGCCAATAAAATGGACAATCTGGAAGAAATGCACAAATTCTTAGAAAGGTATAACCTTCCAAGACTGAACCAGGAAGAAATAGAAAATATGAACAGACCAATCACAAGTAATGAAACTGAAACTGCGATTAAAAATCTTCCAACAAACAAAAGTCCAGGACCAGATGGCTTCACAGGTGAATTCTATCAAACATTTAGAGAAGAGCTAATACCCATCCTTCTCAAACTCTTCCAAAACACTGCAGAGGGAGGAACACTCCCAAACTCATTGTATGAAGCCACCATCACCCTGATACCAAAACCAGACAAAGACACTACAAAAAAAGAAAATTACAGACCAATATCACTGATGAATATAGATGCAAATATCCTCAACAAAATACTAGCAAACAGAATCCAACAACACATTAAAAGGATCATACACCATGATCAAGAGGGATTTATCCCAGGGATGCAAGGATTCTTCAATATACGCAAATCAATCAATGTGATACACCATATTAATAAACTGAAGAAGAAAAACCATATGATCATCTCAATAGATGCAGAAAAAGCTTTTGACAAAATTCAACACCCATTTACAACAAAAAACTCTCCAGAAAGTGGGCGTAGAGGGAACCTACCGCAACATAATAAAGGCCATATATGACAAACACACAGCAAACATCATTCTCAATGGTGAAAAACTGAAAGCATTTCCTCTAAGATCAGGAACAAGACAAGGATGTCCACTCTCGCCACTCTTATTCAACATAGTTTTGGAAGTCCTACCCACGGCAATCAGAGAAGAAAAAGAAATAAAAGGAATACAAATTGGAAAAGAAGAAGTAAAACTGTCACTGTTTGCAGATGACATGATACTATACATAGAGAATCCTAAAGATGCCACCAGAAAACTACTAGAGCTAATCAATGAATTTGGTAAAGTTGCAGGATACAAAATTAATGCACAGAAATCTCTTGCATTCCTATACACTAATGATGAAAAATCTGAAAGTGAAATTAAGGAAACACTCCCATTTACCATTGCAACAAAAAGAATAAAATACCTAGGAATAAACCTGCTGCTCAGGTCTTGAGCACAATTTTTTAAATTGGTAAACCTTACTTCCCCTACGTTACATCCTATTAGCTTATTAAAAATTCCGGCTACAATTTGTACCAAATTCCTTCCTGACAAACTGCCCTAGACCCCTCACATTCCTGCTCTGGAAGAGCAGGGCAGTTTCAGGCTGTTTTCTAGTCACTGTTCAGCACAAGAATTGTACCACCTGGAGGAGAAATCTCAGCAAGAGCATCAACTGCAGCTCTCATTGCTTTTCCTCCTCTCAGTCAGTTGTGGTGTGTGCTGCAGAGCTCATTAAAGACACCTGTCTATGACAGTGTGACAGAAGCTGCACCCACGTGGCCATCAAAGCCAGGAGAAACCAGTCTCCTAACAGATCAGATCATTCTAGCAACGTAAAACAAAACTGTGTTCCACATCCTTTTAAAAATTCTATCTCACTGACTTTATACCACTTTGGGATGAGATGAATGTTGCACTAACGAAAATAAATAGAAATAACTATTCAAAAGCAAATTATATATTATTTTATTACCATAAGCTAGGAATGACCTTGATGAGCTACTGCCTCTGCTAATTAAAAATGGCTTCAGATCAATTATTGAAAAACCAAAGTTGTCTTATTTGGTAAATATTTCCCTATACTCAACAGGTTTATAGCTGATAACCTTAGGTAAATCATTCAGTGGTATATTTTATAGCCAGTTAATCCTGGTGGGTCCATCTGATGTCACACTGCAATCCCACTTTATATTTTTTGTGATCACCTTTTTAATGGAGGAGTATGTGCTTGGTAACACTCAGAAATGTTACTACTTTATCGGGTAGAACCTCAAGGACTTCATCCACAGTGACTGTGTGTTGAGAGTACACCCAGAATGTCTTTTCTGGGGCAATCGTGGTTCTGCTGCAGGTATGCCTGTGGCGCTGCTGTAAGCTGAATGTTTGTATCCCTCCCAAATTTACACATTGCCTCCTAATGCCCAAAGTGATGGAGGTGAGCTCTTTGAAAGGTGATTGGGTCATGAGAGTGGACCCCTCATAAATAAGATTAGTGCCCTGTTAAAGAGACCCCAGAGAGCTCCCCAGCCCCTTCTGCCATGTGAGGATACAGGGAGAAGATGGCCATCGATGAACCAGGGAACAGTCCTAACCAGACACTGAATCTGCCAGGCCCCGACCTGGACTTCCAGCCCCCAGAACTCTTGAAATAGGCATTTCTGTTGTTCATTGGCCACCCAGTCTACAGTAATTTGTTACAGCAGCAGGGGAAGAGCTGAGTGAGCACTCGGTTCAGGCACACATCTCTCCTAGGCTCCCCACTTGCGTCAACCTCAGCTCGGCTGACCTTAACGCACAGTTGGCTGATTTCTGTTAACCAGAAACGGAGACGATCCTGAGTCTGTCCCACCTGTTCTCTATCTTTGTGCAGGTGCTACCGTCTGTGAGATTAGAAAACCCAAATTTTCAGGCTAAGAGAGTTGTTTCCCCCTCACTCATCCTCCTGGCACTCTCAGGGCCCAGCTGCTTCTCCTCACAGCTGCTGTCTGGACCGGCTGGCCCTTTCACTGCCCTTCACCTTCTAACTGCTAGAACCTCCTCAGAAGTGTGCATGTCAGTAGGCACAGTGCCCCACCCCTGCTCCAACTAATTCTTCACAGTATTTCTGGTGAATTTTCTAAATGCAGACCCAATTAAGTGCTCTGCTACCTCCTTTAATTTCCAGACTAAGTCTGTACCTGCACACAGTACAAGCCCTTCAGGCCCAGATGCTGCTAGCTTCATCCACAGCCACACCCCTTCCTCTCTATAATCCGCCTCCTCCACGCTCCTCGAGCGAGTTACCGCCCCCAATCCTAGCTAGACGGACCCTCCTGCTCACTCTTCAGACCTCTGCGCAGCTCCACCGTCCTGAGGCTGCCTGTCTCAGGGTTCCCTCTGCCTTCCTGTGCTCCTGATTGTGACTCTGCATTCTCCCACCCACCACGCTGTGGCTGGCTGCTCACAGGACTGTCACCGCTACTGCACTGGCAACTCCGTTACGGTATTGACATGATTGTATCCCCAGCACTGGCCACTCTAAAAATATCTGCCGAGTGAAACAAAGAATGAAAATATGTCAGCAGCATAACTTTAAACTCATTGCGACCTAATACTTATCAAGAGACAGCCAAAAAGAAATAATGTTAACAAGGATTAGCTTAAAATTATTCCTCTTTTATGCTTTCCTCTAGATATCCTAAAAAGTACTCCTGCATTAAGTATACCACTAACAGATTTTTTAAAAATTATCTGTGTTGTAGAAAGCTCTAGCAATTACTGTGAATAAATAGCTAAAATTCATTGAGCGACTTACCCTACTGACACTAGTAACAGACACACTGTTTCATTAAGTTTAACATACCCCTTGAGGTATCTTTATCTCCATTTCACTCATTTAGGTACTATGCTCACAGATGCTCAAAACATTCCCAAGATAAGAGAGCCGATAAACACTATACAATCCACAATCCCACTGAATAGCACTGAGCTCTTATGCTGGCAGCTTGCACAAACAGATGTTAAGAGAAACAATCCCCACTAAACTGGTTATTATATTTGCTATACTTTCTAGTTTTATTTCTATATTACAGCTGTGTCCTTTTCCTTTTAAGAACACTTTTCTAAGGGATCACTACCAGACGTGGCAGTACTTTCCATGTGTACTGGATCTGTTTGCATGCAGAGCCTTGAGCCTCAGTGTGAATGAGTCTCCTTTACCACTGCTGACTTGATTCTCTTGCACGTAGATTTCCACATTCATTGAAACCTTATACTTTTAAGGCCACTTAAAATCTATTTTGGACAAGACCGATTACATAAACAAATAAATGTGAACTGCTGACTTAGGTACGTAGAGAATCAGAAGTACTGGGGTAGAGGCGATTGTCCAGGGATGGGCAGTTAAGATAAGTGAGGGGTGAGGTGCCTAACAGAGAGGAGAAACAGAAGGCAACGAGTGGGGAACTCAGATGCCACTGACTGGTGTTTCCAACTTAATCATTACAGTTCAACCTCACATACCATTTCTTGAGCTGCTACTACTTACTGGCAGCCTTCTGGGTGCTTACACATGACATTTTCATAATCTCCTTGAACAAGCCAGTGAGATAGCTATTAATGCTCTGTCACACCTGTGGAAAAGGAGAATCATGGCAATCAAAGAGCTTGCCCCCGCATATCTAATATCCTGACTTTTCCAGTTGCTGCCTGAAGGCTGGACTTACAATTAGCCTACATCACAGAGCTAAAGGGGCAAGGAATTAGTACAGTAAGTGCCCTACATATGAACCTTCAAGTTTGCGAACTTTCAAAGATGCGAACGTGCATTTGCATGTCCAATCACGTAAGTTAGTTCACGTGTCTGGTGTACACTGTCATATGGGTGCATCCTCTACAAGTGGTCGTGGTTTTGCGTACCTTACTGTACAGTACTATATAGGGTACAGTATCTTTATTTCAAGCCCAGGATGTCTGGAAGCAAGCGTAAAAGCAGCGGTGATGCAGCTGGTAGTGCTAAGAAGAGATCTGCAACGCAGGAAATGGCAAGGGGATTTTCTTTATTTGAGGAGGCACCGTTAGTTTTTGAGGAACAGGACCTGAACGTAGAACAGTACACGGAGGTCACAGCAGCCATTCAGAATGCAATCCAGTGCTACCATGTCATCTATGATGAGAAAAAAAGAGCTACTCCCCAGACATCACTGGACCGTTTTTTCAAGGGGGGTAGACAGAATTGAATCCAGCAAGGAACCAGAACCTGTGCCATCGGTGTCACGCGTTGAGTGACATTGCAGCTTGCCCTCCGTCTCCTATTGCTGACCATCCTTCAGCTCTATACCATCTCTCACCTCCTCTCCCTCCTCCAGTCAGTAACTCTTCTGGGCTGTTCACTGGATGCCAGCCCCTGGATGCCAGCTGTTGTACTGTACTACTGTACTTTTCAAGGTACTGTACTGTAAGATTAAAAAGGGTTTTTTTTTTTGCGTTTGTTTTTTAATGTGTTATTTGTGTGAAAACTATTATAAACCTATTACAGTACAGTACTATATAGCAGATTGTGTTACTTGGAAACCTAGGCTAACTTTGTTGGACTTACGAGCAAACTGGACTTACGAACGCGTCATATGTAGGGGACTTGCTGTATAGTCACATTGTGAGGTATAGTGGGCATTAGAACTTCAATATATGAATTTAAATGGAACACAATTCAGTCTGTAACAACTTTTGTAGCCTAACATCTGGGTTTAGTTGGAGAACATTCTATGCACAGTTAAGAAGAATATATATTTTGCTGTTTTGAGATAAGAGTGCTCTCTACCTACTTGTTAGGTCTAATTGGTTTATTGCGTCATTCAAGTCTTCTGTTTCCTTATTGACCTTCTGTTCGTTCTGTGCTCATTTTTTCATTTTCACACTGCATTAGTTTTCTTTTCTATTTATTTCCTCTGAAGACACTCTGTAATTTTGGTGGGAAAAGACTGGCTGTCATAACAGGAAGATAATCCCACCCTATAAGCAAACCTTCCACCTTTAGCATTGCTTTACTCCTAGCAATTTCTTCATTTCACAGAATTCCAGGTGGCAAAGATGGAGCAGGAACAAAAGCAGCTGTGAACAAGCCTGAGGGCTCTACCTCGGCAGTTACCACATGTGGGTTACACTGAAAACCAGACCAGCTGACAGTTTCTCTTCGGGCATCACAGTCTCTCTTGTGTTTACTCAGGGATTTAGGTATTGCTGGTGTCGAGAAGGTACTGCTGACTGTGCCATCAAAATCTGCCCCAAGTCCCCCCATTTTACTACATGGTACCCTAACTCACTTGTTTCCTCAAGCCAGAAACTCAGAGGAATCTTGTTCCTTGTCTTTCCTTCACAAACCACACCAAACCCATCAGCACATCCTGTTGCTGCCAACTCTGAGATACATACTGAATCTACTGTTTACCATCCTAGTCCAAGTCATCTTCCCTCAGACCTGAGCTACTCCCAAAGTCTCCTGGATGCCTTTACTGCGGCCTCCTTCTAAGTTATCCTGCACAAATTTCAAACTGTGAGTAAGATCACATCCTTCCTTTCCTAGACAGCAGGGAGGATTTAACACACCAGCTCTTTAACACTGTACACACGTTCTCCATCCTCACTTGCTGCCACTCCTGCTGCAGAATTCCCCTTCATCCATATGCACTATGTATATTCCTGCATACACCATGCCACTCTGGCCTCTTGTTCTTTGCTAATTCAGTCTCCTCTACTGCAAATGCCCTCACAGCCGCTTCTTTGGTTCTTTCCAACTTAGCCTTCATAACTTAGATAGAGAATCAGCAACTCCAGGAAGCTACCTCAATCTGCTCTCTCCCCAGTACGTACGTGTACACACACACACACACACACACACACACACACACACACACACTCACTCTCTCTCTCTCTCCTACCGAACTATCAGTCATGCTTACCTCTTCACTGCTCTCACATCCTTTGTACAGACCTCTATTATTATACTTCCTAGAGTCTTTATCACATGTTTATTTTACCTTTCTCTTCCACCATAAACTGAGTCCCTTAAGGGCAGAGATGATTTCTCATTCATTTTGAATACCGTTTACCCATTATTTAGCACAAGGTTTATTATACAGTAAGTAAACATCAAAAAATGCTTCTTAGCGAATGTACAAATCAATGAAATACACTGATACATCCTCTCATTCAAAAGGAACATAACAAGACTGACAACATCTTGATGATTATCTAATACTCAACATTAATCATATAGTTATTGAATGTCTACCATAGGCCAAGCATTATTCTAGTCACTGGGAATACAGTAGTGAAAAAGTTTTGATTTGGAAGTTATAGCCAATGCAACAAGACATGAAACAGGTAAAGAAGCATAAGTATTAGGAAGGAAAAAACAAAATTGTTATCATAAGTAACGTAACTGTATAAATAGAAAAGTTTTACTATACAAAACAGACATATGAATTGATAACAATATCCCTTGGACCCCAATGAATATATGAGTAAAAGTTAAGAAAAACAATTTGCAAAAGAGAAGCTGTCATCAGTAAATAAATATAAGAGAAAGTATTCAGTTTGACTAGCAGCAGGTACTCTACTATGAGGTTTATAGTTTACTTAACTGTACCAAGAAATCACAGCAGTAACAGCAACAACAAAATGTATACCCTTTTGGGATTGACCCATATACACTACTGGTGCTATGTATAAAATAGACAACTAATGAGAATATACTATATAGCACAGGGAACTCTACTTACTGCACTGTGGTTACCTAAATGGGAAGGAAATCCAAAAAAGAGGGGATATATGTATATGTATAGCTGATTCATTTTGCTGTGCAGTAGAAACTAACACAACATTGTAAAGCAACTATACTCTAAAAAAATTAATTAAAAGCAAAAAAAAAAAAAAAAAGGTATATCCTTTAATCCACTAAAACAGTTCCTAAAATCTACTCTGAGAAATAATCTGAAATATGTAAATACGTATATATGAATATCTATTAAAGAGTTATTTATGTTAGCAAAAGAATGGATATATATTATATGCTGAGAATATGGAAAGAGTAAAGAAATTATAATGTGCAGTCATAAAAATGTTGACGGTGGTATTGATGTGACTGCTGAGAAACTGTCAGCAGTGGAAACGGCTATAAGGTTTACAAGTTATTATGGTAACAATATACTGAGAAGCACAAAACCCACATTCAAAGGAGTCTACTGCATCAGAAGTCAGGATCATGGTCACCTGGAGCAGGAGGGAGAGGAAGGAAAGAGGAGAATGTTGCAGTCTCAGGTATGGACTGCATTCTATTTCTTGGACTGGACAGAAATGTATTCACTTTGTGATTACCTGATGAAATGTATACTTATAATCTGTGTATGATTCTATATGTATATTATATTGTTCAATTTAAAAATGTATTTGAAATTTAAATAAAATAAAGTAATGCAAGTTACCCTCTGATATCCTCAGCCTGTTTGTGGAAGAATTTAATTAGAGACTGATGATCACTCACTATGGACACAATGAAAAGATCCCTCCTCTGGGGAAGAAGTTTAACTTAAAGATCTTTAAGTTGAATTCAAACCTAAGAATTTAACAGATGAATGAAACTTAAAAACTGTCAATAAAATTAACAGCCCTTAAAACAAGTCTGCTCAAACCTTCCCTCTTCTTTTGGTGGTAAAAATTAATACCCTGGGCTTCCCTGGTGGCGCAGTGGTTGAGAGTCTGCCTGCCAATGGAGGGGACACGGGTTCGAGCCCTGGTCTGGGAAGATCCCACATGCCGCGGAGCAACTAAGCCTGTGTGCCACAACTACTGAGCCTGCACGTCTGGAGCCTGTGCTCTGCAACAAGAGAGGCCGCGATAATAAGAGGCCCGCGCACCGCGATGAAGAGTGGCCCCCACTTGCCACAACTAGAGAAAGCCCTCGCACAGAAACAAAGACCCAACACAGCCATAAATAAAAAAAAAAAAAATTAATACCCTATACAGAAGAAAACAAACATGGTATCCTCAAAAATAATTTCTGATCCACTAATGACCACTTATGCCCCTGAAGATCAAACCCTATTATGTCTTAATTCATGATTTTTATCCCCCTAAACTAATTAGCAAAGAAGTATTAAATTAATGTGTATTATTCTACTGTCACATAATCACTCTTACTAAAATTATATTTCTAAGAAAGATAAAAACAAAAACAGCCAGATTTCATAACACACCACTTCAGCAGGAATCCTGATGTGCTTGTTTCTCCCTCACCACCTCCCCACCCCCGCCAAATTATCAAAAATTTGCTACAAGAAGTACAAACGAGCCATCAGAGACAGTTCAGAGCTTCTGTTACATAAAATCTATGTCGAATCCTGGCTCCATCCCCTGGCATTACTGTATAATAAAGTGACAAAAATGCTCCTGATAAAAATGTCTTCTGAGACAAACTCACAGTTGGTGACTGTGGGGATCGGTTCTCTGCACTCACCAGGGAGGGTAGATACGGATGATGTCTTGTGGAAGTCCCCTGAGGCAGCGTGCAGTCTCCTTGGCAAAGAGAACCTTCAGGCCAGTCCCAGGGGCCCCACCCTGAGAAGAGCTGTCAGCCTGCAGCCCCGATAACTGCTCACACATTGCAACTTGGATGGTGCATTCCTCATGAAGCTCTAGAATTTTCACAGTTAATATACCAGATTTTATACCTAGAAGGTGAAGAAAAGAACAAAAGCAAAAATGAAGTCTAAAAGACATATGGTCCAAGTGTGAATAAAATTATCATGAAAAAGAGAATCACTTTCAGATAGCTTTCTTCACCTGGAGAAAATGGTCTATATATTGATACTCTGCAAAGTAAAATACAGACTCTAACATGCTCAAGGTAACATCTTTTTTTTTTAATCAATATAACCTGCATGCTGCATTTAATATATACATTTTAAGCAACATAAGAAACAGTTTTCTATCATAAAGAAACAGTCTTGCACATACGGAAAACTCAGATCCATCACTTCACAAGGCATGTTTTCACTCCAAAACCTGAACCCTTTCAAACATCACAACAAAAGGAGTATGACCGGGTCCTCTCCACCTCATGCCCTGCTTTGATTGTCTACTTTGAGACGACGCAGCATGACTGGCCGGCTGCAAGTATTCTCACGATCGTGGACGTTCCAAGTTGAGGATTTCTGTGGACTGATGGGAGTTAGGGCTCTAGATTTAAATGGGTGGAATTCGATCTGGATTCAATCACTGGCTCTCTTATTAATTAAGTTGGCCAAGTTACACAGCATTTCAACACCTCATTTTTCTCATGTGTAAACTGGGGATCAAGCCACCTGCCTCGATTAACATTTTTAAGAATTAAATAAGACGATTAACATTTTTAAGAATTAAATAAGATAAATAAAGTTGAGAGTGTGCATAGCCTATAACCTGGAAATCCCAGCTATGTACCCAGGAACTCTGTCACATGCACCAGGAGATCTAGACAAGACTGCACATTTCAGTGTTGTTTGTTAGAGGAGGAAACCCAGCATGAGTCCATAGCCAATGGGTAAACTGTGGTGGGTTCATGGAAGAGACACTCTACAGAAGCTTATATGAATGGACCCGATCTGTATCTATCAGCTTGAAGAGACCTCAAATACAAGAGGGGTAAACAGATATGTACAGCCTAACAACCATAATGTTATTTTTCTTAAACACAAAGACCAATAAAATATTGTTACAGATACATACGTCATACAAGTACATAAGTACGGACTAGCAGGACACACAGAAAACTCGCTGTAACTGCTGAATCACGCGAGAAAGAGGAGCGTGACACAGCAAGGGAACCCAGGGGATTTCAGACTTATCTGCCGTATTGTTTGTTATAAAAATATGTGAAGCAAAAATGACAAAAGATTAATATGTGTTATTAATTCTAGGTAGTAAATACACCTTTTTAAAATTACTCTCTGCTTTTTAGTTAAAAAAATAAATGAATTAAATGAGATAAAACCTAAGTGTCAGGCACAGTGCCTTGCTAATAACAGACACCAATATGACTTTCATTACCACTTTAGCTAACTGGTTAACAGTGAGTATAAAAATTAACATTTAAACAGTACCAGCACCTTAGTTATATAGTTTAATTTCGTTTCCATTTCTTTCTCCCTTTCACTTTTCTCTACTCATTTTCCCCTGGACCCCAAGTTTTCCATGCCCTCCTCTCTCTGAGTGCCACCAGCAAGTGTTCATGTATGAAGCAAGGTCATGGCATCTCCCCAGAGCACTATCTGGAACTATGATTTCTAAGTATGTGTCTATCGTGAGACTGTTTCTTAAGGTAAGAAGGAAACAGAAGGGGGAAGGATGTGACCAAGCACATCCTAAGCTGTGCTGGCTAAGCTGCGCTGGTCACTACGGGGAGTAAAAACACACTTTAAAGAACGGCACTGCCTAGGAAGCGAAGACTGAGTCTGCTCTGCCACGACAGGTGACTTTTTAATAAAAAGTAGCTCACCCTCAGCTGGTGAACAGGAAAAGAAGTCAGGATATGTGGGGGTCACTGCAGTGAACACACCGTTTTTCCTGGGCAGGGCAGCAATGCAGTGGGCGGAGTTAAGTTCACTGGCAGCAAAAGGAAAAGCCCTAGTGTTAGGGACTGCACTAGCCACAGGCAAATTTCTGGACATATTTTAGGAATTTTTAAAACTTTTACCTGTACTCAGGGGTTACCCCCAACACTATCCTCTGCCACCGGCAGCAGCCGCTGTCCAGAGCCCCATGGCCCGTGCTCTCCAGCACCCACCGTCCTGCTGGAGTTCAAGCGGCCAGTGGTGCCCGGGCAGCACCGTTCTCCCTTCGGGTAACCAATCACTGTCATGTGCGGCTGATGACAAAGCGATGTAGGTTTTCAGTGGTCTGCCCCCAACCCTACAGTCCACACAGACCCTGACAGATCTTACAAAAGGCAAGACACTACAGAAACACATAAATAGTATTGCAGCAGAAATACCTATATATCTATGATGAGTCACACTGCTACTGACTGCAGTTTCTTTGAAGATTTTTATGAGAACGCCTGACAATATCTAGTAACTATGAACCCTGATTTGACCATCAACACAGCATGCTTGGTGACTAAACAGGTTTGGGAGTGCTACCTTGGCTGCACACAGGGCTGCGAACAGCACTTCTCCACCAAGCACCGTGAAGTCCCTCCCACAGGACGTGCTCCCACACAGGCCTGAGGAGAAGCCAGTGGTCTGCCTTCCCTGCAGAAAGTAAGCAGCGTCATCTCCTCCTCTTCCTCTGAGGGAGAAAGAGCCTGGGACAACCCAAGACAAGTTATGCATTCAGTGCAAGCTTTCAATCTGAGCACAAGAGATACTGGTTTTACAAACGAAGAAGACTGTTTTGCAGTTAGATGGATGAAACATAAAAGGCCATTCTGTGACAGTGGGGCAACATTTTCCATAAATGCTGTGAGACTCAGTCAAAGTTTCATGTTGTCAAGGAAGTGTCTCCTGAATCTCAGCCAGAGGCAACTATTCCTTCCCTCTGAAATCCTCAAATACCTTATCTACACTTACAAGTATCCTCCTTTTTAAACGGAGATAGTATCAGCTATAGTCAAGAACACTGCAAACACTGAGAGAGAGAGCACAGAAAGCCTACAGTGCAGGGCCTGGTCTGTCACCCATACAAAATAATGGCTGCCACTGTCATCAGTCACTGTCACAATATCAACTTTTCAAGGCATTTTCAAATCTATTACGGTACTTGATCCACAATAACCCTATGAAATAGGTAAGGAAGATATTAATCTCCCTTTTTAACAAATAAGAAAACTGAACAAGTTAGTTGCTCATATGACTTTCTTAAGGTTAGAGAGGATTACTGGCAGATTTTATGCTCACAACTGAGTATTCTCACAAGTCCTATACTTGCAGTGTCTCGAGGGTAAATGGCAGTTAAAGACAGGAAACTGAGGATGCTTTTTTTCTCTATTTTATTATGCTAAAACATTGGACTTGTTTAAATGTTAAAAAAAAAAAAAAAAAGAAAGAAAGAAAAAGCACACCAGGTTGAGAAATGGACTCAAGTGAGGCTTATCGCTGGTTGGGCACAGTCAGGATTTCAACACTGAAAAGGAAGAGTATAATTTGACAGAAACCAAATGCTGAGGAAGAAGTGCCCTGAAGACCAAATGGAAAGCACAGATATCAACACAGCACCAAAGTGGTTAAGACACAGGAACAGACGATTCACAGAGGAAATACACCACAGGATCTAGTAATTTCTATCCATACATATGCCGAGCAGATGAAACACTCTGTAGTCAAAATGGCAAATAGTGAACTTAAAGGCTAACATTTGATGAATGAATGCATGAATGAGTGGGTGATTTATTTTATCAGCAAACTACTCTAAAAAATAAGTCTTTGATTTTAAATGAGCAAGAGGCCACAAAAGAATCGAGCAAGTAATATAAGAACAAAATATACTTTTGATTCCTGGCTTAAATGACTTATTTGAAATATACAGGTGGCTAGGGTCCATTTATATGCATGTTAATTCCAATCCTCCTCAGTGGGTTATGTTGATGAATTAATATATATTGTGAGAAAAGCATTCACGAATACTTATACAAAAAATACTATACAAGAAATTAACAAAAACTATAAAAGAAAGTACCAGGTGAAGCAAGTTAGTACGGGGGGAGAAATACTGAAATCATCCTCCTATAGAGACAGAAACATCTGTAATTTTTTATCATGAAATACTTTTCATAATATAATTGTTGCACTAACTTTAAGTTGTTCCACTTAATTATGCAAATGATGACCACAGAGTAATTTGGGATCTTCCCTGTATTATTCCTCTCTTTATCTTCATAGATATTCTAACAGGCTAATCCATAAAGTGTCTTGCTTTAAAATATATGCCCAACTATTCTCTGAAACTGGTACTTTTTCTCTTCTTCAGGCCAAATCATCAACAGGTGCCCACCATTACTTTTTTCCTCAGTCCTCACCCATCATGTACACACACACACACACACACACACACACACACACACACACACACACATACAAACACACAGATTGGGGTAGGAGGGCAAGACAGCATAGCAAGGGTCAGGGATGGAGATCAGGGGAGTTTAAAGTTCACCTGCTTCGTGTGCAGACAGAGGAGCAGGTTTCTGTGTGTGTGTGTGTGTGTGTGTGCGCGCATGTGTGTGTGTGTGTGTGTGTTAGGGGCGAGGGACAGGGGATAACAGTGGTGTCATGATATCAGTGTTGGATTTATTAAGGCTGAGATACCTCTTAGTTATTACAACAGCCTAGCCCTAACTGACCTCCGCAGTCTGGTACCTGACTACTCTGCCCTAACACAAGGCCCTCCAGAGTGGCCCTGTGTACATGTAAATTTAACGACAGCCACCTCTGTTCTTGAATCCTTCAGGCGCCAACCACTGAGTAATCCAGACAACTGTCCACTGTTTAGAAACACCTTTGTTACCAGTTACTTCTCACTGCTCTACCCTCAAATTCCACAGCTCTACTCAAGTATCTTTAAATTGTTTCTATACCCATACTTTAAGAAAGCATTTCATCACCGTCTCCCAGGTGAATTCTCTAACCACAATTCCCCTTTTCCATTCAGCAGGGTTTATCACTCTCCTTTATGTCATCACTGTACGACTGTACCAAGATTTTAACACATAAAATGAATAATTTGGTCTATTAAATCATGAACTCTGTGCTGTACTTGGATAAATACCAACAAAATATATATGAGCTGAATGAACTCGAATAATACAAACTGATGTAAAGAATTTTGGGGACTATTTTTCTGTTCTTGATTTCACTGCCAACCAAGATGGTTTTGACCTACCTCCCTCACCTCAACTGGTTTTGATATTTACCCAAAGGATGCAAAATAAACTGTAATTCAAGTGATGCTCCAAAAAGAAAAATAAACAATACAGTCCAAAATCAAATCCAAATGATGTTTTTTCTATTCACTGTATTGTACCACTGGTTTTTTTTCATTACTATGCACTGAAAGTTGAATTGTACTTATTTGTACACAATTATACTATCTTTTCTTTTGAAAGGTTACAACTATGCTTAATTTTACCAATGATCCCAAACACCCAGCAATATTATGTACCTGTGAGTATTCAATTAGTGACTCTCTAATTAACTGCATTATTATATTATTATTAATGCTTGGTACATCAAAATTTTAGTTTCTGAGTAAATGTTGTAAGCTGCCATGAGATTCATTTCACAGATAATTTCACAATAAAATTCATAAAGCTCTAAGCAGGAGGTCTAGATTATAATACCTAAAAACTAAATTCTGAAGAAATTTACATCTTTACCCTGTAAAAGCACTCTTTGTTTAAAATTTATGCTCCCCCATAAAATTTTAAGTCATCTGGCAATGATGAACAGACACATTTCTTAACCACAACTGCTTACTGAACTGTAAACAATTGTGCTTTCACTTCTTGATTCTACATTTTTTTTTTTGGCCTTTTCACCCAGTTTAAAATATTCTCTGCCAAAAGCCACAATAATTCTAAGCATGAAACAGAAATCCGAAACCCAACTCTTAAAAAAAAAAAAAAAAAAAAAAAAAAGACGAGACAACACTAACCAGGAGACTGTAACGTTCATCACAGTCCCCAGCAATGAGAACAAGCAGCACTTAGCAGAGCACGCCAGCCACCTGGGATCACCATGTCACAGTGCTATCACCAGGCCTGCCACCATGACTTGTTCTGCAGGGGTAGCCTGTATTGTTCCGTAGAGGGTGAATGGGCAACAGAAGGTCCCATTTTTTAAGAAATCCAAGTAAGGAAAAAGCGTACAAAGGCTCCACGAAGGCAATAGATCCCTAAGCAAAGTTCATACAAAACCAGAGAAGAGGGAGTACTCTGGACCGAATGTTTGTGTCCCCCCTAAATCCATATGTTGAACCCCTAACCCCACAGTGTGGCTGTATTTGGAGATGGAGCCTCCAAGAAAGTAATTAAGGCTGAATGAGGTCACCAGGGTGGGGCCCTGACCTGACAGGATTAGCGAGTATCCTTAGAAGAAGAGACACCAAGAGATCCCTATATCTCTCTGCTGAGCACAGAGGAAAGGCCATGTGAGCACACATCCAGATGGCTGCTGCCTAAAAGCCAGGAAGAGGGTTCTCACTAGAAACTGACCACAGCGGCACCTCAATCTTGAACTTCCAGCCTCTAGAACTGTGAGAAAATAAATGTCTGTTGTTTAAGCCCCACATCTATGGCCATTTGTTATGGCAGCCCAAGCCGAATAAGACAGATTTTGGTACCATGAAGTGGGATGCTGCCATAATAAATACGTGAGAATGTGGAAGCAGCTTTGTAACTGGGTAATGGGCAGAGGCTGGAGGAGTCTGGGGGTGCTTGCTAGAAATATGGATGTTAAAGGTGATTCTGGTGAGGTATCAAACGGAAATGAGGAACAAGTTATTGGATACTGGAGGAAAGGTGATTGCTATGGACTGAATGTTTATGTCCTCCCCCAAATCTATATATTGAGACCCTAATCCCTAATTTGACTGTGTTTGGAGGTGGAGCCGTTTGGAGATAATTAGGCCAAGAAGGTGGTGCCCTCATGAATGGGGTTAGTGCCCTTATAAGAAGAGACACAAGAGAGAGGATCTCTCTGTTAGCATGTGAGGACACAGCAGAAGGCAGCCGTCTACAAATTAGGAAGAGGCTCTCACCAGGAACCAAATCAACTGGTACCTTGGATTTGGACTTCCCAGCCTCCAGAACTATTAGAAATAAATGTCTGCTGTTTAAGTCACCCAGTCTATGGTATTTTTACTACAGCAGCCCAAACTAAGACAGCAATTTTTATTATAAAATGGCAAAGAGCTTGGCTGAATTTTTTTAGTGTTGTATGGATGATGAAACATGTGAGTCGTGAGATTAGATAGTTATAAGAGATTTCTAAGCAAAATGTTAAAGGTACGGCCTGAGTCCTCCTGACTTCTTACAATAAAATGCAAGAGAAAACAGATGGACTGAAGAAGGAATTGTTCTGCAAAACGGAAGATTTGTAAAATTCTCAGCCTGTCCATATTGCAAAAAAATGAAAAAGCATGTTTGGAAGAGGATGCCAAAGGTGTAGCTAAACTACCACTCAATAAAGAGATTATGTGATTATAGGAGCAGAAGCACTGCCAGTCTGAACTGAAGGAGACACAGACCAGAGGAAGTGAAGGAAGGCTGTTAGACTTCCCACAGGGCAAAAGAACCAACCATTCTGCTAATGTGCATAGTCCTTCAGACAAGGGAAGGATGACCCTAAAGGCAATCCAGAGATCATAAGGGCTGGCACTCTCGCCACAGGCCCGGGGCAGGGCTGATACCGTTCTCCTGGGTTTCAAAGGGTAGGGCTGCCTCTAGCGTTTGGGCGGGCGAGGCCGCCCCTCCCTACCTCGGGGTGGTGCCGCTGCAGAGAGCCTTGGGTGAGGCCCAAGAGAGCTGGGGCGACACTGCCCTCCAGTGGACCTGGAGGCCAGAGCACGGAACCAAAGAGCATTATCTTTGAGCCTTAAAATCTACTAGAACTTCCCTTGGTAGTTTTTGGACTTGCTTGGGACATATCACCCCTTTCTTCTTTCCTGTTTCTTCTTTTTGGAACGGGATTGTCTACCCTGTACCTGACCCAGCATTGTATTTGGAAGCACATAACTTGTCGGCTTTCACAGGCTCACAGTTGTTGAGGAATTTTGCCTCAGGATGAATCAGACCTCGAGTCTCACCCATATCTGATTTAGATGATATTTAGATGAAACTTTGGACTGTACAGTTGATGCTGGAATGAGTAAGACTTTGGGGGCTGTTGGGGTAGAATGAATGTATTTTGAATGTGAGAGGACATGAATTATGGAAGGCCAAGGGCAGAATGTTATAGACTGAATGTTTTCGGCCCTCAAAATTCGTATGCTGAAGCCCCCCCCAACCCCCCAGTGTACCTATAGTTAGAGATGGGGCCTCTAAGGAAGAAACTAAAGTTAAATGAGGTCATAAGGACAGGGGCACTGATTCCATAGAATTAGTGTCCCTATGAGAAGAGAAACCAAAGAGCTGGATTTCTCTCTCTTCCTCTCTCACTCTCTATGCATGAGCGCACAGCCAGATGGCAGCTGCCGACAAGCCAGAAAGAGAGCCCTCACCAGAACTAGATCATACAGGTACCCTGATCTCAGAAATCCAGCCTCTAGACCTGTAACCAATAATGTCTGCTGTTTAAGCCGCCCAGTCTGTGGTACTTTGTTATGGCTGCCCAAGCTGAGACAGGGGCTTATAACACGTTAAATTTCCCAAGGTGTAAATGTAAAATAGCTAGCTAGTGGGAAGCAGCCGCATAGCACAGGGAGATCAGCTCGGTGCTTTATGACCACCTAGAGGGGTGGGATAGGGAGGGTGGGAGGGAGGGAGACGCAAGAGGGAGGGGATGTGGGGATATATGTATATGTATAGCTGATTCACTTTGCTATACAGCAGAAACTAACACACCATTGTAAAGCAATTATACCCCAAGAAAGATGCACATAAATAAATAAATAAATAAATAAATAAATAAATAAATAAAAAGTTCCCCGTGCTATTCAGAGAAAGAAAACAAAAATTTTTTCCCAAGGTGTGGTGTGTATGGGACCACCTAGTGTGCAAACTGACCCCTTCCACTCTGAGTACAGACTAAGAAAGGTCTTCTTTATTAAAAAACTTCCATATTTAAAAAAAGACTTCCAGTACTTATTTCATAGTACTGCAGGTAATATTTTTGGCTGAGAAAACAGGATTAAAATGGTGTCCAAAAATCACACTGAAAACAACTTTTAAAAGGTCATATGGGACTTCCCTGGTGGCGCAGTAGTTAAGAATCTGCCTGCCAATGCAGGGGACACGAGTTCAATCCCTGGTCTGGGAAGATCCCACATGCCACGGAGCAACTAAGCCCGTGTGCCACAACTACTGAACCTGCGCTCTAGAGCTTGAGAACCACAACTACTGAAGCCCACGTTCCCTAGAACCTGCATACTGCAACTACTGAGCCCACGTGCCGCAAGTACTGACGCCTCCGTGCCTAGAGCCCGTGCTCTGCAACAAAAGAAGCCACCGCAATGAGAAGCATGTGCACCACAATGAAGAGTGGCCCCCGCTCGCCGCAACTAAAGAAAGCCCACACGCAGCGACGAGGACCCAACGCAGCCAAAAACAAAAACCCAAAAGTACCTTAAAATGGTCATATGGCTGTTAAATATCCCTATTTTTATAAATTTAACATTAGCTGAAAAGTAAATAAACGTGATGAGAAAAATTTTAGGAACCCAATTACAAAATAACAAATTACTAATTGTGGATTGTTAGTAGAGTCCTCTAGAATTTAGAACTCATACCCACCCTCCTCTAAGCAATCCTGAAGAAGGGCAGAATTGCATGTGCATCTGTAGAGAACAGCATACCCACCGCCAGGCCAACACAGTGTAAATCTTGTAGCAAAAAGAACTGAAGATACACTTACTGACGTGCTGATAGAATCCAGGGTGTCCCTACTGCCATGTTATTCTTATTTATCTATCTATCTATCTATCTATCTATCTATCTATTTATTTATATTTTGGCTGTGTTGGGTCTATCTATCTATCTATTTATTTATTTATATTTTGGCTGTGTTGAGTCTTAGTTGCTGCGCACTGGCTTTCTCTAGTTGAGGTGAACAGGGGCTACTCTTCGTTGTGATGCGCGGGCTTCTCATTGTGGTGGCTTCTCTTGGTGTGGAGCACGGGCTCTAGGCGCACAGGCTTCAGCAGCTTTGGCACGTGGGCTCAGTAGTTGTGGCGCACGGGCTCTAGAGCGCAGGCTCAGTAGTTGTGGCGCACGGGCTTAGTTGTTTCGTGGCATGTGGGATCTTCCTGGACCAGGGCTTGAACCCGTGACCCCTGCCTTGGCAGGCGGATTCTTAACCACTGCACCACCAGGGGAGTCCTGCCGTGTTATTCTTGATACTTCCTCCACTATCAACCCTCAACCCCCTCTCACTCTCTAAGAACTATTAATAAAGGGTATTCTAGTGAAGAACTTCTAATTCATCAGTTAAGTCCATTTAAATTAGGTCAAAATAGGCAAAATCTACAATTAGGCAGAGCAGTGCACGTCCCAGTAGGAGTACAGTGAATGCACAACTACTAAAGAAAAGCAGGTATTCTGGTCTTGGGTGTTATCTCCTTCCAAGGACACTGTAACAAACACTAACAGGGAGGAGAGGGAAAAGAAGAGAGATTAACTTAAGGATTAAAATGAGATGATATCATAAAAGTTATCATCTCTCAAAGGGTGTGCAGGGAGAGACCAGAGAGTGCAATCACAAGTGAAACACTCAGGGACCCTGAGGGGGAAGCACTCTGAGAATGACTTTACACGGGAACACTGGACAGGGCCAGGTAAGAGAGCAACACAGAATCCCAAAGTAGAAATCACCTAAGGGTTGACAAAGTCAAATTTTCTCAGTAAAGAAACAGGCACAGATCAAGTGACCTGCATGGGCCTTCACTTCCAGCAGAGCTGGGACCATTTCTGCACTCTGGTGTCACGTGGAATTTTAAAATTTACCACTGACACCATTTATTTACTTCATAAACACATCCTGAGTCACCAGGCATGGCTCAGGTTGCTAGGTCAGCCCTACACTTCCTTGTAGCACTTGGCAGAGTTAGGACTTACCTGTACTTTATATAATTACAATAGGATGCCAGAAGTATAACTACAAACAAAGAAGAGTATACTAGGCCTCGTGGTCAAGCATACGTCACGACAGACACAGGCGACGCAGGGAGGAGGTACGTAGGGCGTGACGGGCGCAAGGTGGCACAGCGAGGGGTCGGGTTGTGAGAGACAAGCAGTCAGGGAGGCTGGGACCCTGACCAAGAACGCTCACCAGGGACTTTAGCGGTGATGGGTATTTACTCCGACACAAGAGGCAGTCAATGGAGATTTTTTAAAGCAGACAAGTGATATCAGATTTGCCTCTTAGGGTGATGACCCCGACAGTCTGAAAATGAGGAAAGGGCAGAGGCAGGGAGACCAGATGGAGGCTGACACAGTAATCCAGGCCCAAGGGAACAGGGGCCTGAACTAGTGGTTGATGGGATCAATGGAGAGACTGACTTGAGAGACAGTTCTAAGGTAGAATCACTAGCATCTAGGGACTGGACGGATTGAAAAAATGTACAAGAAAGCCCAACTGAAGACGGTGCCGTTCATGGGCCAGGGCAGGCAGGTGCTGGGGCACGCTGAGTCCGCGGGGTCTGCAGGACGCTTAGGTGCAGGCGGTGCTGAGGCTGGGCCAGGAAAGGCCGCAGGACAGACTTACCAGACCGCCTAGCAGTCGTGGGGGAGGTGGCATGGAGACCCCAGATTACCCAGGAAGGGGACACAGGACGAGAAGAGGGCCAAGACAGAAGTCTGAGGAACACCTGTTGACGCTAAGCACAAAGTAGGAGAGTCAACAGAGAACCAAGAAGGAAAATGAACATGGGAGGAGGCAAAGCACGAGGGAGACTGTCCTTGAAGAAAGGGCAGCCCGCTGTGTGCCGGCTGCGTGAAGACAGCGATTAGGAACGAGCGCTTCTGCACACTGGTGGAAACGCAGCAGCGCCACGCTGGATGGAAGGGGTGCGCTGAAGGTGACGCCTCTTTAAAATCACTATCACAATACAAATGCAGTTTCCAATACTTTATAAGTCATTTTAATAATCCAAGGATTTATTTATTCTGTTTGCAGGCTGGAAAGTTTTCTCTTTTGTAACAAAAAACTTTAGCACAGAGCCTCTTCAGGAAGATAAGCAGCCACCCACCCTTAGACCACCTTCCTGCAGCAAGACTCGCGCCTCCTGGCTCGCTGGAGCGGCCGCCCGGTCTGCCCACACTCTCCCCCACCATCTTCCCTCACAGACAACCAAAGTCAAGTCTGGGCTTGCACTTGCAAGCAGGCTCCTTCAGGCACCAGCGTCCCAAGTGGAAATTATAACCCCTTTGAAAGTAAAAATGAGCTGAAGGAGTGTGGAAAACTAGCTGGTGAAAAGGTTAAGATGACACACACGAGATTTCACAGCATGGACAAAGGCCAGTGCGATACTGAACTAGGCTGGAGGATAAAAATGACAACTGCTTGAGCGAGCCAAAGCAAAGCCTGCCTTTTGCCAATATCAACACTCTTCTAAAGGTCAAAACCAGAATTTTGAACATATAGATAATTTTCGCCATTAATGAGGTCCCAATTTAAGTCTATGAATGAATTTTTATTCATTGAACCACATGTGGAATTCAACGGGAACCGTGTTTTACCCACTATATAATTCATTTAGAATGGTCTAACAGTGCAGTCTTATTTTTGGATCATTTACAACAGAAAACAGAAATGAAGATTCTTTTAAAGCTCAGATCTATCAGAAAACAATCTGTAGAATTACTATTTTTCTTTTCATGTAGAAAGAAATGGAGAAAGCACAGATTAAATAAATTTAGAGGGAACCTGAAAGCATCATTTAATTCTGCTGTATCACCAAACCTCATTTTATATATTTTTAGGCAGAAAAACTCATAAGAATTAAAAATGGATGTGGCAGAAGCAGCCAAGGGGTGACAGATACGTTAGCTGGAGAGTTGAGTTTGGTTTTAGTATCCCTTCCTCTGTTCCTCAGGTCCCATCATTATTTTTAACATAATTATGAAATAACTTGATATTATGAAAGTCACATATGAATTCTTTATTCTTCTGTTAACTTATACTTAGAATGATCACTGGAAATTATAGTCATTTGGGACATGAAATCACATCTCTAACAGTGGGCAAACTAGTATCATAGTTTGTTTCCTGACATAAATAACTCAAGAGTATTAATGTGAATTCCTCCTGCCCATGACTACAAAGAACAATATTAAATACCACTGCTGTACCGAAATGTGGGTCTGGATATAAAAAAAGGGGGGAAAATAAAGCGTAGACCCTAATTGGCTTTCTGGTTTTACTGGTCAGAGGGGAGCTGGAGATAATCCAGAGGCAGCTCCCTTGACCCAGAGGAAAGGGGAAGTTAAAGAAAAGGAACTGCACGGAACCTCTCCAGCAACCTGGGGCTGACCCACACTGAGTAGGTCACAAGCAGTGTCCCTTCACTTGAAGCAAAGGGTGGTTAAGTAAGGTAGATCAAGGAGTTTAAGAAAACATTTTAAATGAGTTTTCTAAGACTCTGAACTAAAAAACTACAACCCGCTTCATGTCATTCTCATTTCATAAATCTAAACAAACATGCATTGTTTTTAAACTTGTCATATTATGTCAAAAATCCCATGTCCCTTATATACACTACCAAATGTAAAACAGATAGCTAGTGGGAAGCAGGAGCATAGCACAGGGAGATCAGCTCGGTGCTTTGTGACCACCTAGAAGGGTGGGATAGGGAGGGTGGGAGGGAGGGAGACGCAAGAGGGAAGAGATATGGCATATATGTATATGTATAACTGATTCACTTTGTTATAAAGCAGAAACTAACACACCATTGTAAAGCAATTATACTCCAATAAAAATGTTAGAAAAAAAAATCCCATGTCCCCACAGAAACTAACCACATGCTTCACGTCCTAGCTTTAAACACTCAACATTAGAAGACTTAGCCTAAATCATATGTCTTTTTAACAATTATTTTTCAAGTAATTGAGGGATCTTAGTTTACCAACTAACTTGCTTTGGTAGAAATAATCAGCCTAACATTTCCTAACCCAAGACACTCTTTAATTATGAGAAAATACTGCATCAAAGAAATTAAGAAATTAGGTAATTAATAAGGAGACACACACATATCTCCACAAAATTCTTGGCTCTTCTTGCTCCACTACTGTCACTGTACAGAAAATGCTGGCCCTGCTGTTCCTGCTTCCTCTCTTGACCACTCAAGTGGGGAGTCTGGAACATGACCCCATTTCAGGGGGCTCCGTGGCCTCAGAGGAGCCCCTGAAAAGCAGTGAGAAAGAGGCAGGGGCCAGATTTCTGGCTTCGAGTTCCCAACAAGTCCGAGTGAGCCCCACTCCACGGGTGCCACTACTCTGGAGGTTAGAAGTTTCCTGTGTGTCAGGGGCACAGCAATGCCCACGTAAGGTTCATGCAGGGAGAGAAGGGCTCCAGGAGCAATGCTTAGGGAACCCGCTGTGGCCTTGGAGACGGAAACCAAGCCTCTGAGTGCTCACAGCTAACCATGCTCGAGGGCAAGGGCCAACAAACACTCTGCCGTGTGAAAACTGTCTCACTGGAAAAATCAGCCTCGTTATTGAACTTTTCACATCCTGACACAAAGGTATAAATTTTACTACTTCTTGAGGAAAAGTCAGGGTGGAACTCTACCATTTCACATTTTCCTCCCTTCTCTAATTGTGAAAATAATACATTTGATTTTAACAAATTTCTTCTTTTATAAGAGGAACATTTTTTTAAAACCCTGTCCCAACACCTTTTCCAATGATAACCTTTGTTAACAGTTTTCTACAGTTTATTTTATAGTATTTACTAAGACTTCCACACTATTATATAATGTGAAGAAAATCTAAAAGCATTAGAAGTACCCAGGAGCACTATCCTGACGATTTTATTATAATCATCAGAATAAGGAATAGTAATGACATCTTTTCATTTTTCTTGAAACTGTATAAACACAACATTCTTCAGGAGCACTCACTGCAGTTACTCTCCTTTAAAGCTTGGCGGAGTAAATCCTTATTCCCTTTGGCTTTGTTTCTTTTGTCTGATTTTCCAAAATGTGCTTCAATAAGTAAAATTTTATAGACATTATTAAAACATCTTCAAGTGTAAAATACTCTTTTGTTTCCTTCTAAAGAATAAATCTTTAATATTAATTTTAAATAAGGAAGCAAGAAAAAATTAATTATAAGATTATGAGAGTCAGATCTGTCAGTGATGGACCCACATTTGCTGCTTAATAAAAGTTTGAATGAAAGAAATAAGAGACAAAGTAAAACAATCAAATACACACAAGTTAAAATATTAAGGCCACCTGTCATGAAAAAACAAAGAGATGAGGCACCAATACACTGTATTTCTCTAGTGAGTAACAAAAAAACCTGAAATTAACAGAAAACCTCTATTTCTACTGAGTAGCGATGGTTACAGGGATACTTGCTTTACAAGTACTTGTTAAGGTATATATCTATGTTTTCTATATTATCTTCTTTGTGATATATTTCAACACAAAATAATAATAATTTAAGAAAAGCAAATATTCACATGGTAAAGGTTCTTCAAATAAAAAATCTGTTGCATCCTAGATTTTCCAAAGCTTTAAATTGTACTTTTATATTTCTCTGCTTGAATAAAATGTATACCAAATAGACTGCTCCCTATTGAATTTCAATAATAACCTTTAAAAAAAAAACCTTTCAATTGTAATGATTTTGTTCAAGTGGAAAAATATTTAAAATATGGGCTATTCAGGTCTATAAGTACATGAAAAGATACTTGACATCATTAATCATTACAGAAATGCAAATCAAAACCACAATGGGCTATCACTCCACACCTGTCAGAACGGCTATCATCAAGAAGATAGATAAATGCTGGTTAGGACGTGGAGAAAAAGGAACCCTTGTGCACTGTTGGTGGGAATGTAAACTGGTGCAGCCACTGTGGAAAACAGTATGGAGGATCCTCAAAAAATTAAAACTAGAACTACCATATGATCCAGCAATTCCAGTTCTGGGAACACATCAGAAAGAAATGAAAACACGATGTCAAAGAGATAGCTGCACCCCTATGTTCATTGCAGCATTGTTGACAATAGCCAAGATATGGAAATAACCAAAGTGTCTATCAATGGATGAATGGATAAAGAAAGTGTGAGAGAGATATACATATGTATTTATATACTACATATATATAAAATATCCTAGTGTGTATACATCACACACACACACACACACACACACACTGGAATGTTATTATTCAGGCATAAAAGAGAAGGAAGTTCTGCCATTTCCAGCAATATGGATTGACCCTGAAGTCATTACGCTGAGTCAGAGAAAGACAGATACAGTATGATCTCACTTATATGAGATCTCACTTTAATCTAAAAAAACACACATACAAAAACAAAAAAACCAACAAACCAAACTGATAGAAAAAGAGATCAGATTTGCGGTCACTAGAGGCAGGGTTGGGGGAAGGGGCAATTGGAGGAAGGTGGTCAAAAGGCACAAACTTCCAGTTCTAAGATAAATAAGTACTAGGGATGTGCTGTACAGCACGGTGACTAAGTTAAGGCTGCTGTGTGGTAGGTACGGAGGTTGTTAATAGATCCTGAGAGTTCTCATCACAAGGAAAAAAGTCTATTTTTTCTTTCTCTTTTCTTTTGTATGTATATGAGACGATGGATATTAATTAAACTTGTGATGATACATATATGTATATCAAATCATTATGCTTTACACCTTGCACTTATAGTGATTATATCTCAATAAAACTGAAAAAAACTCTCAATAAAACTGAAAAAAATTGTATCTCGATAAAACTGAAAAAAGATAGAAGCAAGAAAAATATGGGCTATTCAAAATCTCAGTTAAATTATAATTTTTCTTGCAAAAATTAATAAGTAACAAAACCACTGTTCCATAACTCTTTAGCCACATTTCTTTGATAGTCTGCCCTGGAAACTAGACAGAGACTGGAGGCATCCACTGTAAATGTGAAGCTCTCCTCCGCGGCCTGTCCAGCAGAGCGCCCCTCCACAATGCCTCACAGATCCTGCACTGTGCCAAGCTGTACCTATATTTTTCCTTTGCTTACCATCTATCTCACTCAACACAATGCAAGTTCCATGAGTGTAGTGGCATGGTGTACATTGTCTGGGACACAGCAGACTCTCAATAAACACCTGTGGAAGGAATAAACGAAGGACGAACTGTCCAGTTCCTTGCCTGTGCCTCTCTCTTGCCACCATCCCATCTCCACCACCAGATTCTGAGCACCAGAAAATTAGCAGTGAGGGAGAATAACATTTATTTCATATAACTAAAATTAGCACAGAAATATGGGCACATAAAAAATGTCCCTCTGCACAAGTGACGTACATGACAATTTCACAGAAAAAGACACTGAAACTGCTTGGTTGCTTACCTTCTACAATACAACTTAAAGCAGAATCAGTGTTTTTTAATTAGCTAATTGAAGTGACCTTAAACACCCCCCCCCCAAAAAAAAGCCTTTTGTTTATCAAGAATAGGCAGTGAAAAACTTAACATTTAAAGAGTGAGGCCCTGTCTCCTGCCTCCAAATCAGCCTTCTTCACTTAACAAATAATCTCTGACTCTAGGGACTAGACCATAAAATGTTTGGATACTTTTAGGATTTGGAAGGCATAGTGCAGCTCCGCAGGATTGCTGTGAGAGCTGTGTGCACTCCTCACTCAGGGCCTGACAGGAGGCGCATTCAGTGGGAGCCATCACTTGTATTATCTACATCAGTCTAAAACTCCAGTGTCTCACCTACTTGCATCATCTCTGAAAAACTTTCAAGTCTGGCATCCAGAAAGCCAAGGAGAAATTATAAACAGCAAATTCTCCCCTCCCCTGAATTTAGAGATCGTTCTCTGGAGGAGAAAACAGCAACAAATAAAAAGCAAACACCCCACAAAACAACAACAAAAGCTTTGGCAGTGGAGTGTGTAATAAACTGTGGCACTGGAAAACAATAAGGTAGTGAATGTAATTTTGAAAAAATCACGGTGGGAAAAATAAGGAAATAATTATTCTCTGGCAGATAGGCAGCCTTGTGTGAATTTACTGATATTTTAAGGAAACTCAGTATTTCATCTAGGTGAGCCCACAGGGGCTGTTTGCCAACTATATGGGACACCCAAGGGCTGGTTAGCAGTGCATGCGGACGCAAGATTTCCCATGTGGCTGTATCAGGATGCTGGTGAGCAATGCTGGCAAAAGGCACGGACAGAGGTATTTACAGTATTTTGTGGCCTACACTTTACAAAGTTTCAGCTGACCACGACTCAGTGGCAAAATGGTAAAAAAAAAAATTAAAATCCTTTTAATCCAAAATCTATTAAATGCTAATGCCAATGTGAATAACTAGGTTCACGCTTTGCTCTGATACCACCAATCTAAATTCGAGGTGACACACTTATTGCTTTTGGAACACATACACGTGCACAGAAACCTAAAGCACATCTGTCCTCGCAGACCAGAGCTCACACACACGCACTCAGTGAGCACTGTCAACATGTTCAATGGCAGCAAGGTGAAGAACAAGGAAATCCAGAGAGAATTCTGCTTTGGATGACAGTAAATGCTACTGCACTTCACTGATTTCCCTCCTTTCTTATCCACCCCCTTCTTCTTTCTGAAGTTTAGAGGGAACTTCTACGAACAAAAATCTTGTGAAAAATAATTTATCTCAAACCCATCATTTTTTTTGTTTCACTTCTTCTTTCTTCTTTTTTTTCTCTTTACAATCTTCCTGAACAGTATAAGAAGTTCACTGTTTTTTTTTATCCAAGAATATCTGTAACTATTATTAGTCTTAAAAACATAGATATCAAACATATTGTGAAAATATTTGTTGCACTGTTACTAAACAGAGGTCAGACAAAGGAATCATTACACTCACATCTACAGAAGTCGGGCACAACACGGGCTCATGTCCTCAGTGCCTGGATCTGCCTTCCCAGCAATCTACCCAGAACAAGATGGGCCACGATCACGGGCCACCAAGGGAGACTGTTTGATATAAATCTGACTCTGCCACCTGCTAGCCAGGACACAGGACCCTGCCTGTCCAGATTCTCTCTGTCTCTAAAATAGGATCAGAGAACCTAACTGGAAGGTCTGCTGTGAGGATTAAATGAGATGATAAACATGTGAAATACTCTGAATATCACTTAATAGAAACTGGCCATTGCCATCCAGGTAAATGGCAAACTAGTGTTGGAAAACTGTTTCCCCTCAAATAGGAAGAAGAGAAATAAAATGGTTCCTGAAAAGAAATCTAGGAAATATTTTTCTCTTGTTCCTATAATCACAATTCTCTATTCCACAGCCATATTTTAAATTGCATATTTACAAGGCATCACATTGGAATAAAATCCAATAGTGGCCTCCAAGCCCTGAGTGGTCTACCCTCTGCCTTCTCTTCACTGTGTTTCATCCAACACACCCATCTATATTGGCCTTCATGTGCAGTACACATGCTTCTCTCTGTTCTTTCAACAGCAAAGCTCAATCTCTCCTGAGTGTATCAAAAAACAACTACAACAAAAACCAAGAAAACAGGCACACATAAAAATTTACTCAAGTTTGAAGAACCTTGAGATGTATGTCTTTTATACTGAAATGTACTAGAAGGTACTAACAAGGTGTATGTCTTGAGATGTATGTCTTTTATACTGAAATGTACTAGAAGGTACTAACAAGGTAAACAAAACTGATTATTAAATGGTATAAGTAAGTTATAAAACAGCCCAGAAAAGTAAGTTATCCATGAGGGAAGAAAAGAAGAGTTGAAATCCACAAACTAAAGGTGTTAAAAATTTTTTTTTCTTAAAGCCAGAAACATGTGTTAGAGATACTCACTGAAATATTTGATATTAATATGCAATGTCTTACAAAACTAGACAAGCACTTACTATAACACCCAGCAACTGCACCCTTGATCATTTATACCAGAAAATTAAACACCTATGTTCACTCAAAATCTTGTTCACAGCACCTTTATTTGTAAGGTCCAAATGTCCCTCCACAGGTGCACAAAGTGTGGTACATCCATATCACAGAGCAAGAGGAACTAACTGCTGATATACACACAAACTTGGATAAATCTCAAGGGAATGGTGTTGAGTGAAAAAAGTCAATTCCCCAAAGGTTACATACCATATTATTTCATTTATGGAACATTTCTGAGATGACAATAGTATGGAAATGGTGAACACACTGATGGTTGAAAGGCATTAGGTGGGAAGAGGTGGCTAAAAGGGAGCACGAGGGACCCTGATGATGAGTGTCCTGTATCTTGACTGTGGTAATAGGCACATGAATCTACCCAGGTGATAAAATTACATAAACAAAACACACACACACGAGTGCATATAAGCGGGTAAAGCCTGAATAAGGTTGGTGAATTGTACCTGGATCAATTCCTGGTTGTGCCAGCGTACTAGAGATAGGAAAAACGTCATCCTTGGTGGAACGAGGTGAGGGGCACAAGAAGCCACTGTGTTATTTCTTAGAATGGCATTAGTTTAATGTGAATCTACAATTATCTCCAAATGAAAAGTTTTTTTAAAAAGGCAGAAAGATATGTTGAAGACATCCCCTCAAATACCTCAAGTCAGTACGCGGGCTCCATGTCCCTGTCAACTGTGGAATAATTAAATAACACTCCTCAAATACAAGAAACTTGGGAGGAAAGGCCTCAGGCTAAATTATTACAATTACAGATTAATTTTGTAAACCATAATTTCTCATATCTGAGGGACATAAAGGTAGACTCAGTGAGATATACTATACTTAATATTCAGAACAAAAACCAAGATGTGGTTCGTAAATTACTACTAACTCCTAGATTTCTCAAACCCATCAGAAGGAAAAATCAAGCCCGACACAGTCCCCTGGTCATTCAAAATTAACCAAAGCTCAATAACGCTCTTGAGTCTGAATGGAATAAGATGGGATTCTGACTGTGGTACGGTGCAAACCCAAAGGTACATCCACACCCTAAGGGGAGGAGGAGTTGCTGCTCTTGGTTGCTTCTGAACTTCCAGACCCGGCAGCAGTGAAACCAACCTCAGAATGGCAGTGCTTCTGTGTCTCCACAGTCTATCACGTCCCAGGGCCATCCTAGAGCTGCACATCCTTCCCATGCAGTTTGATTCATTATTAGCACAGTTCATAAGGCAAGGGTCTACAGTTACACTCATTTTTGACAGGGAAATTAAGAGGACTGGAGAGTTTAATTACAGAGATATTTTAACAAATCCATCACTGAATTTCAGCTGTTTACTAAATTTTAGTTCTTGGGATTGGGGAGAGAGGGAGTTACCTCCACTTAATATTTGCAAGTTTTTCTCTCATTTATTCAGTTGCTACACACATACAGAAATGAGAAAAAACTTTTCTTATGTTGAAAGAAGAAAATTCTTCTGCCAGGCCACACAGGAAACAAAACACCAAATAGTGAAATGTTCTTCCTAATATATGTTTATAATGAGTTATATCAAAAGTAAAGAAAAAGACACAACTTACTACAAGACATCAAGGGGAGGATTCACAGATCTGAAAAATAAATTCATCTAAGAGACAAACAAAACCCAAATTCCTAAATACAGAGACTTCTAACAGAAAAATCTATTAGAGATGGTCCCATTCATATTTTCAAATTAATGGATTAATTTTTGGCTCTGGTTTTTTGTTTTATTTTGTTTTTGTCTTTTATTCATGGTATAATTAAATACCATGAATACCTTCTATTCCCAAATTAAAGAAGGGAAAACATAAGGAACATTCCAAATAAGCTATTTGGTGCCGATGAGCCAAACAAAAGGTCATCTTTTCCCTTTGGTCCAGGCACCCAGGCACACTAGTTTGTCTTGGTATTTTTCTAGTCCAACCTCCAGAAGACACTCTCTCAGCTCTGTGCTTGACAATTTGGTTAATTCACTGTAATGTTGCAACTCATTAGAAGGGTCCTGCATCAATTTAGTGAGACTAGGATTTTGGTACATCACTGAGCTTAGTGTTGTTTATTAAATGTTTGTTTCAGGGGTGTGTGTGTGTGTGTGAGTGATATGTGTGAATGTCATGTGTGTACTGGGAGATGCCGTAAGATGTACTGTTTACTGTGGGTCACAGTCACAAAAGTCTGAAAGCTACTGGGACAGAGCAAGAAAAAGGTGTAATATAGAACTGTCCCACTCAGATCTTTGGACACCTAGAGAAAAAGGTGTAAAAATAGTGATAATCAACTTCATATATTTTAATGTAAAAATACTTTTAACTGGCATTTTCTTTACTCACAGATGCCAGTGCAAGCCTTACCTGAAAGTGTCCTTTGGTAAGAAAGATACTGATGTCTCCACAAAGAAATGGCAGATCTCTCTCGATTCTGCAGTCCATTTAGTCTTTCTGCTAGCCCGCCTCTGTTCAACAAATTATAATGTGTTAAGCTTAGTTAAAAGAAAAGCTTCAGAATAGTTGGTACATTTATATTTTATACCCTCCAATCAGGGACAAATAAAGCATTGAAATTTTAACTTGTTTGGCAATACATTCTCTTCCTAGAGGCCAAATCCTTCTAGGTTAGTAATCTCCTTTTCAAAGATTTCTCGGAAGATCAGTTTTCTGATTCTTAGAAATACAGGCTCCTCTGAGATCAGTATGACTTCCTGACTATCCTTTCTTAGTTTACTTATTCCATAAATATGTCCTGATTACGTGTTTCCTGCTCTACCTAGCCAAGCACCAGGTGCCAAGGATACGAAGAAGGCAACAAGCCATGTCATGGCGGGCCTTACAATCTGATCAGCAGACGGGCAAACAGATAATTGTAAAATGGGTTCAGAGTTGTAGTCAAGAATAAAACCTGTACACTGTTGATAGGTAGAACACTCAAATAAGAGGATTTGGGTATGGGCTCATTACTTGGCCTACAGAGATAATTGAGTATTAATCATAAACATACAGCAAGGATACCAACATTATACAAAGAAGAAAACTTCCACGTATGACAGGAAGACAATTCATGACAAGGGACATACAGGTACTTCACAAGAGCCCTGACTTATCAATGACTAGACAGATAGATAGATAGGTAGGTAGATAAATTATAAATTCATATAAACACACATTTTTTTAAATTCGTAAACTACCTATACTCAGAAAAGTCAGCAGCTCCTAACACATCTGTGATCTTAAGAGAAATCAAGATCAGCTGTTAATCACCAGTATGACTACATGTTATATAATTTACCAATGTATTATCTCATAAAATTATGTTCACTGATCATTTCACTACATTATCTTATTTTATTCTAATAATATCCCTTTGACGTAGAAAGAACAGGTATCAATACCCACCTCATACATTATAAAATCAGAGCTTAGAGAGAGGTTAAGAAAATTCTCCAATATTGTATAACTAGCCAGATGAGGAAACAGTTCTTGAAAACAGAAAGAACTGAGCACAGTGTATGGCATTTAGTAAATCTTCAAGAAATGTTAGTCACTGGTGTTACTGATTCTGTTAGATTTTTACTTGCACCCTATGCTCTTTCCACAATGATTGAAGGGTCTTATTTTAAAACATATTATATATATTGTCACTACCAACTACTTTGTTTTCCTATAGGTAGCTGTTTTTCTACAGGCACTAATTATTTCTGAATACGTGTGTGTGCAAGCAGTATATATAACAGCAATTTTAAAAAAATTATCATAATCACATATATGCCAAAGAATCTCTACTTTATATATACGCAAGCCCTTCTTATCATTCTGTTTACATGAAGTAACTCATTTATACACCCCCTCTAAACACCACCACAAAAGTAGGTACGACTGTCATCTTTATTCTACAGACGATGAACAGAGACACTGGGTGAGCAGCACCGCAGAAGGTGAGACATCTGCTGAGGGCACAGCTGGATGCATGCCAGGCAGTCTGGCCCCAGAGGTCACAAGCTTAGACTCATGATGTACCTACTGCCTCTTCAAGAATACTTACTACTTAATTCCCCAAAGTCTTAATTGCTTTCTTTTGGTGTTGTGTTAAATTGAATAGACAGAGATGTTTTCCTTTGTTTTATACCATATAAGACTCTGTATAGTATGTCTGTGAAAGACTGAACTAGAATAATGAAAGTTTGCAAAAAAAAAAAAAAAAAAGAATACTTACTACTTAAAGAACTAATCCTAACCCTGAACGAACTTTTTGGCCAACCTAATATAATAAACACAAGAAAAAAAGCAAAACACTGTGTTCTTTGCACAATGATTTAGATAATTATTTGCCAAATGTTGGTTTTCAATCTTACGAAATTTCTTCAGAGAGAAGAAAAAAAAAGACAAAATACAATCTGAAAGAAGTATATAGTTAATGCCAAGCCTTAGAATCTCACAAGTAAACTGCAGGAATTACAGGATGAAAGATAGAAAGCAAGAGTAAAAATGAATGCAGAACAGTTCTCCACAGGCGGGAGCATCTGAAACCGTAATAGAGAATCTGCATTTCCACCTTGGTTTTAGTCATAGGGTCACAGGATACCTCTGCTCCAAGAATTCCTGCAGGGAATTCTGAGCTGGTGCACCGTACTTAGGAATGGAAACACCATGACCTCTAGTCAACAATCATAATTCTAGTAAAAAACCTCTCGTACACTAAAAAAAAAAAAAGGTTCAAGAAGGCTCTGCTACAATACATGCAAATTAACTCTTTTTTTGTTTTCTTTTTCTTTTCAATTTTATTGAGATATATTTGACAAATAAATCTGTAAGCATTTACAGCATACACTGTGGAGACTGGATACATGTGTGCATGTTAAAGGACCCCCTCCATTTACTCAATTGACAGATCCACCTCCTCACATATTTATCTTTTTATTTTTCATGTAAACATTCAAATTCTACTCTCAGCAAATTTCAGTTGTACAGGCAGTGTTCTGAATAACCATCACCCCATGTTTACATTAGATCCTGCTAACTTATTCACTTTATGACTAAAAGTTTGCACCCCTTTTGTATGAATATATTCCCAGAAGTGGGATTGCTGGATAGTATGGCAGATCTATTTTTAATTTTCTTAGGACCTCTGTACTGCTTTCCATAGTAGCTGCAGCAATTTACACTCCCACCAACAGCACACAAGGGTTCCCTTTTCTCTACATCCTGGTCAACACTTGTCATCTCGTCTTTTTAATGATACCCATTCTGACAGACGTGAGGTGGTATCTCAATGAGTTTTGACTTGCATTTCGGTGATTATTACTGATGTTGAACACCTTTTCATATACCTGTTGGTCACCTGGATGTCTTCTTTGGAAAAATGTCTATTCAGTTCTTCTGCTCATTTTTAAAATCAGACTTTGATATTTTTGCTATTGAGTTGTATGAGTTCATTATGTATTTTGGATATTAACCTCATCAGATACGATTTGCAGATATTTTCTTCCATTCTATAGGTTGCCTTTTTCATTTTGGTGACAGTTTCCTTTCCTGTGCAGAAGCCTTTTAGTTTGATGTAGTTCCATTTGTTTATTTTTGCTTTTGTTGCCTTTGCTTTTGGTATTAAATCCCAAAAATTCATCACCAGGACCAAGGTGAAGGAGATTACCACCCATGTTTTCAGCTAAGACTTTTATGTTTTCAGGTCTTCCATTAAAGTCTAATATATTTTGAGTTGTTTTTGTGTGTGGTGTAAGATAGGGGTCCAGTTTCGCTCTTTTGCATGTGGCTGTACAATTTTCCCAACATTATTTATCGAAGCAACTATCATCTATCCATAGTATATTTGCACCTCCATTGTCGTAAGTTAATTGACCATATACGCACAGGTTTATTTCTGGACTCTCTATTATGTTCCATTGAAATACGTGTGTTTTATACCAATACCATACTCTTTCGATTACTACTGCTTTGTAATATAGTTTGACATCAGGAAGTGTGATGCCTCTAGCTTTGCTCTTCTTTCTCAAGACGGCTTTGGCTATTCGGGGTCTTTGTGGATCCACATAAATTTTAGGATAGTTTGTTCTATATCTGTGAAAAATGCCATTGGAATTTTGATAGGGGTTGCATTCAATCTGTAGATGGCTTTGGGCAGTAAGGACATTTTAACCATATTAATTCTTACAATCCATGAGCACAGAATATCTTTCCATTTACTTTTGTCTTCCTCAATTTTTTTCTTCAATGTATTATAATTTTAAGTGTAGAGATATTTTTTACCTCCTTGGTTAAATTTATTCCCAGGTATTTTAATTCTTTTTGATGCAACTGTAAATAGGATTGTTTTCTTAATTTCTACTTTGGATAGGTTTGTGGTTAGCATATAGAAATGCACCTGATTTTTGTATACAGAGATATTGGGGATTCAGTTCCAGACCACCACAATAAATTCAGTATCACAATAAAGCAAATCACATGAACTTTTTGGTTTCTCTGTATATATAAAAATTATGTTTACACTATACTGTACTCTATTAAGTGTACAATTATGTCTTAAAAAATGTACATACTTTAATTTTAAAACAATGTTATTAGAAAAATGGCATAGAAACACAGGGTTGCCACAAACCTTCAATTTGTAAAACAAACAAACAAAAACGTACAATATTTGCAAAGTGCAATGAAGCAAAGCATAATAAAATGAAGTATGCCTATATTGATTTTTGTATCCTTTGCTGAATTCATTTATTACTTCTAACAGTTTTTCGGTGAGTCTTTAGGTTTTCCTGTATAATATCATGTCATCTGTGAACAAGTTTTAATTCTTCTGATATTTGGATGCCTTTTATTTCTCTTTCTCGCCTAATTACTCTGGCTTGGATTTTCAGTACTATGTTAAATAAAAGTGACGCGAGTGGGCATCCTTGTTGTTCCTGATATTAGAGGAAAAGCTTTGACCTTTTCACTGTTGAGTATGGTATCGGCTGTGGGCTTGCACTTTGTGGCCTTTATTATGTTGTGGTACATTCCCTTAACACCCAATTTGTTGAGATTTTTTTCATGAGTGGATGTTGATATTTGTCAAAGCATTTTCTGCATCTATTGAAATGATCATATGATTTTTTTTCTCCATTTTGTTAATATGATGTATCATGTTGACTGATTTGTGGAAGGTGAACAATCCTTGCATCCCTAGAATCAATCCCAATTGATCATGGTATATAATCCTTTTAATATATTGTTGAACTTGGTTTGCCAATACTTTATTGAGGATTTTTGTGTCCATGTTCTTTAAGGATATTGCCGTGTAATTTTCTTTTCTTGAAGTGTCCTCATCTGGTTTTGGTATCAGGGTAATACTGGCCATGTAAAATGAGTTTGGAGGTGTTGAGTTTGGAGGTGTTCTCTCCTCTTCTATTTTTTGAAAGAGTTTGAGAAATATTGGCATTAATTCATCATTGAATGTGAGACAGAATTAAATAGTGAAACCATCTGTTCCGAGACTTTTCTTTGTTGTGAGGTTTTTGATTACTGATTCAATCTCCTTACTAGTAGTTTGTTCAGATTTTTTATTTCATCTTGATTCAGTCTTGGTAGGTTGAATGTTTCTAGGACTTATCCATTTCTTCTAGATGTCCAATTTGTTGGTGTATAATTGTTCATAGTAGTCTATCATGATCCTTTGTATTTATGTGATATCAGTTGTAATGACTCCCTTCTTATTTCTAATTTTATTTGAGACATTTATCTTTTTTTGTTATATCCAGGTAAAGGTTTGTCTATTTTGTTTAGCTTTTCAAAAAACCATTAATCATTTCCACTAATCTTTTCTATTGTCTTTTCAATCTGTATCATATATTTCCTGACTGATTTTTATTATTTCCTTTCTTCTACTAACTTTGGCCTTAATTTGTTCTTTACATGATTCTTTGAGGTGTAAAGTTAGGTTGTTCATTTGGTATCTTTCTTTTTTTTCCCTTAATGTGTAGGCATTTAACACTATGAACCTCCCTCTTAGAACTGCTTTTGCTGCTTCATATTAGTTCTGGTATGTGGTTTTCCATTTTTATTTGTCTCAAGGTATTTTTAATTTCTCTTTTGATATCTTTTTTGATCCACTGGTTGTTCAGGAGCATGTTGGTTTGTTTTTTTTTTAATTAATTAATTATTTATTTTATTTTTTGGGCTGTGTTGGGTCTTCGTTTCTGTGCGAGGGCTTCCTCTAGTTGCAGCAAGCAGGGGCCACTCTTCATCGCGGTGCGCGGGCCTTTCACTATCGTGGCCTCTCTTGTTACGGAGCACAGGCTCCAGACACGCAGGCTCAGTAGTTGTGGCTCACGGGCCTAGTTTCTCCACGGCATGTGGGATATTCCCAGACCAGGGCTCGAACCTGTGTCCCCTGCATCGGCAGGCGGATTCTCAACCACTGTGCCACCAGGGAAGCCCGATCTTCTTTAACTTTTAATAATTTACTTATGTGTCTTGGTGTGGGTCTGTTTGGATTCAACATACTAAGAACTTTCTGGACTTCCTGGATCTAGGTGTCTGTTTCTTTCCCCATAATAGGGAAGTTTTCAGCCATTATTTCTTTGAATAAACTTTCTGCCTGTTTCTCTCTTCTCCTTCTGAGGCCCCTATAATGCAAATATTGGTCCACTTGATGGTGTCTTTTAAGTCCCTGAAGGTATCTTCAGTCTTTTTCATTCCTTTCTCTTTTTGGTCCTCTGTTTGGATGAATTCTGCTGCCCTGTCTTTGAGTTCACTGATCCATTCTTCCACTTAATCTAGTCTGCTGTTGAACACCTCTACTGAGTTTTTCAGTGCAGTTATTGCATTCTTCAGGTTTGTGATTTCTGTTTGGTACTTTATCTTCTACCTCTTACAATTCTCACTTTGTTGATGCATTATTCTGCACACCTCAGTGAGCATCTTTATGACTATTATTTTGAACTCTTTTCAGGTAAATTCACTTATCTCTCTTTCATTAGCTCTGTTTCTGGAGTTTTTCCTTGTTCTTTTTTTTTTGTTTTTTTTTGAACATATTCCTCTTATTCTTCATTTTCCTTGACTCTATGTGTTTAGGAGAACAACCTTATTGTTCAGCTTGGCCTGAGTTCTTGGTTCTCTGAAACTTTTGTGAACATCCAAGCTGCCTTCTTTGTTCTCAGTGGCTCCCAGAAGTTGAGAGTATACCAAAACCTATCAGTGTCCCAAAGGGCAGAATCTCAGTCAGCACCTAGATACAAGCTGACTGGAAGCTGGTCCCTCAGTCAGCAGCTTTTAAAGTAGGCAGGGAAACTTATTTAAGGAAAATACTGGGAGCTGGGCATTTCTGCCTACTCCCTCTAAGCTGAGCCCTTTGGGAATAGCCAGAAAAGAACTGTTTCTTTTTTTTTTTTTTTTAACATCTTTATTGGAGTATAATTGCTTTACAATGGTGTGTTAAGAACTGCTTCTTCGTTTGCTACTTTCTGGTGGGATCCACAAATGCCAGCCCTGCTAGCCATCAGAGACAGGCAATCAAGAAGTGTTTCTTCTGGGTGGTAGCAGCAAAAGCTGCTACCAGAACGGCAGACATGTGAAAAAGCCTCTTCTAGGGGACACCACCAACCCACAGTGATGTAGAGGGAGAGCAAGAAGATGACACCCGCTGCCTCCCGAGTCTCTGAGGAGGCCGGCAGTCAGCACCCTCGATGTGTGCTAAATTAGAGCCGGATCCTCAGGCAGCAGCTTTTAACATATGCAGATAGGCCTCTTCTGGGCAAAGACTGGGGGATGAGTGTTTCTGTCAACTCTGTGTGCTGAGCCCTAGAGGAACAGCCACGGGGAGTCCTAGCAAGCCCATTAAGAACTACTTCTATGTGTGCTGTAGTCTTGTGAGTCTCATGGACACAAGCCCCTTTGGCTTTTAGAGCTGGGTGATATGGGGGCTAGTGCCTCCAGTGAAAGTCTTAAAAGCTGGGGTTCTAGATATTGGATCCAAACTCTTTGCTCCTCACAGAGAAGCTAGGAGTTACAAGTTCCCTACTGATTGTTATGTCACTGTGCCAGGGGTGGGGTTTATGGTGAGAGAGTGTCTCATGTCTTAGCCTTTCCTACCCACTTCAACAGGCGTACTTTCTCGTATGCCCAATGTATAACAATCACTCCATTTCTGGATTTCTTTTAGAGGGAACTGCCTTGAGTATAGCTGTAGATTCAATATGTCTATGGGAGAAAGTGAGTTCAGGAGCTTCCTATGCTGCCATCTTGGACTGGAACCTCCAAATTAACTCTTTTCAATATAGTCTGCTAAGTTAGTCACAGATAAAATCCAAAACACCAGTGGAGTGGGAAAAAAAAAAAAGATAAATTCACTAACCAAATTAAGATAGTCTAATTATCTTTTATATAAAATAAACAGATTGGTACTGTATCTGAGAAGATTACTGGCATCAATTCAACAAGGCTAAACATTTCTACAAAGTATGAAGTGAAAAAGAATAAAGATTCAAAAACATTCTAAGTTCCAGAAAAAAAAAATCATTATAATATTTTTAATAAGCTATACTAGGTAAAGAAACTAGGTAAAGAAAAAATAATTTAAATAAATATAGTTACAATATTTTCAAGTTTTGCTCTCTGTCAGATACAATAGACACTGTGAAAAAAAACTTGATCGTAAGACCGGGGTAATATGGCTTTATTATTGACAACATAACTCAAATATCAAAACAATGTTGCACTGACTTTCATTAGTTATGCCTCAAACAGTGCCATGAATCAAAAATAAAAATAAACAAGGAAGAAAGCCCAAAGAGACTGAATTAACATTTCCCTGTGGGGCAAACCACAGGGAGAGAGGGCCAGTGTTCGCCAGCCTTGAAATGCCAACTACTTAACTTGATCCTTGCTAGCTAGTCCTTATCAGGTTTAAAAAAAAAAAAATCTTTTAATCACTGCTATATTCATGCTACATACTGAAAATCTATAACTTACACCTGCTTTTTTCCTTAGTAGCAGTTTTATTCTCCTCAGGCCCCCTGTTGAACTTCTATGACAAAAGTTGGTGATCCTTCCCTGTGAGGATTATCAAGATGTCTGTATTCTCAGCCTTTTCATAAGACTTCACGTTAACAAATCAAACACTTAATGCGAAACTCTTTCTTCGATCATTACTAGACAACAAGCTAAGCGATTTTCTTAACTCTCTAAAACATGATGCTCTAAACACATATGAGCCAAAACATGTAACCCTTTCCCCTGCTTCTGAAGCAGGTCAGCAAACAGCCATCACGTGGCAATCATGGGCCTTTTGGTCAGTTCAGTAAAGCTCCTCCTACTGTCAACAGAAAGTCTTCCAGTTTGATGCCTGAGACAGACAACCCTAATCACACCAACCTCTCTTTTAGTTTTTCAACACAGTTAACTTAAAAAGAATAACCACAAAATAGACATCTCTTAGTTATCACTTAGAAATCACAAGAAGAAAACAATCATGTGCATATTGTTGGAGTTGCTTCAGTCGCCGGCAAAACCCGTGTCCTCAACCTCTTCGCATGTTCTCTTTACCTTCCTGCTCCTCCCCTGAGGCAGGGACCTTAAAAAGCAGCTGTCTTTTCTCCCTCCCCTCCACCTGACAGGCATGAAGGGCCTGGAAGGGGCAGTCCTGCTCCTCACTGAGGCTTCCAGGCCATCTTGCACCTCCCTTATATTCCAGGAGGCGGGGAGGAGAGGACATAGACCATCTTCACCCCAGGGAAGGCACCTCCACAGCTGTGCCAGCAACTCTTTGGAGGCCTTATCTTCTGGCTTCAGGCCACCATTCTTGTTTTCAGTGCCTGCCAGGCTTCTGATACCTCAACCTCCTCATTCCTTGAAGTCCTCTCCTCCAAGACTGTGTGCCCTCCACCTCACCTCAGCCACTCATCGCCCATGGTCATCCTCTAAATCTCAAGGTTACAAACCGCCTCCCTCCATTAATTCACTTCTGAGCACCAGTCATTCTTACCTGTGCAGCTCATGACCTCTAGTGTCATGACTTCAGAAGTGTCTGACCAACCTCTCCCCAGTCCACGATCAGATGGTACAACCCCATCTCTTTGTGCTCTACACCCTGCATGTTCTCATTCTGACCTTACCCAGTCTAGATTTCATGGTCCAATATCACAATCACTCTCAGGACTTTTATTGACTGGTTTCATCATACTCAGTGGACAATCCCACACTCTGTTCCACATCTGCAGGCCCACGGTTCAATCCATGCTGACTAGTCAGTCTCAAACTCAATTCATGATGACCACTCCCGCCAAACAATCCTACTGCAATTCCCTAGTTCATTCACTCCCCCACTACATGACCATGTCACCTACTCTCTCTCCTCATTCCTCCAATATCATCTCCTTTTCCTTACTCTCAGCTGATGAAGACACTTCCCATTTCACCGAGAAAGTAGACGTGATCAGAAAGAACTTGCATGAGTTCCCACTGCCACATATATCTACCTGCACCTGAAGAGACTCTGCCCTCTCACCTGTCCATGGATGGACTAACTGTGCTCCTAACCCAGGACACCCCTCCATCTGTAAACCCCTTTCACCAAGTCAGACACAACTCCAACAGTTATCCTCTCTTTCCCCTGCTGAGGAACTTTCCCATCAATATATAAAAAATATGCTCTCATTCCCACTCATAAAAAAGAAATCTCAATCTCCAAATTCCTTTCAATTAGCAAACAGTTCTCTACATCCCTTAAAGCAAAACACACAATGAATTTTCTATGCATGCTGTCTTCAGTTTCTCTCCTTCCATTCTCTCTAAATCCACAGCAATTTGACTTTGCCTGACCATTCCACTGAGAAGGCTCTATACTCCCTGTCCTCCACAGTGCAAACCCAGCAGCATCTGTCATAGTTGGCTGCTTTCCAGGACATCATGCTCTCTTAGATTTAATTCCTCCCTCAGTAGCCTCTTCCTCTGTGACTCAACCACTGCAGAGTGCCTAAGACACAGATTCTGTGACAGATTCTCCTTTCAGTGTGCATTTGATCTAGGAAATGACCCAGCTCATGCCCTAAAAACCATCTGGACACTAAAGATTACAAATTCACATCCAGCACCAACCTTGTCATGTGAAGTCCAGACTCGTACTCCTACTCAGATATATAACGTCTAACTGAACATAGTCAAAAACCTCATGATTTCTTTCATCACTGTCTTGTAGTTTTCACTGTAGAAAACTACAGAAAACTGTAGTTTTCACCTCCTTGGCTGACTTTATTCCTAAGTATTTTATTGTTTTTGATGCTATTGTAAATGGGATTATTAGTGTCTCTATAGATACACTACTGTTTTGTGTATGTTAATTTTGTATCCTGCAACTTTAGTGAATTTGTTGATTAGATCTAACAGTTTTTTGGTGGAATCTTTAGGATTTTCAATATATAAAATCATGATAAAAGAAACAGAAGACAAAACAAATAAGTGGAAAGATATCCCATGTTCATGGATTGGAAGAATTAATACTGTTAAAATGTCCATAATATACAAAGCCGTCTATAGATTCAATGCAATTCCTAGGAAGAGTCCAGTGGAATTTTTAATAGAAGTAGAAAGAAAATCCAAAAATTTGTATGGAACCACAAAAGACCCCAAACAGCCAAAGAAATCCTGATAAGAACAAAGTGGGAAGCATCACACTTCCTAATTTCAAGATAAGCTATAAGATAAAGCTATAGTAATCAAACAAGTATGGTACCAGCATAAAAACAGACACATAGACCAATGGAACAGAAAAGAGAGCCCAGAAATAAATCGATGCATACTCAGTCGATTAATATCTGACAAGGGAGCCAAGAACGCCCAACTGAGAAAAGACAGTCTCTTCAATAAATGGTGCTGGGAAAACTGGATATTCACATACAAAAGAATGAAACTAGACCCTATCTTACACCATTCACAAAAATTAACTCAAAATGGATTAAAGACTTAAATGTAAGACCTGAAATCATAAAACTCCTAGAAGAAAATCAAGGAAAATAGCTCCATGGCATGGGTCTTGGCAATGATTTTTTGGATATGACACCTAAAGCACAAACAACAAAATCAAAAATAAACAAGTGGAACAACATCAAACTAAAAAGCTTCCTCACAATTAAGACAAGTAAGACAAGTAAATGACTGTTCACAATAATATACAAGCCATTATGCTTGAACTTGAACTTACGCAGTGCTCTATGTCAATTAAATCTCAATAAAACTGAAAGAAGATAACACAATATGTATAAAAGCAGATCACTATTACTAAGGATACAGAAGAACTTCCTATGTTTAAAAAGTAATTGGGAGGCAACTTGACACAATACAACCGACCTACAGAATTGACCACACAAATATAAACTTTTATACACTCCCCCAAAATGTATGCATACAAGTATAAAAGCATTTGAAACTCCAATTTTTGTTTGGGAGTATGAAAAACTCAAACCCCAGGTAACTGTGAAAAGAACTTGTACAGTCAATGTACAGAGAAAGCAAAAGACTAACAACCTCATCTCCCCCAAAAAAGCCTCATGATATTCCCACCAAGGAAAACCAAACCAAACCATATGATCCCCTCACCACCCTCCTACCTCAGCTCAGGAAGTGTCAGCTCTGTTCTTCCAGCTGCTCAATAAGTCACATTCTCAGAGGCTTCCCTGATCCCCTGTTTAAAATAGAAATGTCCTCCCCTTCCTCCTGGCCATCTGTCCCTCCTTTTCTGCTTTTCCTCCGTAAAGTTTATTTCCTTCTGACATGACATCTACTTTACTTCTTGGCTCCTCATCAGCCTTCCCCTCAGGACAGGTAGAGCTTTCATTGCCTTTGTTCACTGCTGTCCCTCCAGGACATGAAACAGTGCCTGGCACACAGCAGGCCCCCAACAGGGTTGGGAACATGACCTTCTCTAATTGCATAGGATCAACTTCAACAAAGACATTTGAATTCCTTTAATTTGCTTCCTTTCCTGTTTTCTCCAGAGACTATTACAAACTATCACCATATTCATTTGAGGCTGTAACTTCTTCACTTTGGGAATAAGGCCTTCTGTCTTATTTTATGTTAAAAAAAAAAAATACAGTGAACAGGCATCAATTGACTCACCATGCTATGTCCATCCCACTACACTTGGTCACATCCTTTTACTTTCCTCTCCACTCTTTTATTCAAGACAGGCCCCCCTCTCCCACTTCCTTTCCTGGACACTGAGAGTAATTATTCCTAACCTCTCTGCCTCCACTGGGTCTTCCCTATTATTCTCTAAATCCATCTCACCTTTTCTCTGAGATCTCTTTAGACAATGGATCCCAATCAAGCCTGATCAAACTTGCAACCTAAGCTCCCCACCCCCTCCTGCCTTGAACCCCTGCTTCCAGCAGAGGGGTCACAGCACCACCTCCACAACTCGAGCCCCTCACCTCCTGCCCCACCAGTCCACCAACACTGTCACTGGGCTCTCCTTGGTGTGCATCGTACTTGCCCTCCTTGACGCAGACATACCCTAAACGGATCTAAAACCGTGTTCTTCATCGCCACGTTCACACTTTCTACTACACTCCTTTTTCCTTGAAACTGTCCATTGAGTCTGCTTTTGTGGCACTGTTTCCCACAAGTTCTCCTTCTCACTTTCACTGGGGTTTTGTTCTCACTGTCCTGCTCTAACGTGAAACGCGAAGAGATGATGACAACACAGGGTTGGGGCACGTCCCCCACGTGGCACAGCCCAGGCCCCTGCACACGTCTTGCTGGGCCCTCCATGGCCTGGCCCCTCCGGTTCTTCACACACACACCAGCCAGTTTCTTGCCCAGGAATCCTTGCCCATAAGTCGTTGCATCTGTAAGTGTGTCCCTGGCCAACCACAATCACAAAAGTAATCTCAATAGTCTATATTTCTATTTCCCTCTTTTGGACATGATTAACTCAAAAACAGGAACAGTCATTTACTCGTCTTAATTGTCTAAGATAGCACTTGGAACACGGGTGCTCAATAAAATTTGATAAACCCAAGCAACCAATCTCCATTAAGGAAAACAGTCACATAAGCTGGTTATGACTGAAACAGTGAAAGCTCAACTTGGATGAACAACTCCATAAACAATCTCCAGAAATTAGGACTCCGTAACTGCTTATCAGAATTATAATTCTATTCTGTCAATCTTCCTTCCCAAGTAAGTAAGTATTTTTAAATTAACATTGTAGGTATTTGGGCTTTTTAAGAAAGAGAAAAACTTTAAAAAAGTATTTAAAAAGGTGTAATTTAACCTTAAAAGCTTCTTCTTCTTTGCTGAATTTTCTGGAGTCTTGGGAAGCTTTGTCTCTTTCTGGGGTGTATGCAAAATGGTCTCTGTAGATTTTACCCTCGGGTTTATCAGTCTCTCCATAACCTGTCTTCCATCTGATCCAAAATCCACATGGTATTTGTGAGAGGATTCTGAATCAATGAACAAGACATTCTCCGACTCATCATCTTTTTCACTATCTGATGAATACTCTAAAATTTCTGTAGGATTTGTCTGAAAAAAATAAAAATTAAGAGAAATGCAATTAAATTTGGAGAACTCTTTATTCAAATTCACATTTATACATGCCTATTATTCTATTCCCTTATGACTATATTCATTGAAATAACTTTGTAGATATAGTATCTGTAGCTTAAACTTCTATTTTGACACAAAATCCAAACTAAGTACGCCATATACCCAAAGACAAGAGATTAAATCAATTGTAAGCCAGGCACTATCTCACAGAATCCACCAAATTCAGTACAAATATCTCAATCTTCCGTCAGTAAACTAAAAGAAATGTACCACACATATGTCAGTCTCAAAAACTGAACTCATAACACCAACCTGAATGGCCATTAGTCATTGTAATCTAACACCTATTGGAAAAAAAGTATTGTTTTGATTTTGAATTTTAATATGGGGTAAATAATATTCACTATTTGTTAAAAGCCAACTATAAAGAAAATTGCCTCTTCAGGTGTAAACCACTTAATTTACCAAAGAAGTCTCCAATGATAAAGATGAAAAATGGACTTTTCCCACACAATTCCAATACAATATTATATTTTCAAGAGGCTAATTTAAAATTGCTAATGTCAACAGGAACTATTTAAAGAAGGAATCACTGAGTCTTCTTCCTAACATTTCCTATTCTTTCTTTTACTCAAATTTCTGAACTACCAGAAAAATAAGAATTTTTTTTGAAAACCGGATTATAAAACAGAAGTCATATCAACAGCCAATCCTGGAGAAAAGAATCAAAACATTCTTCTGTAATGTTTGCTGTCTTTGCCCAGACACATGCTAAAACTTTCAAGTGTGGTAGGTATTTTATTTTCCCATTACTTGGTTTTGCAAGTCAGTCCCGTACTAATGTCAGCAACAATCTACCCTTCAACATTCTAATTTTCCAGTGTATCAGTAGCCCCTAATTTAATACCTACATTAAATTTTAAATTTACTAAATGTAAACTGTACATTTAGCTGAACGGATTCTGTACCCGGTCAATTCACAGTGTAGCTGTGGGGACCCTGATGAGGAGCCCTTTCTACCGATGGTCAGCATGGACTGTGTCACTGGCATTATAGCAGGCACTTGGCTAGAAAAAGTGAAGAGGATACAAGTGGATGAGGGTTATCATTTGTGGGTATATGTGTGTGCATGGGTGTGGGTGTGTGCGTGTGTGTGTGTGTGGAGGTTGGTTAGCACTACGGGTTTCATCATTTCCTAATCTACACACAAGGCAAAAGGTTTACCACATTTGGCCTTGTTTGAGGATTTTATAGTTAAAACCATTTTAAGAGCTTAAAAAGGACATCACCCATCCCCACATCTCCTCCAAAAACCAGCTTGGATAGTCACCTGTTACCAGGCGAATTTAAAATACAAAAAAGTAAATGAAAAAAATTCTCAAAAGAAGAGCTTAGTTCCACTATCCTTTCCACGATCTCAGCTGCATGCCTACATTACTGCATTACTAAAGTGTTTAATTACTAAATACTGCTAACCCATTAATAAGCTCAGGGGTCACGTTTCCCCCCAAACACAGCTTCCAAATAAATATTAACAATAGGCCACAAAAAGAACCAGGGTCGTTTACACTGAAAATTAAGTTCCTCAACACTGAAAAGTTTTATATGTTACTTGAGAACTCCAAGTTTAATTTCATCTTTTTGTGATGGAACGTCTTGTCTTTTAGCGCTCTCAGGGTCCGCGCTTCCCGCCAGAGCAGGGCTTCTCAGCCTCGGCGCTGCTGCCACTTCACGCTGGATCGTGTGGGGTCCTGCCCTGTGCACTGCGGGCTGTTTAGCAGCACCCCTGGCCACTACCCACTAGATGTGTTAGCACTGCCCCACCAATCGTGACTATCACAGATGTCTCCAGGCATTGCCAAGTGTCCTCTGGGGGACGAAATCATCCCCAGTTGAGAACCACTGTCCTAGAAAAATGTCAACAAATAACCAGCTACACGTGGCCTGTGCTGGGGACTCACGTGCAGAAGCAAAGGGGGCACAGGGCATTGTGGGGATGGGGAGGTCAAAATGAAATAGTCATAAAACAATGTGGTGGAAGTATTGCAATCGAAGTGTTGTTCAGGCTCCACGGGAACAAGAGGAAAACAAAGCCAGGTGGGGCACAGGGAGAAGGGAAGAAGGAAAGAACTGCCACCTAAAGCTGAATGCTAAGTGTAGGTTATGAGGCAGAGAGAGAAGGAAGTACATTCGGGGCTAGGAACAGGAGGACCACAAGTATGAGGCCAGAGAGAACAGAGCACATGCAGGAAAACCTACAGGCAGCAGAAGAGAGAGGGCTGTGGAACACCCTGCAGACCAGAGCAGGGCGTGCAGCTTTGTTCTGAGGCACTGGGGGAGGCACAGGCAGTTTTAACAGGGGCTGACCAAGTCACATGTTGATATGGAATGATCATCCAAACGACAGTCTGAAGAACGGACTCTACTATGGGCAAGGAGGGAAAGCAGCTAGCTAGAAGGCTCTTCCATAATCCACGCAAGAGATAAAGAAGATGTTGAGGGAAGTGGGAGTAGAGAGAAGTGAACTAGAAAGAAAACAGGAATGAGATGTAACAATCCTTAAGGGCTCCCAGATGTTAGAAATGAAAGTGAAAGCAGAGGCAAAGGACTCCCCAAGCACCTGGTTTGAGCAACAAGAGAGGTACATTTATCAAGAACGGGAATTCAGGAAATATTATATGTCCAATATATCTGGAGAGGGATGGTTACTAATACTAAATATGGTTTTGATATGTTAATATTGCAATGCCTATGAAATAGTTGAGGTAAAACTGACCAAGAGGCAGCGGCTCTATGGGTCTGGAGCTTTAAGAAAGGGATATGACACGGAGATACAAGTTCAGGAATCATAAGAACAGAAACAGTGCATGAAGGTATGAGAGTTAGAAAAGACTGTCCATGGAAGTTATGTAAAAGTAAGAAGAGAAGGTTCAGGTTGGAACCTTACGAATATCACCAACATTAAACCTGTATTCAGATGAGAAGAGACAGAAAAGTGGATTGGATTTGAGAAAAAAAGAGATTGCACAGACATGACCCCAACATCATCTCAAGCTCAGCCCTGCCCTCAACAGCAGGTTATCTTAAGCAATTAAATTAACTTTCCCATGCCTGTTTCCTCACCTTCAATTTGGAGAAATAATCACATCTAACACATTAAGCATTTAATAAATGTTTTAAATTTTGTATTTATTTTCTGCAAAGTTTTTTTTCTTGATTCCTAAGAGGATCTCGATGTAAAGGACAATGAGGAACACAACAAATAATGTCTTCAGCAGCCAATCAAAACGACAACTAATGCCTTAGCCAGCAAAGGAAACCATGTATTCTTCACGTAGGCATTTCTAATTTCTAACAGGAAGCAAAAGGCCATAACAAATATCTTTAGCAAAAGAGAGTAAGAGGCAACACTTCAGCATATTTTATTTTAGAACTGCTCCCCCAAGCCTGAAATCCTGATGAACGTGGAAGAACTTTCCTCACGTGGACACAGAGATAAACTACAGCTCACCAGACACTAGCTGTCTTAGCCCCAGCCTGACAGTAAGGAACTCACATTCTTTCACAAAGATGGTGTGCACATGTGCACACGTGTGCATGAATGCACGTGCATGGTGTGTCTGTGTGCAGGCATGCGGAGGTGCATGTACCTGGGATGAGAGGAGAAGGGAAGAATCAAAGACAGGTCAGAGGAGCCCGCAGGTTCAGAAGCTTCAGTTTACATTTTATCTTTATACTGTAGAATCTGATTAATTAGAAAGGAGGGCTATGAGTTTTGGACCAAGAAAGACTTGGTTCTGAATCACAGTGCAGCTATTTTATTGTTTTGCAGTTGCACAAGTTACTTCACTGGCTCTCCCATCGCTTAGTTAAATGGAAAAATTCTACTAGAAACATTTCAAGAATTAGAGATACTTACTATTTATTATGAAATAATTTAAGCACATGGAAAAGGATAAGAAATAAAAAATACATGTTTTCATTACCCAATCACCCTTCATCAAATATTAACACAATACAAATTTTTCTTCAGTTTTTTTAATGATGTGGTTGTAATTTCCTATCTCTCTCTTCCTGGTCTAGTTTTCCTCCTTCCTAGAGGTAACTCTCTCCTGAATTTGGCATTTCATTAACAGCCTGTTAATATCCTTTTTCTACCACACACACACACATAAATACTATATAGTATTATTTTGCAAGCTTTTAAACTTTTTTTTTTTTTTTTTTTTTCTAGAACAGTTTAATAGCCCTGGAATAATATTCTCCTTTAAGTACATGGTAGAATTTCCTTATGAGACCCTCTGGGCCAGATACTTTTAAAGGGAGCTAGGTCTTTGATAACTTCTATGGAAACTGATTTGTTTAGATTTTATTTCTTATCTGGAATTAGGAATAATAAACTATAATACATTTTAAACTGAATTATCCATTTCTTCCAGACTTAGGCATATCCATTAGAATAGTTCAAAATACTCTTTAGTTCATCTTATTTCCATGCATGTCAAGCTTTTAAACTTTATATAAAATTTTTAAATGGTATCCTGTGAACACAGCTCTGAATGACCTACTTTTCCATCAATATTATCTTTTTTTTATATTTATCCATGTTCACACATGTAGCTCTATTTCAGTGCAGCCCAATGAAAGAAAGCTATGTAATTTAAAATTTTCTAGTAGCCATATTAAGAAAATAAAAAGAAACAGATGAAATTAATATGATATTATTTAACCAAATGTATCAAAAAAATAATCATTTCTCTTCTTTCTCAGTTGTCACCAGAATCATCTTTAGCTGTCCCTTCACAGCAATCCCGGTTTTTGCTTCTGTGCACCTCGAAACTCTCCCAGCCTCTACCCACACCCAGTTCCAAAGCCACTTCCACATTTTAAGATATTTGTTACAGCAGCACCACACTTCTCAGCACCGCCCTCTGTTTTGGTCTGCTCAGGCTGCCATAGCAAAATACGAGAGAGAGAGAGAGAGAGAGAGAGAGAGAGAGAGAGAGAGAGAGAGAGAGAGAGAGAGAGAGAGAGAGAGAGGGACAGACAGAGAGACACAGAGAGACAGACGGAGAGACTGATTTTCTCCTGCTTTCTTTGGAAAGCTAACCAACTGGTGCCGTCTGAAAATCTTCATATACAATTACTTTCTTCAGGTGTACAGCCCATTTACAGAAATAATACAGAAGAGAAAATCAGGATCCTTTGCAGTAGAAAAAATACTGCAGTGGTCAAATTCACAGAACCAAAGAGTGACTATGTAGCTATGATCATAATTTGCTAATGTTTAAAACATAACAAAATTATTAGTATTATGACTCTTTTTCTCTCCTCTGACCCAATGAACTTCAGAACTAGGAGTCTCCTGAATTAGTGATTAAGTATCACAAGTGACAAGATTAAGACATGAGCAAGTAGTTCCTATGAAATCAGTCAGCAAAGGCAAGGACAACGCCCTAACCTGACCACAGCTGAAGTCACCTGCAATCTACCAAACCCATACTGGCTCAGCTTCCAGAAGTCAGAAATACCACTGTAGGAGACATCCGTTACAATTTATGTCTGACCCCTCCTTTCAGAGAACAACTGCTTTTCTACCGGGGGATAGCCAGCCACAGGGATGGCCTCCCATGTCTGAACAGTCATGTGTCTACTATGATTGGCCTTAGGTAGGCAACTGACCAGATCTGAGGCAAGCAGATTCTGCAGATGATCTTGAATTGAGAGTTACAGAGTCTGAGAGGTAGAAGCTGAGACACACTACTGACAAATCTCTAAAGGAAAGATCCGTGAGTTCCTGCTAGTGAGGTTCCCAGATCTCCCTGAGGCCCAATTCACCCTTCAGCTTTACCTTAGATTCCTCAGGATATACTAGCATGATTCCAAAAAATTTACTTTTCCTCTTAAACTAGCTACGTTTGTTTTCTGTTACTTGCATTTAAGAAAATTAACTATCTGCTAAATATCTCCAAGTACAGAAAATGTTCCATTAAACAAATATGTGTTAAGTATGCACTACGTGTAAGGTGTTACGCAAGAGAGAAAATTTAATGAGACACAGTTCCATAAAGACCCTGAAATCAAATAAAGGAGATATTTCTTAAAAATTCTTAACAGATAAAGATGAGAAAAGAGAAAAGAAAGCACATAAGGTAGCAAAGTACCATGGATATTCAAGATACACAGACAAGTCTAGACAAATGGAAGTTTAGAGTTCACGTTGGGAGGCAAGAGACAATAACAACATAATCCTACAGATTGGGTGTGTGTGTAGGGAGAGCACACACGTTCTCTTACAAAAAGATAAATCAAATGACCCATCATCAATGGGAAATAGGTTCTAAATTTATTTCTTGGAATAATGATGAACTGGGGCAAATTCACTCACATCCTTCCAATGTGGCTTCTTGGTACCAGTGACTGCTCTGGGTCAGTGATAAAGTCCATGCCTTCAGACTTGTTTCCATTCCCAGCTCCACTGATGAAGTGCTCTAGCAAATTAAGTTACTATAGCATTTTAATGTGCTGAAAGTAATTCAGCACACTGGCAAGCGTTAATTCATTTCCAGCCTACTACTTTAATAATTATTACTCTAAAACTGTTTGGTAACCAAATAGCACTACTGAAAATACTTCAGATAAAGAATCAGTTGGTTAAAGTAATGCACTAGGAAAGGCCAAATTTCATGACAGTCAAGATAGTGGTGCTACCAATTGAAATAGAGGACACATTCAAGAGCAAAGAACAGCGGAAAGAAGGTAATTCTTTGGAATACAGGGAGTTTTAAATGATCACAGGACTAGCACAGACACAGAGAGCCACCTGACAGGAGGCTGGAAATTCAGCTGCTTGGCAAAGAGGTCACTGGAGAAGAAACAATCCAAGATATTGACCTGTAAGATGCCCTCATGGAGGACACGCTTGAGGACAAGCTGGCCGCCAGCACTCTAATTTCTAGGCTCCTTGAACCCAGTTAAGGTGCATTTATGACTTCCACCTCATCGTAGACAACCTCCCACAGACTGTATGGTAGGAATCACAATGGCTCCATGACTTCCATTACTTTTAGGGATTCTTTATTTTAATAATCTATAATACCGTGCAGCCAAGATGATAAAAAGACCCCACTGTCTCTCCCTTAAAATCTGCCAGTTATCTGGCAGTGCATACAACATCTGAGCGATGGGGAGAGCAAGGATAAAATGGGAAGCACACAGCTCACAAGGATAAAATGTGAGCTGTAATCAGCTGGAAAACCAGGAATAAAAAAATTCTACAATTTTCTAAATAGGTGGATATTCAACAATATCACTGTCTTTTTCTTTAAAAAACAGATTTTAAATAAGTATCATAAATTTTTAATTTAAAAAATTAATTAGCATAATGTTCTATGCAATTCATCTGATAACTCTTTAAGCTAAAGTTACTTCCTGTAATCCCATCTACAAATTTCTTCATGAAATGTTCAGGGAAGAGTTTTGTAAGTAAAGAGCTACCCCTGAACTGAAGCGTCCTAATTCCTATAAATCAAATCTTTACCTAAATCCATGTATAAAAGTATACATGTGTAGAGTCCTCCTGGATAAAAATTGCATCCACTAACAAAGTTAAGAAGTTAACTGCGAGGGCTTCCCTGGTGGCACAGTGGTTAAGAATCTGCCTGCCAATGCAGGGCACACGGGTTCGAGCCCTGATCTGGGAAGATCCCACGTGCCGCGGAGCAACTAAGCCCGTGAGCCACAACTACTGAGCCTGCGCATCTGGAGCCTGTGCTCCACAACGAGAGAGGCCACCGCGACAGTGAGAGGCCCGCGCACCGCGATGAAGAGTGGCCCCCGCTCTCCGCAACTGGAGAAAGCCTTTGCACAGAAACGAAGACCCAACGCAGCCGTAAATAAATAAATAAATTAATTAATTAATTAAAAATAAATAAATAAAATATGAAAAAAAAAGGAAGTTAACTACAAGATTAAGCCGACCCTATGGGGTAAAGCAAATGAAACCAATCAGCCAGATGAAACACCACTCTAACTTTCATTAATTAAAGCTTTTAATTCTAAACTTTATAGAAAGGTCACACCAAGAGCAACAGTGGAGTATCAATAATAAATGATAACCTCTTCATTTTCAGATGACGCCTTTGTAGCTAAATACTCACCCAGCTGGTAAAACAAAAGGAAGATGGTAACTAAACTAAAATCATTCCTTGAGATAACCAATTACAGGACAGAAAACAGCTCAAACAAAAACACAAGCCTCGAGCCCTGGTCTCAGCCCACACAAGAAGGCGTCCCCAGCGGGGCCAGGGAAGCACCTTGTGCGCCTGCTAGCCCTGCAAACTGGCAGGGCCACACCCGACAGCACTGCCTCTGCTCTCCGAGGCTTCCCACCCAATTACCGGCCAGCCCAGACCTGCCCTGGGAGGATCAGCGAGGGCCAGGCTATGACCAGTTCACCATGTTTATCCGGGTTCAGCCTCCCTTTCTTCAACTCAGTACAAATGAGAACAGTCAGGAGAATTTTAAGGAAAGAACAAGAGAAGTATAAAGTCCTGCCTGCTGAGAAGCTTTTAAATCTAACAACCACCACTGAATGTTTTTAAGAAGGTTAGAAGGTGGGGGCAACAGCAAATATGCTGAAGAAGATACGCCATGGCAGCCGTGACAAGTAACACCGCCAAAACCAAGACCGCTCTTAAAAATTAAGGAGAATGAAGAGTACTGGTAGCTGATAAGCCAACAAATTTAGGTAGCAAATGCTCTCATTTCCACTCAATTATAAAATGGAATTCATTCGTTTAACAAAGTGGTTGAATGCTGCTATGTATCAATATCAGAAATCATTCTGGGTACAGTGGATATACTGGGGGTGGGGTTGGGACACCAGACTCCTTATCCACGTGGTCTTTAAATTCCCGTGGAATCGTAACACACACACACTCCTTAATTAACAATGGGCTGTTCACTGGCTATTTATCAAGAACTACACTGGTTGTGTGAAAAAGGACAGCAAAACCACCAAGAATGGAAGGAGTGTATCAGAATCCCAGCTCCTAACAGTATTTTATTTTCTTCTGGGATTAAAAATCAATAAAAGCAACAAAATTCTAGACAACAGAGTCTTAAACTACTGATAGGAGATACACTTTCACTGTTTACTTGGTGAGCTTTCTGTGACTGAAACTTTATCCATGAAAATCACTGCCAGCTAGTAAGAGGGAAACAAAAGCTACAGATTTTCTCACACATTCAAGAAAAAAAAATATTTTCGGAGGTAAACAGGTTTAACAAGCTACACCCATGGTTACACCTCTGTAAACCACTTGGCTTGCCTTCCCCAAACCAAATGCTTCCAACCTCCAATTCCAGCCCAGTGAGAACAACAGAATACCGACATGGGTTCACAAAAGCACCACTCCACCTCATCTCAGCATCCAAAGTGCCTGCTCTGAGGAGCCCAAGGAGGAAACGAGAAACAGCAGGGCAAAGGCTCACCCTAAGACAAAGAGCAAGAGAGAGAAACCGCGGCACTCAAGAAGGAACCTGCGGGGTCAGTCAGAGTTCACTGAGCAGCAGCTGAGTGTGGAGAAGCGCCTGCAGGCCCAGGTCCAGGAGGAGCCCGCAGCAAAGACCCGCCCAGAACCAGGACCACAGGGCCTGGCGAGTGACTCCAGGAGAACAAAGAAAAGCACCCTTCCTCCAAGGAAGACAGTATATCACTGGAATATGGGTGCAGTCTGTGACACAACCTGTCTGACCATTCTCTCTGTTTCAAATATGTTCAGAGAAAGACACAGCCCACGTCTTTCTGCAACACGGCCTTCTGGCAGACCCAGGCAGGGGTGGCACACGTATCCCTGGTCAGCTGGAGGCTAAGGGCATCCAACTCAAACCTACACTCAAAACTGGGGCCTCAAAATTAACAGAGAAGCAAAAAGGACAGCATACTCAAAAAGATTAATCTGTTCATTTGTGCAAACAGAACCAGAGGCAAGACACAGGTTGTTGCTGGTTATGAGTCAGGCTTTGCTTTTATTCAAGGCAAAGAATTAAAATCCTACACAAACTATTAGGTATAAAATAAGCTATAGGGATATACTGTAAACACGGGGAATATAGCCAATATTTTATGATAACTATAAATGGAGTATACCGTTTAAAAATTGTGAATCACTACATCGTATACCTGTAACTTATATAATATTGAACAGCAACCACACTTCAATTTAAAAAAACTAAACTAAACTAAAACAAAATAAAATCCTACACAATGCAGAATGGGGTGGGGGGGTGGGGAGATGGGATGGAAGAAATGGAGGGAGGAGCCTAGAGAAGGTAGAAAGAAGGCTTCAAAGGAAACAAGCCAGGTAAGTGCCCTAAGGAACAAGGGAATAAACAAAAGCAAGAACACTGAAAAGCAACTACACAGCCTCACAGGGCCTAAGGTGTACCCTCCAAACATGGGTTCCAGGAGGTGTTAACAGGCATTCAGAGAAAAGGGAGTTCCACAGTCAAAACAATTTGAATAAACATGGTTGAATAAAATTAAGTGCTGAGATTTCTCAGGAGCCTTTAATACATCCTTCCATACTGTGATCTCTAGGAGAAGGTTGTAGTTTTCCATAATTTCTTCTACTTCCATCTTCTGAAATACCATATGCTGAAGAGAGTTTAATATTTTCTTGACAACTCACAATTATTCTCGTGGATAACCATTATTTTGGACTTTGAGGTATGCAGTTCTGCATATGCCAGATGGGTTTCCTTTCCCACCATTAACAAGGTTGCTGGCTGGTCTCAAACCTGTGATACCCAAATCTGCTCCTAGCTGCATTTCTGATTGACTATCAAAGTCACAAACTCCTTGTTTGCTTTGGGTTTGAAACTAGGAAACAGCAAGGCTCAGTGCTGGACAACAGGAGGACTATAAAGATTAATAAAATATAGATTCTGCTCTTTAGACATTTGTATCTAGCTACTTGTTCACAATCCACTGAAGCCAAAAACACTCACTGTAAAGAAAATCTAAAAGCAATTATTTTAGGGACTTCCCTGGTGGCGCAGTGGTTAAGAATCCGCCTACCAATGCAGGGGACACGGGTTCGAGCCCTGGTCTGGCAAGATCCCACATGCTGCAGAGCAACTAAGCCCATGCACCACAACTACTGAGCCTGCGCTCTAGAGCCCACAAGCCACAACTACTGAGCCCACGTGCTGCAACTACTGAAGCCCGTGCACCTAAAGCCCATGCTCCGCAACAAGAGAAGCCACCACAATGAGAAGCCCGCGCACCGCAACAAAGAGTAGCCCCAACTCGCCACAACTAGAGAAAGCCTGCGCGCAGCAATGAAGACCCAATGCAGCCAAAAATAAATAAATAAATAAATTAATTAATTAAAAGCAATTATTTCAGAGGTTAGCTGAAAAGGTCCCAATCAGACTTCAGGCAGGTAGCATCTGACCATATCTTATAAAACATGGTGAAAGAGGGCAAACTAGGTAAACTGAAACAGAGGAAGATAAAATGATTTATATGTAGTCGTCCAGAGTCACACAACAAGGTAAGTGAATAATCTCAGGAATCCCCACTATCCACACAGGATTCTAAACACATACACCAGCCCGTGTCTAGAAAATAATGCCAGCCAAAAGAATAGAGGAAAACATATATACACACACACAGATACACATACATATATATGTCTACATATTTAACTTCAACAGCTACTGAAGTGCAGAGAGGCAAAATGAATTCTCTCTAAAGAAGAAATTTGTCCTGTGTATTTTTCCATAACATGAGGGTCAATAAAGGTGATACAGCAAGCACTTCATATTAATATCAAGGATTTTAAAAGGTGTAATGTTTTATAATGCTCATTTCATCATTACTTCAATAACTAAAAGATAATGTTTAACATACTGTTGGGAATTTTATTGACCACAATGAGCTAACACAATATTATGGAGATAAGTCAGCTCTGAAAATGATTACTCTTTAACATTTATGCAAGAACATGAACTATGAAAAAGAAGTGCCAGGTTGTTTCAGTCTCTAAAAGCTAGAAACAACAAAGTAGTCCACTCTTAAGAAGATACTTGGTTTAAACTGTAAATTCAAACAAAACAATGTTTATCTTGGTGAAGTTTTAAAGACCCATGATACTATAAAGTTATGCTGGGCTTGATTCACGAAGTCATGTAGATTTTCTTACTTGAAAAATAAAGATAATGCTGACAAAATAATCAATTCACTAAAAGAACATATCTGAAATATAGTTGAACTACCAGAATATTTTATATATACATGAAACTATATATATAAAACACTGTATAGCAGAACACTGACAACCAGCAAAAATTTTGTGTTATGTTTCTGAACACTTACTATGGAGTGTTCAGGAGTGTTAACTCAGCGGTTGAGCTGAACCAACCACGTGCACTCAGAAGGGCTGCTTTCCTCACTGGCCCTTGACTGGCACTTGAGAACTGATCTCTTGGAATATTCAAATTGATAGAAGTATTTTGCACACTCAGTACCTTGGCCACACTGTCCTATTCTGTCTAGACGGTCTCTGCAAATCATGTAATTTATGGTGAGCACTGCTTTCCTTCTGTGGGAGACTGGGTTTGGTCACTACAGTCAGTCACCAAGCATGGTTACCAGCATGACCAAACCCCACCAGGAACCAGTGAGCTTACGACACTCTACATGTGCTGCTGCAGTCATTGCTCGAGGACTAAGCGTGTCCTGTGCAACCTCTGGGTGAGCACTCTTGGAAGCTCATGGCTGGTTCCCCCAAATGCTCCTGACACACCTTTCCCCTGTGGACTGTGCTTGGTATCATTTGCTGTAATAAACCTTAGCCTCAAGTATAACAACTTCCAAGCCCAATGATTCCTCCCAACAAATCACTAAATCTGGGGATGGTCCTAATTAGGACTCCAGACACACAGAGTTTATAGAATTTTATTAATTTTAATACACTTTCCATTATTTGAGTAGAGTGAGAGGGTGAGAGGTACAAACTAGTCTACACAATCCTGGTAATCAGATGTGGCTGGATTTTTTTTTTTTTTTTTTTTTTTTTTTTTTGGCTGTACCGTGTGGCATGTGGGATCTTAGTTCCCTGATGAGGGATCAAATGTGCGTCCTCTGCGTTGGAAGAGTGGAGTCTTAACCACTGGACCGCCAGGGAAGTCCCCTGGATATATTTCTTTTAATAACGTATATTCAAGACTTAGAGAACCACCACAGACAACACATAAGCCAGTGAGGGTGGCTGCGTTCCAATCAATCTTCATTTGCAAAGACAGGTAAGGGGCTTGACGTCGCCTGCAAGCTACAGTTTGCCAATCCCATTCCAGAACTGAGCTTCAATAAAAATGTTTTTCCTCAATTTCTTTTCTAGGTAAAGACAACCACGGATTAAAAACATAATAAAACAAAAAGTAAACAAAGGAGAATATCAAAATTCTTTCCTCATCACTCAATGTACCTTAATATGCTATTATAAAAGTAAAACTCAAATCACCTAAATTAGAAGTAGAAATAAATTTTAAAATTCAATTAGTATTTGCTGATACCCACTCTGACCTCAGTATAATACCAAAAGTTATGAAGAGAAAATCCAAGGGTAAGCTGGCTCACTGGCACTGGGCATCCCTAGACTGGCTGACATACCCCTACACTGGGTTTTCTACTGTGTCGTAACAAATCACCACCAACTTAGAGAGTCCAGGAATGGCAGGCTGAGTTCTCTACTCAGAGTCCCCCAAGGGTAAATCAAGATGCTGGCTGGCTGCTTCTCGTTTGGAGCTCAGGGTCCTCTTCCCAGCTTACATGGTTGTGGTAGATTCAGCTCCTTGCAGTTTTTGGACTGAGGTCCCTGAATTTTTGCTGGCAGTCAGCTGGGGGCTGCTGCCAGCCTACATGACTTTCCACATGGCCTCCCCCATCTTCAGAGCCAGCAACAGATCATCTTTTTCCTGTGGAATCCTCATGTAACTTCCTGCAACTGGTTCTTACAATCAAAGTTTAGAACATTTAATTTAGCCAATAACTGGATTCAGTATTGCTCAACGAATATCTCAAAGTATGCCTAACAAAATTAAAGCCCGTAAAAATCCCTGAGAGGTTTTGAAGTGAGCTTTTTTATAGAAAGGGTCCTACCTTATAAACATTTAATCCAAACTTCTGAGACACTGGACCAGCATTAACATGAACCTTAACCATTCAGGTAATACATGACCTCGAATGAGGTCAAACAAAAAAGCTTTTCTATAGTGTGAAGTTCTTAACCATACTTGTAAGTGCCCCAAATCTATAAAAATTCCTTTCTTCATCATCCACAACTTACTGATTTAATGACAACTATCCTAAAAGAAACTAAACAAGAAATTTATAACAGCTTGAAAAGATAAAACAATTAGAGCTATTTTCTTAAAGGCCGCTAAAAAATTTTTTGTTTGTTTTCTTAATAGCTATTAAGTCTTGGTCTATTTTACCAAAGCAAAAAAGAAAGAAAAATATACAACTTCTAAACTAGACAAAGCAAAATAGAGAATTACACACCTTGCGAACTTTCTACCAGTTTTAGCTACAAATCCACCTGGCCATATCTATTAAAATTAGGCGTTGTCTATTGTTTAAATGGGCTTTCTTGTCTCCTTGATTAAATTAGGAACAATCGGAAGCTGAGTTGTCCACAACAAATCAGAAGATTAAATCTCAGCTAAAAATGAGGACAGCATCTAAAAGTAAACTATCACAAAGAGGCCCAAGGTGGAGACAAACAGGAAAACATCCTCTTTCTGCTGGACAGACATAAAAAGAAGGAAAACAAAAGAGAACTTAGACACTTAGACTTCAAAACTGCACAAACAAGGCAAAATAATTAAATCCAAACAATTTGGAAATATATTCAAAGTGGGCCAGTTTATATCTTTTTTTATTTTTTTCTTTTCATAATTTTCATATTTTTAGTTGTGGCCTTTCTTTTTTTGCTTAGAGAAGTACCTTTAATATTTCTTGTAAAACTGTTTTCGTGGTACTGAATTCTATTAGCTTTTGCTTGTCTGTAAAACTCTTTGCCTTTCCTTCAAATCTCAACGAAAACCTTCCTGGGTAGAGTACTCTTGGTTGTCAGGTTTTTTCCTTTGATCACTTTGAATTATACGTGCCATTCCCCTCTGGCCTGCAAATTTATGCTGAAACTCAACTTACAACCTTATGGGAGTTCCTTTGTACATACTAGTTACTTTTCACTTGCTGATTTTAATATTCTCCATCTTTATTTTTTTGTCATTTTAATTGTTACGGGTTATAGTGTGGACCTCTTTGGTTTCATCTTGTTTGGGACTCTGTGCTTCCTGGACCTAGATGTCTCTTCCCTTTCCCAGGTTAAGAGGGTTTTCAGCTACTATTTCTTCAAATAAGTTCTCTCTCTTCTTCTAGAACCCCTATGATGCAAACGTTAGTACACTGGATGTTGTTCCAGAGGTCTCTTCAACTGTCCTCACTTAAATTTTGTTTTCTGTTCAGCTTGAGTGATTTCCACTGCTCTGTCTTCCAGTTCTCTGATCCATTCCTCTGTACCCTATCATCTACTGTTGATTCCTTCTGGCCTATTTTTTATTTCAGTTATTACATTCTTCAACTCTGCTTGGTCTCCCTTAAATTTTCTAACTCTTTGTTAAACTCACTGTGTCCAACCCTTCTTCTCCTCAGTTCCGTAAGCATCTTTATAATCATTACCTTTAACTCTTAACTGGGTAGATTGCTTATCTCCACTTCATTAAGTTCTTCTGAGGTTCCTTCGTTTGGAACATTTTCCTTTGTCTTCTCATTTTGCCTAATTCTCTTTCTTTATTTCTTTGTATTAAGTAGAGAGGCTGGTTAGGCTTCCTGATCTTGGATGAGTGGCCTTAGGTTGAAGATGTCCTGTGGGGGGGCCCTGCACACACCTCCTCCGGTCACCAGAGCTATATGCTCTAGAGGTGGCCCCTATGTGAGCTGTGTGGGCCCTTCTGTTATGGCAGGTGAATACTGTGGGCACACTGGTAGGTGGAGCTGGTCCCTGGCCCAGCTGGCTGCCAGGTCCTGCACTGGCAGTGGCTGCCAGCATCCTGGTAGCTGGGGCTGGGTCCTGGCATGACTGGCTGCATGGCCTGGGGGGCCCTGGGGCTGCTGCCAGCTCCCTGGTGGGTGGGGTTGGGTCCCAGGAGGCTGACTGCAGGCCCCAGGAGCCCTGGGGCTGGTGCTAGCCCACTAGTGGGTGAGGCCAAGTCCTGGGCTTGCTGGTGGACAGGACTGGGTCCTCATGCAGCTTGCTGCTTGGTCCCAGGGCTTGTGCTGACAGGTTCATGGGTGGGTAAGCCTCTGGCACTGATGGGCTAAAGGGAAGATTCCAAAATGGCCCTTGCCAGCACCAAGTGTCCTCATGGGAGAATGCACTCCCCAAAATGGCTGCCACCAGCATCTGTGTTCCCAGGAGGAATCCCAGTTGCCTCTTGCCTCTACAGGAGGCTCTCCAATATCAGCAAGTGGGTCTGACCCAGGCTCCTTTCAACTTACTGCCCCTGCACTGGGTCTCAGAGCACGAGAGATTTTGTGTGTGCCCTTAAAGAGCAGAGTCTCCGTTTCCTACGGCCCTCTGGCTCTCCCAAAAGTAAGCCCCACTGTCCCTCAAAGACAGGCGCTCTGGGGACTTGCCTTCTTGGCACAGGACCCCCAGCTGGGGAGCTCCTCGAGGAGAACCTCTGCAACTGTGATTCTCCTCCTGAGTGTGGCTGCCCTCCCAGGGCTGCGGGGCTTGACTATACCAGGACTATGCCCCTCCTGCCAGTCCTGTGTGGTTCTATCTCTACCAGGGCTCCGCCCCTCCTGCCAGTCCTGTGTGGTTCTATCTCTACCAGGGCTCCGCCCCTCCTGCCAGTCCTGTGTGGTTCCATCTCTACCAGGGCTCCGCCCCTCCTGCCAGTCCTGTGTGGTTCTATCTCTATCATCTTTAGCTGTGAAAAATTACCAGGACTCCGCCCCTCCTGCCAGTCCTGTGTGGTTCTATCTCTACCAGGACTCCGCCCCTCCTGCCAGTCCTGTGTGGTTCTATCTCTATCATCTTTAGCTGTGAAAAATTACCAGGACTCCGCCCCTCCTACCAGTCCTGTGTGGTTCTCTCTCTACTATCTTTAGCTGTGAAAAATCTTTTCCACTAGTCTTTAGATGGCCCTCATCGATAGCTGCTCTGTAAACAGTTGTAATGTTGGAGTGCCTGTGGGAGGACGTGAGCTCAGGATCTTCCTACTCCACCATCTTGGCCAAACCCTTCAGTCTATGGAATTTTTAACAAACATGATTTTTTTAAATTAAGCCTTTTGATTATGAGAAGGTTGCGATCTTCTTCATTTATCTTTAAAAGCAGCAGCACTATCTGAAATACTACTTGAAATACTCTTTTTCTGATGAGCTGCAGATTTTTAATCAAGTTTTATAATACCATTTCAGGAATACATTCCATAGCAGTGATCTGAATATTGTCATGTTTACCTCCATTTTCCATAGTTAGGTCACTAGAGCTTGATAATTAATGAATACATTCTTGAAGACCCTTATTCCAATTCTAGCCATTGTACCTCTTCCTTTTCATCTCCTTTGTGCATAGCATAGTACCTAGCACCAGCTAATAATTTTAGACATTGTGTTAATTCTTTCAAATCACATATGATTTGGAAAATTATTGTTCCTGGCACAAAATGGCTCACTTTTGACACTAACTCAGTTTAAAAATTTTAATTCACTGTCACATACATACAAAGAAATGCTCTAGGCAATATGGGAAATACAAATATGAACAAGACATCTTTACATTGATGCAGCAGAAAAAAAATTGGCACTTGAATCAGAGAGACCCGGTTGTAAATTCTAGCTTCGGTATCTGCTAGTGGTATAACCTGGACAAGTTTTTTAACCATTCTGAGCCTCAATATCTCAAACTATAAAAGAGGAATAATAATACCTACTTCACAATGTTACCTTGAGAATTAAATGAAGAAATATAAAAAGCACTATAAGATTCTTAGGAATAGGGCTTCCCTGGTGGCGCAGTGGTTAAGAATCCGCCTGCCAATGCAGGGGACACGGGTTCGAGCCCTGGTCTGGGAAGATCCCACATGCCGCAGAGCAACTAGGCCCGTGCACCACAACTACTGAGTCTGTGCTCTAGAGCCCGCGAGCCACAACTACTGAGCCCGCGTGCTACAACTACTGAAGCCCTCACGCCTAGAGCCTGTGCTCTGCAACAAAGAGAAGCCACCGCAATCAGAAGCCCATGCACCGCAACGAGGAGTAGCCCCCGCTTGCTGCAACTAGAGAAAGCCCGTGCACAGCAACGAAGACCCAACACAGCCAAAAATAAAAATAAAAATAAAAAATAAAGAGTGTAGCTAATGAGAACTCCTTTAAAAAAAAAAAAAGAGTCTTAGGAATAGAAATAGTAATATTATCTTACTTATCCCAACGGCCAGCACTGCCTTAGCAAATTACAAGCCTTCCTATCCCTACTCACTCAACAAACATTAATAACATGTACCAGGCATTGTTCTAGGCTGGGGACAAAGGATAAATAAACCATTTTTCTTGGCCTCAAGAAACTTGCAATATAGAAGAAGGAACAGAAAGGCAAACATTAGTAACATAAAGAGTGATAGGCGTTATAGTAGATGTGGGTCATGGGAGGATTCACAGGGAGCGAGGGCTCAAGTTTATGGGCAAGGAAGGTTGATGGGAAAGTCTTCCCAGAAGAGGTGAGTTGAAGTTGAGTAGATACTTCACAGGCAGGGATGGAGTTGGGAAAGAAGAGTGAACTCTAAGCAAAGACAACAGCAGGAGGCAGAAATATGAAGGAATACGGAGCCCTCCATCCGTGGGGAGTTGTCCCGTGGTCAGCACGGCAGAGCCAGAGGGCAAACGATACAAGCAGCTGGGATAAAAATACGACCACCACATCCCAGAAAGCTCTAGGCAAAGCACTTCTAACCGAGCCATCTATTTAGGAGCTCTCCCGATCTTTTTTGGCTTCTTTGGAAGACAACCCAGAGGCTTTATTTTCATGATCTCTTTTGATCCTTGCTATATGCCTATGAGATAGTTATTCCTATTCTTTCTCAGAGAAGGCCCGAAGAGGTTAAGTTGCTTCTAGGTAGAATAATGACAACTGGGACACCAACCTGGCCCATCTGAAACCATGCTGTCCACGTTCTTAACTCTCATGCTCTAATTTTGCAAATGATTTCAAACTTTTGACTACAACACAAATTTCAATTGGCAAGACATATATGTCTACAACTGAAACAACGATTTTATGAGGCAACGTACATACACTGTAATGGTTTTCTTTCTCTTCCCTTTTAAAAAAACCTCTGATTGTAGTTTTTAAGGAGGAGCAAGTGATCAGCAGGGCCAGTGCTGCGGCCAAGTCATGCGGGATGAGAGTGAAGAGTCCGCCTTGGGACTGAAACTCTGCGGCCGTGGGGAACAGCGCCGTGCTCAGGGGCAGAAGCTGGACCAGAGGCAGAGAAGAGGCATGAGAGACAGAAACATAAAGACACGTCTCGAGGAGTTCTGCTTTACACGGGAGTTGGGAAATGAGGCAGAAGCTGCAGGGGAAGTACAGTCAAGAAAGGTGAGAGTTTTGTTTTGATGGATGAAAAGTTCTGTCTTTTGCAAACATAAATAAAAGGCAAATAAATAGTCTGGCATTCAATACCCTCATGATCCTAATTCTCTAAGCTCATTTCCTATTGCTCTTTCATAAAAAAGCCTAACTCAGCTACACCAAATTACTGAATTCTTTTCTTTCTTCCTTTAATATACTATTTATTTTACTTGGAATGCCCCTGCTCCTTCTTGTCTACCTGGCAAACTCTCATTCAATGCTGAAGACTCTGTTACAGCATCCAGCATCCACGAAACCCTTCTCCCCACCCCGGCCGTCTACTATGAGTGAGCGCCCACACCCCCGCCATGGCCAGCCTACCACCAGCAGTCCCCATATTGCTTAGCTTGTACCTACAGTGGAGTTCTTCCTAACCCACAGAGGGCTTTTCTTTTTGCCACCACTACATATTGTACCCAGTTCTATTTCTATGTACTATTTGTATACACGTCTGTCCTTCTTTGAGACTGTGAGCTTGAAAGCCTAACCTGGTTTTTGTATGTATGGCTCCAAGAGTATAGATTGGCATAAAGAAATTTCCTGTGAGAGAATATGAAATAAGTAAGTTCTGACCACTTCACTCACTGAAAACTTCTCTTTATGTGATCTCTAAATAACAATAGCAGAAATCAATTTTTTTTCACTATATACCTTTTCCTTAAGTGTTGGGAGCCCTAGGTGCAACTGTTCCATCTGAACAGCAACAAAGGGGAAATAAACTTTGCACCACTTCTGCAGTTAATAGAGAAGGAAACTAAAGAGGTTCCTTCTGCTTTGGGAGGAGAGCAGATTTCTTTCTAAATTAGATGTCAAACACACGAAAAGACCTCCAGGAGACCACAACCAAATTTTTAGATACTACTCATAGGATAGGCTAACCATTTCTGTTCTGACCCATTGTTACATCTAGGAAACCACCTTTTCAGGAGATAATCGTGAAATCAGCTCCTGTGTAGAGAAGATGAGATTAACAGAACGCAGCAGACTTGAAGTGTAGAAAACAGAAGAGAATGGGAGATAAAACAAATAGAGATTACCTTCCATTCTATTAAAGGAAAAGACACTCATATAATGGCAGGGGGCAGGGGGTGTACATAACATACCTTAAAACATAAAAACAGACAAACCAAAAGAGTCACTGTTAAATATGAGTGAATTTAATATGACCACAGGAAAACAGCCCTGAACAGGATCTTCTTCAGACTATGGTGAAAATATTTTCTTTCCACATGTATTTTGTTCCCCAGATGATGAGACTCTTAAATATACCCTAGAAAAGAAGTTCTTTCTACAAAGCATCCCCTTCATAACTGCCTATCATGACACAGCAACCAAGAAACACAAAGCTTGTGCTGGGGACAGTCAACTGGTGATTTCCTGCTAGACTTTCTCAACACACAGGATGATGAAATGGCCTGGTGTTGCAATGCAGTTATGACTTTGGGTGAAAACAAAGGGCATCCAAGACAGAAGTGGCCGAAGACAGTGGTGCCCAGCAAGAAGTTGTTCCTACAAAGGAAATTGCAGTTTCTAAGACAAAGAGGAAGTCAAGAGGGAGAATTAAGTGTCTTAAGAACTTGAGAAAATCCTGAAGAAACTACTTGTGGTCTCACATCTATTTAAAACCTTACGTAGTATATTCAGGTTATCATTAATTATAAATTTGAAACTTTGCCAATGCAGTTTAGTGTAAAGCTCACCCACAGAAGTCGAATCATGTCTGTTAGGGGCTGCTGTTCTCCTCTATTCCTTGCAGAAAGCTCTCCTGGAAAAATGTCTGGTGATGATACTGACTAAAGGGACAGAGGAAGAGCACTCTCACTCATCTGCTTCTACACAGTAAGAGTCCTGGTCATGTTCCTCTTCATTTTACAATGCCCTGCATTGCCCTCTTCACATACAAGCCCTCACACAATAAGCATCTAGGCTCTGTAATAAATGGCAACTTCTAGAGTTTATTTCCACTTGCCCGTAAAATGTATCCTAGTCACAAAGACCACACTACTAGTCAGTTCCTAGGCATTAAATGAATTAACACAAATTATCATTTTGAGTTTAATACAACTTTCCTAATAAGGTCTAAGGAACCTCTGGCAGAAGTTGTTCCTATCTCCTCCATCTGCAGACAATAGAAACTCAATGGAAACTTCATATCCCACCCCCCTATCTCTTTCTAATTTTTTTTTTACCATGTCCAGAATTCTTTTCCTGATGCTTAGAAATATTCACAGAACAGACCTTTTCCACCATTAAGCAAGAAACAGTATTGCATATATGTTTTTAGTCAATAATAGGCTTTAAAGATATTTAATAGTGGTAGTAACAAGAAGGAGACTATTAAGTTTTTCATAAAAGACCACATGTGACTTTCTTTCCTGTGTCTAGAGTGTGTGACCACGTCGATTTTCTATCAAGACACAGAGCATGTTCACCTCTGCAAGACAATGTGAGGTACCAAGGACCTGCTTTTTACCCTAATTTCCGAAATCTTGTTTGGAACTATTTCACTCTAAATGAGCTGCACTCAAGAGTGAGATCTCCCTCACAAAACCACCTTTTCGACGTCTCAACTCCTTCTGACTCTGTTAATAACCACTGATATCACCATCCTACGATTTCTAATTTGGCTTTGGAATCACCGTGTTCTTACAATCACCATCTGCCTTTCTCACCTTCATTCACTTAAACACTGATGAACAACAAGTGCTCTGCTCGATGCTGCTGCACAAGCACTCAGACAGACACGGGCTAGTTGTGGACAGGGAATCACCTGTTACAACAGAGTGCGCTACAGGCCATGGAAGGAGGAAGGACAAAGTGCTATAAGGTATGTCAGAAGGGCACGAAGCCAGACCCAGGGGCAGGGGCCAGCGAGGGCTCCCAGAGGGAGGGAGAGTGAAGATGACCCTTCACTGTGCTGGGATGCCGGCAGCAGAGTTTCTTGCCAGCTTTTTAACCTCTTCATGTTGACATAGTCCCACTCTCGTAAACGTGTGGGTTTACGTAACAACACACACTACCTGTGCCCTGTGAACGCTGTCCACGAGCTGTATGTTAGTTTTCTATCGTGTGTAACAAGCTTCCACAAACTCAGGGGACTGTAGTCACACAGGCTTATCAGCTGGTAGTTCTGCAGGCCAGAAGTCTTGCTTGGTTTTTTTTGTTTGTTTTCTTGTGGCTGCACCGCATGGCATGCAGGATCTTAGTTCCCCGACCAGGGATTGAACCCATGCCCCCTGCGGGGGAAGCACAGAGTCCTAACTACTGGACTGCCAGAGAAGTCCCTTGCTCGCTTTAACTGAGTCCTCTGCTCACAAAGCTGAAATCAAGGTATGGCTGGGCTTAGTTCTCCCCTGGAGACTCTGGAGAAAAACCCCATTCTAAGCTCATTTTCTTGTTGGCAGAATTCAGGTCCTTTCGGCTTTATGACTGAGGTCTCTATTTCCTTGCTGGCTGTTGGCCGGGGTCCACTCTGAGCTCCTAGATGCTGCCCCATACCTTGCCCTGTGGCCTCTTCCAACTGTGAACCAGCAACATTACATAAATCCCTTTCCTGCTTCCAATTCTGACTTCCTCAGTCTCTGACATCTAGACCCAGATTTAAAGGGCTCATGGGATCAGGTCAGGCCCACTGGGGATCAACTCTCGTCTTCAAGTCCACTGTGCTACACAGCAAAACCTAATCACGGGAGTCAATACCACCCTAGCCACCGTCGCAGGGATGATGCAGGGTACTGCCGGAAACGGGGATGTCAGAGGTCATTTTAGAATTCTACCTACCACAATTTATAAAGAAAACACAAAACCCACAAAAACTTGGCATCAAAATACTTGTCATCAAGGAAGAATTTTATGACACTGATTAGAAACTGGGTACTTGGGTTCTCTCTATATATTTTATTTTTCAATCCTGAGATTCCAAAAACCAAAAAATTATAGACAACTCCCAAATCTATGCCTCCTGCTTTTTTATCCCTAATTCACTCATCTTTACAAATGCCTGAGACATCTATATTTGAATATCTCACTCAACCTCACATGATAAAATTGAACTAACAGCCTTCCCCTTCAGAGTTACCCCGTTCTGAGATTTCCATTACACCCGCAGGCAGCCAGTATTCCAGGGTATCAGCCTCAGCATGATGATTTTACCTTTTACTCTGTGTTCTCTTTGACGTCAAGCCGAACTGAAACTAATTCATCAATAAATCTTAATGCTCCTCCCTCTCTCCATTCCCAAGCACACTCTGTCTAGAACAGGGTCATTAGAAACACTGGTCTCCCAACCTGACCTCCCCTCCCTGGAACTTTCTTTTCTTCTCCTTCTGTCCACGCACACACTGGCCCCACTCTGCACATGCCAGTAAAGTCCCCAACACCGCACTCAGCCGACTCAGGAACTCCCGCTCGGGAACCAGAGCAGCCCCTTGTCCCAGTCACGGATACAGGAGCTCCCGGTGCCAGCGCTCAAGGCCAACACTTAGCATCCCCTGGGCCCTGAGCTCATACTTCAAAGCCCGTAATCCAACTCCACACCACAGAGTCAGCTGCCTGCACTCCTCAGCTGCCAGCCGCCCCACCTCAGGCTCTGGGTGCTGCTCTCTCAGGAAGACATGCCTTAGCCTTGAGGAGTCAGCTCCACAAAGGCTTTTCTCATCACTCTCATCCTACCACCTGCCTCAAGGACCTGTTCACCCATACTGCCTGGCATTAGCCTTATCTTGCTCTGGCTCCTAGCACGTTTTTTTACAGGGGCACTGTACCTCTCCCACTTTATCAGGGGGAGGGTGGCGGCGGCGGCGGCGGCGGCGGCGGCGGCGGCGGCGGTGGTGGTGGGGGTGTGTGTGTGTGTGTGTGTGTGTGTGTGTGTGTGTTCTTTTCCATATCCCTCAGCATCTTATGCAGCACATACAAGAAGCTAGAGAATTAAGTCAATTTTTCCCACGATCCAATCTACATCTCCAGTCCTAACCTTTCACCTGTTTTTATAATCTCTTTCTCCTTGCCTGGAAGAACATCTTTAAAACAGAGGTTAATACACTAGGCCATCCATTCTGGTCTCTGTAGGAATGAGGTAATAGCATAATTAACAATCCAGAGTGGCAGACAAGTCAATTTATTTTATGTTTACATTGAATAATATTTAAGACTCTTAAAATAGGAGTAAATGGAAAAAAGATTCTAGGAAAATAAACTACTTCTTCTAGACATCAAGGACACATAGCAGAAGAGGTTGTAAAGTAGGGAGAGAAACAGAACTTGGAAAATGTGCATTTTCATGTGGAAAACTGCATGTGCACAAAGGTTGCTTTGTTTCATAAGTAAAAGGTGGGAGACAATCTGAAAGTCCACCCACAGGGCAACAGCTAAATGGATGACGGTATCACCACGTGAGGATCCTGCGCCACAGCGGTAAAAAGGGGACCTCCTGAGCTACTATGGAAGGGTCTGGGCACACTGAATGTGTGACTTCGTGCGCAGAGCTATGTGTCAAGTATGCTGTCGTTTGTTGAAAGGGGTCAGGGGAGCTATCTTCATACACATTTACTTACATCTCTGGAAGAATTTAATAATAGTGTTTGCCGATTGGGGGAAGGGAACTCTGGGATTGAGGAGGCTTCCGTCCTTGCCTATGGTATGTGGACTGTGTGAACCTGGTACCGCAAGAGGCCAGGCAGAGCCACCTCTGTAATTGCCGGAATGGAGCAGATTCATCCACAGCTTGCTGTAAAGCTCCATGCTCCAGAAGAAGCTTCATGCTTCCAGAAATACCCATATGTCTTTACCTGATCTTCTCTGGCAGAAGAAAAGTTTTAGAGGTGACACGCCCAAACATTTGTGGACTCCTTCTTTTGCTAGAAGCGCTGCGCTGTACACAGCAAAGACACATCCAGTAGAATAGCCACAGGCCTGCAGCGAGGGCAGACAAGTGGCAACTGCACACAGGAGGCTGCCCACGCCACAATAAAGACCATGCAATCTTGCCATTTGCGACAACATGGATGGAGCTTGAGGCCATTACACTAAGTGAAATAAGTCAGGCAGACAAAGACAAGTACTGCATGGTATCACTTATATGTGGAATCTAAACAAGCCAAACTTGTAAAGATACTTTAAAGTACAGGAGGCAAACTGGCAGCCAGCAGAGAAGTTTTCATTTTTGCTTTTTGCCCTACAGAGTTCTTCACTTTTCGTTTTTATTTCTCTTTGAACTAGTTGTCTACATGTAGAAATTGGGAGATTTCACAGACAGATCTGATTGATAGCTTCTCTTGAAACTGAGAGGATCTGGCAATGCTGTAATCACAGTCCTGCAAGGCAACAGCTGGCTAGAGCTTATTAACAGTTCCTGTGCTCAGCCAGGCCCTCTGGGCCCTAATGGTTTGTATCACTTGCCTGGTCCACAAGCATCCACAGGCCTCCTACCCTGGGACTTGTTCCTATACAGATGAATCAATGACAAACAAGGTGAGCAGAATAAATTTCTCCAGGCTCCAAGGTGAGCAGAATAAACTGAATTACAATTTGAGAGTGATATCCTTTGGCTGCTTAAGGACTAATGAGAAATAACCAGCCACACAGCAATGATTCTTGTTGCCTGTTTTCTGGGAAAGCCACTCTCCATTTCTGTAAAAAGAGTGTTCCAGGCTCTTTCAAACAGTTTTACACATACACATACATCCATACGATTCAGCATGAAAGCCAATCCTGACCGCACTGTTATGGTTAGTTATTACTGAGGATCCATTTTTCAAAGAAGGAGGAATACCTGGGAGGAGGAAGCTAGCGGTACATTCCAAACTGAGAACTACCGTTTATGATATTTTCTTGAGACACAAAAAAATACATGAAACACACACACCCACAATCACTGTACTTCCTTCAGAGGTGCGATGCTCTCTACCCTACACTGTAGGACACTTACAAACTCTGTACGGCATGAAGTTGAGATTTAACCTCAAGTTCATCTGCAGTGGCTAAGCTGATTTTCGAGGAAAACTGTAGGACACTTACAAACTGTGTACGGCATGAAGTTGAGATTTAACCTCAAGTTCATCTGCAGTGGTTAAGTTGATTTTCGAGGAAAACAGGAAAAAGAATTAAAACAAATTCATAGCCCACCTTCATCCTTGAAGAAAAGGTAAGACATAAAATCACTATACTGTATTCATTAACTCTCCTTTCCATTTTGCCCCTGTGGGTACAGCCAAAAAGGAAGGCCGTCTCAGACTCCTTCACATGCTCTGACACACAGAACTGGGACTTGGGGCTCCCAAACAGGCAGACGCCTTGACTGTGGTACTTTTCAAAGGAGAGGTGCTGTCAACGTCTGGGACTAACAGTGTTCCAACACAATGATAACAGAGGTGATGTGAATTCTTCATCTAATGTGCCACAAATAATATAAAAACGGAACTCTACTAAAAATCTATAGAAGTAAAATGCCTCAGTCTCATTACCAGATGTCCAGGAAATCCCACTCACACTAAGAGTTAATGTCTTAAGATGAAAATAAATTATACAAAAATGTTAATTCTAATTACCTCCAGCTAGAGAGACTATAGAAAAGTTATTGTGAAAGTTATTATTATCAGTTAATAATGCAGAGAAAACTCAAAAATAAGAGGTGTGTGTGTGTTTGTGTGTGTGTATCCTACATCCTAACTTCTTAAACGTAAATAACTATGGGCAGGACAAAAACCCATAAAAATGAAAGAAATATATTACATGACAACAAAATCTTTAAAATTTTCCCACTGATATAAAGGTGAGAAAGTGCTCTAGAACTGAGAAATTCTTATGAGATAATCTAAGCCAATGACATTCCATATTTAGAGACAACTACAGAGAGCACAGGTGTGAAGGTATTTAATCGTCTTCTCTTCACAAGACTGCTGTGGGGCAGATATAAGGAGATCTTAGCCTTAAACCTTAATCTTAAATTAAGAAAATCTGTGTTAGGTCCTGTCTCCCGCCACCACAGGAAAATGGGCCAAACTCAGGAGTGAACATACACTGTAAACCTATCATTTTGGACATACAGTTATTTGGGAAAAAATAAGATAATCACTCAATATTTATTTCTTTAAAATTAAAAAATAAAATGAAATGGTCTGCCCAAAGCCCAGTTTACTTGTTAACAGATTTGATAAGTAAGGATGGCAATTCTTACCAGTGTGGAGAGCAAAGGCTGTCAGAATAAAATACGTGTAAGCCACGAACATTTTAGTGAGTAAACACTCACAAATCCACTGAATCACAGGTACGCATATTTATATTTAATGTCCTCTAATATCATTTACTAACCTTAATGCAGCTTTAAAACACTACATCCTCAACACATAAGAAATCTCCTTTCCTTTCTTTCTCATTTCCTCCCCAAATTTTTTTCAGAACTCCAAATTCCAGATTTCAAATCTCTTTCTTATAAGTAAAAAAAAACAAAGGCACATATTTATGGAAATGAGTTTGAGGCTCTTTGAGCTTTCCTTCTTAGAAGTTCAGCTCAGTGAAAGAAGCAGAAATCATATGGTGAGGAAAATAAATGCTATCTTGGTCCATCATACCACAGAAAGAATGTAACCCATAGCCAAAGTGAAATGATGGAGTAAAAATAAGATAAAGGAAAGAAGTTTGACTTAAGCAAATGTCCTCCTTCTCTTGGCCTTCCTAAACCCCTCCACACTCAGTGCTTTTTTCACGTAGACATCCTAGAACCTAGTGGGATATCTTTAAAAACTATAAGATACACACTGAGCAGAGCAGTGCGCTGACATCTCCAACACAGGCAAGATAAGTACAAGTTCTGACTGGTAGCTAGAGAGTGGGTGTTGGGACGTGGAAACACAGTGGAATGATTTTCTCTCCCTTAGATCCAAATAGCAAGGTGTGTCAAGGCCCAGAAATTTGGATGGAAGACTCTAAGATGAACAAGAGGCATGTTAGTATAGAAAGTTTAATGTGTTCCCTTACAATCCCCGTTGATAAATTCACATGTCCCCCTATTCCTTAATTTCCTACTTATTTAAGAATCAAAACCTTTTACATGAGCACTCAACTTAAACTGATTAGAATACAAGGAGATTCTTCCTCTCTTAGGACCTAAATCAAAGATTCCATTGTTGTCCTCATCTGCCCTTTACCAGCAGAGTAATGCTGGGCAAGGTTTTAATTTGAGACTCAGCCTAAGTTTCCCACAGGCACAATAGAGACAGTAATGCCCACCTCAACAGGGCCACTGTGGAAACTGAATGAGAAAAATATACATAAGCAAGATCCTCTAGGACTCTGTATATCAGTTAGAAACCCACAAAATAGCAGATGTCCTTACTGTACAAGTTTTAAAAACTGAAGTTCAACATCCAAATTTTCTAGGGCTTTATGTATATACTGGTCTTATTTTAGGTATCAGATGCAACCCTTCCCTGCCCCCACCTACCTCAAATGTGCTGTCTACTCAGGAATGTTTTTCATTACAATCTCTCCTGGAAATATACGTTATACAGATCATTACCACACATTCAACCTATGGGACGCATAAGCTTTGTTAATGAGCTCTCTACTTGGAATTTAATTATCATATGAAATTTTGGTAATACATTTTCAAATGGCCAAGCCATGTGATCATGCATGCTTATTATACACTCATTTCTTTAACTCTTTTCCTTAATTAAGTACAGAATCTTTCTCCACTTAGTTTTTCTCACAGATGAAAATTCCAATGGTATCAGGACACATATCTCATTAAGTATCCTCCACTACGACATGAAAGTTTCAGTACTGACAGATACTCAGAGTGAGAAATCATGCTCTGATCCCTCAACTTTGTCCTGTTACCCTCATTATAGGCGTAAAACTGTCTGATAAAAGTAGAGAAATTTAAGGGAATAAATACAGAATAAAAAATATAATATCACCGATTCTATTTTCATGAGAATTGAATGTTTAAACAGTTGTATTTAGTTCTGCTTTCACCATAGATACAGGTATTTAACTCATGAGTATATGAGTCTTGCCAGCAGTGTTTTCAAAAAATCCCTGCCACTACCCATCTGCCTGTCTTACCTCTACTCACTCATTCATGATGATCCAGGCCCTTATGAAACTTCAGTCTAGCTGGGGAGAAAGGCAGGTAAGGCAATGCTTATTGGGAGCTATGACAAAGGACACAATGGGAGCAAGAAGAGCACTATGGTGATGTAATACCCAAATCCTAACTTTCAACTAACGCTACAATATGTCTCTTGAGGAAGGAGGGGAAGGAAGTAGTATTATTCCTCCCAGCATTTAACATTCTAAGGCTTTCTGAGAAATTTATGTATATTCAATCTGCATTAACAGTATTTAATACTGTTCAAAGGTCCTTGGAAGAGCAATAAATTAGTATTTTTGCCAAAGGAAGATTTGATGGGGGAAAAAAAGTTTCTGCTGTTCAAGCTTTACTGGAAGCCCAGCGAAAGTAACCCATGCAGAAAAATGCCTGAAAGAAATGTTTATATTACAGCTTTTGCTAACATGTTTGGTTTTAAATACTTAATATAAGCCTATAAAACCATATGTTTATGATTTATTTGCTTTGTTTGATTATTTTTTGATATAAAATATGTTCCCATACCTAAATGCCCCATCATCATAAGTCTGATGTGTGATGTGACTGCCATCCATTAACTGGCCAAGCTGTTAGTACATGGTGAGCAGCTGAGGACAAGGCATCTTGCCAGATTCCAGAAAGGCATTAATGAATAAGACAGTGATCAATCACTAAAAAAGAAATATTAGCAGACATCAGCCCCCAAAATCACATATTCCAACAGACAGTAATGCAAGACTTCTTTAAAACCTTTATCAGTATCAACAGAAATTTCACATCCTTGGTTAAATACTAGAATGAAAAGGAAAAAAAGTAAATTTCCGAGGATCTAGTGAGCTAGTATAAGGCAAGATACGTTTGCTCACTCACTTACACATATGCAAATTCGTTTTGGAAAAAAATTGTTTAAATGTATAATTTTCAGGCAAAACTGCTCTAATCATTAGCTTTCTGTATACTTACTGCATTTTTAATGCAACAGGGTCAGGGCATTTCTGACAGTGGAAAACAAAGTTGGTAAGTGAGAAAAAAACCAAGAAACTAAGCAAGAACCATTCACTCCAATGAGTGAAAGGATGAATAAAATCCTTAAAGATGGATATCTGATAGTACTTTTCTTGCTTCTAATCCACCTCTTCCAGCTTCCATTTGCACATGTGACTGAGATAAGCACTTTTTGGATACTACGTGTTTTCTTCAGCGGTATAACGCAACACCTTACATGACACAGTAGAGTTCACGTGGCACCTACTAGATACTTGTCTGGTATGGTTAAGAGAGCAGTGATATTTCACCAGTTCAGACACGGAGAGTCAATAAACAGACAAGAACGTGATGTCGGCGTCAAAAGCACTGTTTGTATATGAAGCCATAAAAACCACATCCCTGAAAGACAAAAGTATTAATAATGTTGTTTTAAAACAACTAATTCTCCAGACCCACCTAACATGCCAAGACAGAGGAGTGTTCCTCACTCAGTTTAGAATCTACACTGAAACTTATCTGAATGAACTTGACCCTGGCTGGCAGCAAGCCAGTAACCTTCGTCACTGAAGACTTAACAGAACACTGTGTTCTTGGCACGAGCACAAAGAAAGGTGTTGAAATCCATGCTAAAAATAATCTCAGCTCACATTTTAATCGGTTTTTAAATATGATGATAAAAGATACTTAAATATGATGAGGGCTTTTCAGTGTTTGGTACATTTTTAATTCAGATAATTTTTAACCCCTACTTCATTTGGTTCACTTTCAACACTTCCCGGAACAATCACTGGCCCCTCCCAGAACACTGTGAATCCCCGCTCTGGCCCTCCTCTGTGCCTCCTCCTCTAATGATTTACCTGGAAAATTCCAATGCACCCTGCACTGGCAATGGTAGGAGGGACAGCAAGTAAAGCCAGAAACAATGCATTGACTCACTTCCGCAGAAAGCCCTGGAGAAAAATGTGGGCCATGGTTCAGTCGTCTTACGCGATGCTGTCAGAACAGGTAAGAGGTACTAAAGTTATGTCATTCCAATACAGATTACGTTAACTCATCCACAAAGGTAAGATGCAAATGAGAAGGCAAGGAACACACAACGTGGCAGGGAGTCTATATACTTTCTTTCAGAAAAAACACTAGTCTTCCTTTAGTTTTTGCCATCCTCCTTTTCTCCTACTCCAAAAATGCCATCCTTGGTCTAACATTAGGATAGTTCAATCTCACAGTGAACTACAACAGTTCACAATCACCTCCTAATATGGGGGAAACCCACACAAGTCCTAGAATGCTCAGAGTGAACAAGATTCAAACCACAAACATTCAGCAGTCTACACTGGCAGAAGTCAACAACAAAATGACAGATGTTTATTCACCCTTAAACCCTTTAGCTTTTAGTCTTAATTATTTACTACTTTTATAGATCTCTCATCTTACAGCAGCATATATCCCATGTTCAAGTCAAAGCAAACAAGCATATAAAGTCTTTTAACTCTGAGGTTGATATTTTTATGGCATAGACTCCAGATAAAAACAGAATTACATAGTCAAATGATTTTTCTCAACATAGTAAAACGTTAAAGAATATTGAACACTTACTCTCTTAAAATTATAATGTACTTTAAACCTTACTTTTTCAAAATCATAACATAATTATTTGTTCATAATTATTTCAAATTATGTTTAAAGTAAGTTGCAATTAATACTAACCCAGGAAGTCAAAGAAAAAGAATTTAAATATGCATGGTTTACCTTCAATTAAAAGCTTCTTTTTTCAACCAAATATGACTGACTCAGATGAACGTTAAAACTAATCTAAATATCTTGATACTAACTGATAACTAAGTATACATGGACCAAAACTGCATCTAGAAGTAGGCCTAGGCTTAAAATTTTGCTATAATTAAAAAGTCAATTCTACTCTGTATTTCTATGATATGACCATCTAACCAACAAACTAAAACACCATATTAGTTAACTTTATATAAAATCACCATTTATATTATACATTTGCTATAAGGATATACTCTCTCATGGCATTCCACCATGTTATACAGAAGCACTTCAACAATTTAGACAGCCTTGGTGTAAGAATTATAAAATTTCTATGCAAAGACCTTCTGATAATCCTTCAGAAACTATTCCATCTACACAGAATGATAGAGAAATGAACCTCCCTGCTGTTGCGTGTGTGTGTGCATGCGCACACACACGCGTGTCTACATCTATACCTATCTATGAGGGCAGTGCTTACAAAATATACATGAATATAAAAAGATTAAAAGAAGAAAGTTTTAAATGGCAGGATTTTTTTTTTAAACTTCCTGCTTTGATAAAACTTGAGACATACAGGAGAGTTACAAAGATTATAACGTAGAGTTTCTATGTAGTCTTCACCCAGCTTCCCCTAACGTTAACATCTTATATAACCATGGTACAATTAGGAAAATAAAAATTAACATTGGTACCATCCTATTAATTAAACTACAGGCTTTAATCAGATTCCTCCAGGCTATCTGTTTCAGGATCCAATCCAGGATCGCACACAGCATTTAACTGGCATGTGTCCCAATTCTCCTCCCATCTGTGATGGTTCTTCTCTCCTTGTCTTTCAAACTTGGCACCTTAGAGAAGTATTGTTCAGGTATTTTGTAGAATGTCAATCAACTTGGATTTGCATGATATCTTCTCACGATTAGACAGAAGGCGGGAACTCTGTGGTGGTGTGCCCTCAGTCCATCACAGCAGAGAGTACACAGTATCAATGTCAGTAACGCTGATCACTTGGTTAAGGCGGTGCCTGCCAGGGTTCAACACGTAAAGTGCTATTTTCCCCTGTGTAATTAAGAAATATTTGGGGGGAAATATTTTAAAGTCATACAAATTTATCCTGTTTCTCATAAAGTTTTGCCCACTGATTTTAACATTCACTGACTGGTCTTACCCTCAGCAATTATTATTGTTCTGGTCTAAAGATGACTTCCTATTTCCCTCATTCCTTCTACATTTGTTGAAATTCTTTTCTAAGTTGTTCTTTCTCTACTATTTATTTATTTATGTATTTATTTACCCGATCATGTATCTGTATCAGTATGGACTCATGGATATTTATTTTATTCTTTCGGTTATAATTCAATATTATCATTCCTTACCTCATTGCTCCAATTGTTCCAGCTTTAGCCACAGACTGAATATGTCCTTCGGACATTCCTCCCAACACTCTTTTTTGAATACTTTCCTATTTTCTGACAACCAAAGATGCCCCACGCTCATCTTATGTTTTCTCTGCCCTGGCCACAGATTCAGCCACTTTTTCTAAAGAGCCCTGATTCCTTTTATTGGAGTGTGGTATTGAAAACCATGACCTGGGCCGCTAGGTTTACTTGTTGCTCACTGCTTCTAGGCCCCCTCAGTGGAAGAGACAGGAAATTACACACACACACACACACACACACACACACACACACACACACACACTTCTATACTTCCTTCTTGCATCTATCTACCTATCTATATATACTTTTTTTTTAAAAGAAAGCACATAAGTTCAAACTGATACACTCAACTCCAATACGCAGCCATGGAGTTCATGTCAGCATTTCCCACTGCTTATTTGTAACTTCACTCTCCCCCAGCTCTCAGTATCTACAATATGAGTTATATTTACTTATGTGCTCAACAACAGTACACATGCAAAGTATTTTCAAAACTGCTAAGTCATAGCTGTGAGAAACAAACTAGAGTACAATGTATGTATCCAGTTTTGTTTTTAGCCTTAGGGTATTCAGCCAAAGTTACTTAGATCAGTACCCTCTTCCTCAAACCCTTGAGTGAAGTTACATAATTCACCACAGTCTGCATTCCGTCTTGGGTTCCCCTGACAACCTGATTTATTTAAATGTGCAAAGTAAAATTCGTTATGGGGTTCACAGTTCTATAGGTTGTAACAGATACTGAGTTCCGTATGCATTGCCACAGTACAGAAAGGACAGCTCCCTCACCTTGAAAACTCAGGTTTCTCCTTTGTAGTCAATCCCTTACCCCAATCTCGTCAACCACTGATTTGTTTCCATCATGATAGATCTGTAACATACTTGGTTTTAACTTCAGTAATTCTGTGATTCAGTCACCAATCGGTGAAGATTTACCACATGCCAATCTCTGAGCTAGGTATCGAGAATGATAAATCAAATCTCAGACTAATGAAGGGGTTCTCAGTCTCTTCTTGAATATGAGAAAATCCAACTCTCATACCTGGAGCCAAAAATAGTAGAAATAATAAGGAAACCTTTGATTTTCCTATTTGTTTCTTAACTTTAGTACCATCATCTTATATTGGCAATAAATTTTTTAGGGAAACCAGCTGAGGAAAGCTGAGCTCTATCTCCTCAAATACTAGTATTTACATTAGGTGATTTTTTTAAAGGAAAAAAAAAAAAAAAAAAGACATACTGAACAATGAACAAAACAAGACTACAATTTAAAATTTTTCCTAGGTGCAAAGTCAACATATAACATAGCATCCACTTAATTATTCCTAATATCAATTTACTAGTACAATAAAGTTAGGACAGCTAGACAATGATCTTGAAGTGTGTATGCCTTAACAATTTCCAATCCAATGGAACTTTAGATGAAACTGAGAAATATGGTTTTTAAAAATTACCTATATATTCTGAAATGTCTCTTTCAAAGCGTGACCAGATTGAAGCACATGCAGGGATGATGCCCACAGTTAAGTGTGTCCGTATAGTATCTCGCCTACTGGAGGAAAAGGGGAGGCAGCCGAGATGGATACCTGCACTAAAGGTAAGTAAATGATGAAGTACCCGCGGGCGTAAGATAGGTAATAGTAAGAAAGAGAGTTTACAATGCATACCAAAAGCTATCTTTAAAAATACAAAATCCAGACTTACTTCAAAGCACAATAGAGGACAAATCAGAAGTATGAGGAAGAAAATCCAACTTACGTTACCATCATAATTAGATAACATACGGCAGAAATTCTACAGAGAGGAAAGCAGTGAGGCCAAAGAAATAGCCCTGAGCTGGCAGCTGGCTGCTCTGTTTCTAACCGTGCATCTTCTCTCTGTCCAGACAACTCCTCCACTTATCAATCATGGATCCATGAGCTTTCACTTCTCTAAGATTCATGATTCTGTATGAAAATAAACATACAGAAACATCTCCAAAGCTAAGCAAAAGCCCCTTATGCTAAATTTTAGTACAAATAGACTTCTATAACAATTTTTCTAAATACAAAATTTCATATAAAATATCCTTTTCAGGATCATTAGAAATAGGAATGGAGGGTGAGAAATGGGGTGGTGGGGGGGAGGATAAAATAGAAGGCAGAGTGCAAAAAACGTATCAGTAACACTACTTGGAAATGACAGAGGAAGATACAGCAAAGTATACCTACCTCTAAGAAGGATTTTCTTATGTCCTTTTTGCCATGGTAGCAGGCAGGATAGAGAAGGGGGGTGGGGAGGGAATGGAGAATAAGAGATTCATATAGGCACTGCTGATAAAGCCATGTGAGACAATACTGATACTTTCTATATGCTGTGACAGGAAGTTATCATGGGTGGCAATATAACCTTAGAAAAGGAATTTGGAAAAACTCCCTATATACACATAACAGTATTCCCTTAAGTTGGGAATATGAGGGACAAAAGTTACTGGAGACTCTGGAAACAGTTTACTGGTAACAGTAATTTAAAACTTAGACAAAAAACAAACCAGGGATGAAGATTCACGTGTAGAAAAATAAAATTCTGCTTTGCATAAAAATTACCTGTAATAAAGTAAAACATTTTTTAACTGAGAAAGTTTTGAAAATGGAAAACAGAACTTAGCATTAGAAAACATATTATTACTAATTTAAATGTGTGAAATATTTTATTTTGCTTCAAGGTTTTTTAAAATAAACAAAAAAACATGTATGTCTACATACCTCAAAAGCCCTAAATTGCAACCAAAGTCATGCCAGTATTGTTTTTCCCATAGGTTTTAAGTTACTTAAATAAAAACTCCTCCAGTGAGAGATCTTTAAGAACATAAAACTTACAGTTGGAAAGAGAACACTGCACTACTTCACAGCCTTGCAATGAAATGACGTTTGCAAACATGTCAGGGCAAAGCTGTATATCAGCACAGTTTCAACTCCACTATTCCAACATGGTGCACTGCAATTCAGTTCTGATACTAACTACCCAAGACATCCCAGACCCCACACCTTGAGGGCTAGTCCTCCACAACACTGGCCTCCTGACACGAGCTGCTAGATCCAGCTATCACCAAGCTGGCTCACTACAAATTCAGGGGTTCCTGCAACCCCCACATGCGATAATTCATTACAACAACTTACAGAACTCAGGGAAAGTATGACACTTACAACTATAGTTTTATTATAAAGGATACACATCAGGTGAAGCCTGGGAGGGTCCCAGATGCAGTTTCTATGCTCTGCCCCTGGGGAATCAGGGCCTGACATCCTCCCAGCATAACGATGTGTTCACTAACCAGGAAGAGCCCCTTAGCTTCAGTGTCCAGAAGCTTTTTGGAATTTCATTACTTAGGAATGACTGATTCAATCACCGGCCCTGCTAAAGGTCAGGCAGCTGAAAGTCTCAATCCTCTCCAGGCATGGTGGTCCTTCTGGTGAACCTCCAACCTAAAGCTATGTAAAGGCCTACCTCATTAGCATAAAAAAGATACTCCTATCATTCAAAATTCCAAGGCTTTTCAAAGCTTTGTAGCAGGAACTGGGGACAAGGACCAGATATATTTTTTATTATACCAAACACAGACAGACCTGAATTTAAATCCTACCTCTTCCACCTACTAGCTCCGAATCCTTAGATAAATTGTTTTTCATGTCTTCAGCTTAGTTCTCTGTAAAACAACAATAATACTAGATACCTTGTGCAACTATAGTGAGAATTAAGTGGGATAAGCAAAAAGATACCAGGCACAGCCGAATGAGCAGAAGCTTTAAGTCAGTCCAGGATTCAAATCAGGTTCTACCACTAATTAGCTATGTAACCGGAGCTAATCTTTTATTCTCTAAGTCAAAGTTGCTTTCTTTGGAAAAATTGTAACGTATCTATATTAAAGGATTTTAAATGTTTTCTATTCTTAAAAAAAAACAGAATAGAATGTTTTATCTCAACAATAATTACTTTGACTAATATAAAAATTATAAAAGAACTCCCACAGAACAATAACTTCTTGTGTCCCCAGTGTGCATACTTTTATAAAAGCACTTATAATTTTTTAAGTATCCCATAAATGTCTGGCAAACTCCTCCATGTTATATATCCCCAAATGGGTATATAGAAATATAAGCAAGAGAAATCAAAAAGTAAACAAGAAACTCAAGTTCACTAAAAAATTTTAAATACTTATCAAAACAACTATTGCTCCATTCTGTAAAATGAAAGGAAGAGAGAAAATTATTCACACTGCCACTTCCAATCTTCGGCAATAGGGCTGATCCATGATGCTTCCTGGTCTTGCCCTCTTACCACCAGAGATTTCCTTTGTTGGAGGTATGGAATGATTAAGATTTAACATAAGTGGGACTAGCATACATTAGTGGGCCCCTTTAACTTTTTTAAGATTCAGATTATTCTACATAAAAATAAGAATGCAGAAATCTCTCCCTAACTATACAAAATCATCCTTCTCATGAGCAAGATTTCAATACGAATAGTTAAACTTCTATAATATTTGGTTGATCAAAAGTAAGAGGGCCACTGCCTTCTGGCAAACACACAGCACATTCTTTGTCAAAGATGTGCAATTGGTTACTACCTGTTTATCTCTGCCTTGGATCTGAAGTCCCCTTCTCTGGAATCCACTCTCAATCTAATGAAGTATTCCTCCTAAGTGCTTGCTTGGGTCAATTTTTCTACATCTCTCACTTGACATAAGCTCCCTAACAACAGTCTGTGTATCACTCATCTCTGACAACACTTATTAGCATAGTCAAGATGCCAAATGACATATGTGAAAAACACAAGTGGATGACAGGAAAAAAAAAAAAGAAAAAAAAACAAGGAGAGGTTACAGAAAACATTTATAATGTGTTCAATATTTTAAGGCATAAGTTCATTCACAGTCCTGTCTCTATTCTCATTGGTTTTACCATTAAGGAAATAATTAAAAAGAAAAAAGATAAGCATATATTTCATATGAACACCTATATGCATATACAGTATATATACACACATGCACACCTACATGCAGGCACTTTTAATAACAGCAAAAAACTGGCTAATTCAATCCAACAAATATTTAATAATTTAGCAAATATTTATCAAGTACCTGTACTTGGGGTTGGGAACAAAGTATTGAATGAAAAAGGACAGATTTCCCCAGTTATGAAACTTACACTCTACATGGAAAAACAGACATTTTATAATAATTTCCTAATTATAATAAGAAAACAATGGTTAAATAAATATTGCTTTATTAATGTATAATACACGTTTTTAAGAAGTCAAAAACTGAACTTCTTTGAGACACATGGTTATATCTTCCCTTCAGAACTTCCAGCCATATAGGACAACTCCACAAACATACGCATTCCCTGATCAAGCCCCCTTTGTGTTAGAAACTGTTTATCCAGCTGGAAAGTAAAGAAAGAAGGTGTAATATAAAACTATCACTAAAAATGATAAACATGAAAAACTGGAAAAAAACCCACAAAATGATACCACAACTAGATTATAACTATGCAAAGACTATATTTATCCATGGATAATAATTAAAACAGCAATAGAAGAATGTGAATAGTTATGTTATCATCAAGAATTACAGAACTTAAGTTTTTTTTTGTTCTGTTTTAAATAAAAACAATGGGTTGTTTATTTCATCTCTCTAAATAAGTCCAAAAAATGGCAAAGAATATATTTTGTGGGTTGTTTAAATAAATATCCATTTTCACAGGCCCCCGTACTAGATCTACTGATCTGCTGCAGACAAATGAGAAAAGTGTGGAAATTATTAAGAAAAATACAGCTTAACTTCATATAACGTATGGTGGATAATTTTTCACCTTCACTTATTTGTTTTTCTTGGGCTACCATCATAGAAACATGGTAAATTAGTTTTTTGTTTTTTTAAACATCTTTATTGGAGTATAATGGCTTTACAATGGTGTGTTAGTTTCTGCTTTATAACAAAGTGAATCAGCTATACATATACATATGTCCCCATATCTCTTCCCTCTTGCATCTCCCTCCCTCCCACCCTCCCTATCCCACCCCTCTAGGTGGTCACAAAGCATGGAGCTGATCTCCCTGTGCTATGCGGCTGCTTCCCACTAGCTATCTGTTTTTTGTTTGGTAGTGTATATATGTCCATGCCACTCTCTCACTTTGTCCCAGCTTACCCTTCCCCCTCCCCATATCCTCAAGTCCATTCCCTACTAGGTCTGTATCGTTATTCCTGTCTTGCCCCGAGGTTCTTCTGACTTTTTTTTTTTTTACATTCCATATATATGTGTTAGCATATGGTATTTGTCCTTCTCTTTCTGACTTACTTCACTCTGTATGACAGACCCTAGGTCCATCCACCTCACTACAAATAACTCAGTTTTGTTCCTTTTTATGGCTGAGTAATATTCCACTGTATATATGTGCCACATCTTCTTTATCCATTCATCTGTTGATGGACATTTAGGTTGCTTCCATGTCCTGGCTATTGTAGATAGAGCTGCAATGAACATTTTGGTACATGACTCTTTTTGAGTTATGGTTTTCTCAGGGTATATGCCCAGTAGTGGGATTGCTGGGTCATATGGTAGTTCTAGTTTTAGTTTTTTAAAGAACCTCCATACTGTTCTCCATAGTGGCTGTATCAATTTACATTCCCACCAACAGTGCAAGAGGGTTCTCTTTTCTCCACACCCTCTCCAGCATTTGTTTGTAGATTTTATGATGATGGCCATTCTGACTGGTGTGAGATGATACCTCATTGCAGTTTTGATTTGCATTTCTCTAATGATTAATGATGTTGAGCATTCTTTCATGTGTTTGTTGGCAATCTGTATATCTTCTTTGGAGAAACGTCTATTTAGATCTTCTGCCCATTTTTGGATTGGGTTGTTTGTTTTTTTGATATTGAGCTGCATGAGTTGCTTGTATGTTTTGGAGATTAATCCTTTGTCAGTTGCTTCATTTGTAAATGTTTTCTCCCATTCTGAGGGTTGTCTTTTCGTCTTGTTTATGGTTTCCTTTGCTATGCAAAAGCTCTTAAGTTTCATTAGGTCCCATTTGTTTATTTTTGTTTTTATTTCAATTTCTCTAGGAAGTGGGTCAAAAAGGATCTTGCTGTGATTTATGTCATAGAGTGTCCTGCCTATGTTTTCTTCTAAGAGTTTGATAGTGTCTGGCCTTACATTTAGGTCTTTAATCCATTTGTAGTTCATTTTTGTGTATGTGTATTTTTTTTTTTTTGCCACCCCACACGGCTTGATGGATCTTGGTTCACAAGCCCGGGGCTGGTCTGAGCTCCTGCAGTGGGAGCTCCAAGTCCAAACCACTGGACTAACAGAGAACCTCAGACCCCAGGGAATATTCACTGGAGCGAGGTCTCACGGAGTTCCTCATCTCAGCACCAAGACCCAGCTCTACCCAATAGCCTACAAAATCCAGTGCTGGAAGTCTCAGGCCAAACAGTATGACAGGAACACAATCCCACTCATTAAAAAAAAAAAAAAAAAAAAAATGAGATGGTAAAAAAAATATGTCACAGATGAAGGAGCAAGGTAAAAACCTGCAAGACCAAATAAATGAAGAGGAAATAGGAAATCTACCTGGAAAAGAATTCAGAGTAATGATAGTAAAGATGATCCAGAATCTCAGAAGTAGAATGGAGGAATGGACTGAGAAAATACAGGAAATGTTTAACAGAGAACTAAAAGAACTAAAGAACAAACAAACAGAGATGAACAACACAATAACTGAAATGAAAAATACAATAGAAGGAGTCAATAACAGAATAACTGAGGCAGAAGAATGAATAAGTGAGCTGGAAGACAAAATGGTGGAAATAACTGCTGAGGAGCAGAATAAAGAAAAAAGAATGAAAAGAATTGAAGACAATCTCAGAGACATCTGGGACAACACTAAATGCACCAACATTCGAACTACAGGGGTCCCAGAAGAAGAAGAGAAAACGAAACGGTCTGAGAAAATATTTAAAGAGATTATAGTTGAAAACCTCCCTAATATGGGAAAGGAAATAGTCACCCAAGTCCAGGAAGTGGAGAGAGTCCCACAGAGGATAAACCCTTGGAAAAACACACCAAGACACATATTAATCAAACTAACAAAAATTAAATTCAAAGAAAAAATATTAAAAGCAGCAAGGGAAAAGCAACAAATAACATACAAAGGAATCCCCATGAGGTTATCAGCTGATTTTCAGCAGAAACTCTGCAGGCCAGAAGGGAGTGGCCACATATGCTTAAAGTGATGTAAGAGAAAAACCGACAACCAAGATTACTCTACCCAGGAAGGATCTCATTCAGATTTGATGGAGAAATCAAAAACTTTTCAGACAAACAAAAGTTAAGAGAATTCAGCACCACCAAACCAGCTTTACAACAAATGCTAAAGGAACTTCTCTAGGCAGGAAATACAGGAGAAAGCAAAGACCTACAAAAACAACCCAAAACAATTAAGTAAACGGTAATAGGAACATACATATGGATAATCACCTTGAATGTAAATGGATTAAATGCCCCAACCAAAAGACACAGACTGGCTGAATGGATACAAAAGCAAGACCCATACATATGCTGTCTACAAGGGACCCACTTCAGACTTAAGGACACATACAGACTGAAAGTGAAGGGATGGAAAAAGATATTCCATGCAAATGGAAATCAAAAGAAAGCTGGAGTAGCAATACTCGTATCAGATAAAATAGACTTTAAATTAAAGATTTTTACAAGAGATAAAAAGGGACACTACATAATGATCAAAGGATCAATCCAAGAAGAAGATATAACAATTATAAATGTTTATGCACCCAACACAGGAGCACCTCAATACATAAGGCAAATGTTAACAGCCATAAAAGGGGAAATCGACAGTAACACAATAACAGTAGGGGACTTTAACACCCCACTTACACCAATGGACAGATCAAACAGAAAATAAATAAGGAAACACAAGCTTTAAATGACACAAACAATATGGAATTAATTGATATTTAAAGGACATTCCACCCAAAAGTGGCAGAATACTCTTTCTTCTCAAGTGCACATGGAACATTCTCCAGGATACATCACATCTTGGGTCACAAATCAAGCTTCGGAAAATTTAAGAAAACTGAAATAGCATCAAGCATCTTTTCTGACCACAATGCTATGAGACTAGATATCAATTACAGGAAAAAAACCTGTAAAAAACACAAATACATGGAGGCTAAACAGTGCACTACTAAATAAGCAAGAGATCACTGAAGAAATCAGAGAAGAATTTAAAAAAATACATAGAAACAAATGACAACGAAAACAGGACAACCCAAAACCAATGGGACACAGCAAAAGCAGTTCTAAAAGGGAAGTTTATAGCAATTCAAGCTCACCTCAAGAAACAAGAAAAATCTCAAATAAACAATCTAACTGTACACTTAAAACAACTAGAGAAAGGAGAACAAAGAAAACCCAAAGTCAGTAGAAGGAAAGAAATCATAAAGATCAGAGCATAAATAAATGAAATAGAAATGAAGAAAACAATACCAAAGATCAATAAAACTAAAAGCTGGTTCTTTGAGAAGATAAACAAAATTGATAAACCCTTAGCCAGACTCATCAAGAAAACAAGGGAGATGATGCAAATCGATAAAATTAGAAATGAAAAAGGAGAAATCACAACTGACACTGCAGAAATACAAAGTATTATAAGAGACTACTACAAACAGCTATATGCCAATAAAATGGACAACCACGAAGAAATGGACAAATTCTTGGAAAGGTACAATTTTCCAAGACTGATCCAGGAAGAGTTAGAAAATATAAACAGACCTATCACAAGTAATGAAATTGAAACCATAATTTAAAATCTTCCAAAAAACAGAAGTCCAGGACCAGATGGCTTCAGAGGCTACTTCTATCAAACATTTAGAGAAGAGCTAACACCAATCCTTCTCAAACTCTTCCAAAAAATTGCAGAGAGAGAAACACTCCCAAATTCATTCTGTGAAGCCACCATCACCCTGATACCAAAACCATAGAAAGATATCACAAAAAAAGAAAATTAAAGACCAATATCACTGATGAACACAGATGCAAAAATCCTGAAGAAAATACTAGCAAACAAAATCCAACAGCCCATTAAAAGGATCATACACCATGATCAAGTGGGATTTATCCCAGGGATATACACAAATCAATCAACGTGATACACCACATTAACAAATTAAGGAATAAAAACCATATGGTCATTTCAATAGATGCAGAAAAAGCTTTTGACAAAATTGAACACCCATTTATGATAAAAACTCTCCAGAAAATGGGCACAGAGGGAACCTACCTCAACATAATAAAGGCCATATATGACAAACGCACAGCAAGCATCATACTCAATGGTGAAAAATTGAAAGCATTTCCACTAAGACCAGGAACAAGACAAGGATGTCCACTCTCACCACTCTTATTCAACATAGCTTTGGAAGTCCTAGCCACAGCAGTCAGAGAAGAAAAAGAAATAAAAGGAATACAAATTGGAAAAGAAGAAGTAAAACTGTCACTGTTAGCAGATGACATGATACTATACATAGAGAATCCTAAAGATGCCACCAGAAAACTACTAGAGCTAATCAATGTATTTGGTAAAGTTGCAGGATACAAAATTAATGCACAGAAATCTCTTGCATTCCTATAGACTAATGATGAAAAATCTGAAAAAGAAATTAAGGAAACACTCCCATTTACCATTGCAACAAAAAGAATAAAATACCTAGGAATAAACCTACCTAAGGAGACAGAAGACCTGTATGCAAAAAACTATAAGACACTGATGAAAGAAATTAAAGATGATACAAACAGATGGAGAGAGATACCATGTTCTTGGATTGGAACAACCAACATTGTGAAAATGACTACATTACCCAAAGCAATCTACAGATTCAATGCAATCCCTATCAAGCTACCAATGGCATTTTTCACAGAACTAGAAGAAAAAATTTTACAACTTGCATGGAAACAGAAAAGACCCCAAATAGCCAACGCAATCTTGAGAAAGAAAAACAGAGTTGGAGGAATCAGATGACAGATGTTAACTAGACATTGTTATTATCATTTCACAATATATACAAATATAGAATCACTATGTTGTACACCTGAAAATAATATAATGTTATGTCAATTATACTTCAATTTTTTTATTTTAAAAAAAGCTGTATCAAGTGGAGTTCGTATCACTTGAAATAACAGAAAAATCCTTATTAAGTCTGGACCTGATCTTTTGCAATTAACGGAGACTTAAAGTTACTTAAATCAACAAAACGAGGATTGTCATACCTACTTTAGATGCCTGTAAAAGAGTCAATGATTTTAATTGCATTAAATCTATACATCAACTAGGGAAAATTACATTCTTTCATTTTCAAATACTTGGATTTCTCCTGGATATCTCATTATTACTGATTTCTACTTTAAATTCTATCATGGTTACAGAATATCCTCTTTAGGGTTTCAATGTTTTGAAATTTTTTGAGATGTTTTATGACCCAATATACTATTTATCTTGGTATGCATATCATGTGTACATGAATAAAATGTGCATTCTATTGTATTCTAGTTGCATGTAATATTCTACAAATGTCAATTAGGTGGTTGATAGTGTTTTTCATATCTCCTATGTTCTGATTTTTTGTCCAGATTTTCTATAAGTTATAGAGAGTGATGTTAAAATTTCCACCTATAATTGTAGATCTTAAATACATACAAATTTATGATTGATGTGTTTTCTTGATATTTTATCACTATGAAACGCCCTTCTTTGTCTCCAATAATACTGCTCGAAATCTACTTTATCTAATATTAATACAACTACTCTAGCTTTCTTATACTTAGTATTTGCAAGCTACATCTTTTTCCATGAATTAATTTTCCCTCTATCTGTGTCATTATATTTAAAATGCATCTTTGGTGGACAGTAACTAGGAAGGTCTTGCATTTTACCAAGGTATCAATCTCTGCCTTTTAAGTAAAATACTTAATCTACTTTCATTTAATGTAATTGTTAATGTAGGTCTAAAACTTTGCTATTTGTTTTCTTTTCACCCCATCTGTTTATATTTACACCTTCTTCTATATTCTCTGAATATATTTTAGAATCCTATTTTGACTTCTCTGTTGCTTTTTAGCTGTACCTCTGTGTATTTTTTTTTCTTCTTCAGTGCTGGCTATAGGAATTATAATATACGTCCTTAACTTTTCATAGTGGACTTACAGCTAATATTCTACCACTTTCAAAATCAGCACCTAGTAAATCACATAACTCTATTTGCCTAGCCCCATCTTTACGCTGCAGCTGTCATATTATATCTACATATGTCATAAATGCCACATCATAATGCTATAATTTGTACTTTAAACTGTCAGGCTTAATTTTCTTAATGGGGGCAGAAAAGACTTTTGTACTTATCCACATACAGATCTTCCTTGACTTATAATGGATTTATACCCCAATAAACCCATCATAAGTTGAAAATTTCATAAGTTGAAAATGCAAGTAATACACATGACCTACCAAACATCTTATCTTAGCCTACTTTAGACATGCTCAGAATACTTACATTAGCCTACAGTAAGGCAAAATCATCTAACACAAAGCCTACGTTATAATAAAGTGTTGAATACTCATGTACTTTATTGAATACCGTACTGAAAGTGAAAAACAGAATGACTACATGGGTACAGACGGTTTTAAGTGTATCATTTGTTTACCCTGTGATCGTGGGGCTGACTGGGAGCTGAGCTCACTACTGTTGTCGAGCATCACAAGAGAGTATATGTCATATACTGCCAGCCCAGGAAAAGATCAAAATTCAAAATCTGAGGTACAGTTTCTACTGAATGTCTATCACTTCTGCACTACCACTAGTCAGGGACCCTCTGTATTTACCAACTGCAGTGCTCTTCATTCCATCATGAAAAATCTTAGGTTTCATCTGGTATCACTTCCCTTCAGGCCAAAGAATTTCCTTCAGCATTTCTTGTAATGTAGATCTGCTGCAATATTTTAATTTTTGTTTATATGAAAATGTCTTTATTTTGCCATCACTTTAACATCTTTATTGGAGTAAAATTGCTTTACAATGGTGTGTTAGTTTCTACTGCATAACAAAGTCAGTCGGCTATACGTATATGCATATCCCCATATCCCCTCCCTCTTGCGTCTCCCTTCCACCCTCCCTATCCCACCATTCTAGGTAGTCACAAAGCACCGAGCTGATTTCCCCCTACTAGGTGGCTGCTTCCCACTAGCTACCTATTTTACATTTGGTAGTGTACATATGTCAATGCTACTCTCTCACTTTGTCACAGCTTACCCTTCCCCCTCCCCGTGTCATCAAGTCCATTCTCTATGTCTGCGTCTTTATTCCTGTCCTGCCCCTAGGTTCTTCAGAACCATTTTCTTTTTTTTTAGATTCCATATATATGTTAGCATACAGTATTTGTTTTTCACTTTCTGACTTACGTCACTCTGTATGACAGACTCTAGGTCCATCCACCTCACTACAAACAACTCAATTTTGTTTCTTTTTATGGCTGAGTAATATTCCATTGTATATATGTGCCACATCTTCTTTATCCATTCATCTGTCGATGGACACTTAGGTTGCTTCCATATCCTGGGTATTGCAAATGGTGCTGCAGTGAACACTGTGGTACATGACTCTCTTTGAATCATGGTTTTCTCAGGGCACAGGCCCAGTAGTGGGACTGCTGGGTCGTATGGCAGTTCTATTTTTAGTTTTTTAAGGAAACTCCATACTGTTCTCCATAGTGGCTGTATCGATTTACATTCCCACCAACAATGTAAGAGGGTTCCCTTTTCTCCACACCTTCTCCAGCATTTATTGTTTGTAGATTTTTTGATGATGGCCATTCTAACCAGTGTGAGGTGATACCTCATGGTAGTTTTGATTTGTATTTCTCTAATGATTAGTTATGTTGAACATCCTTTCATGTGTTTGTTGGCAATCTGTGTATCTCCTTTGGAGAAATGACTATTTCGGTCTTCTGCCCATTTTTGGATTGGGTTGTTTGTCTTTTCGATACTGAGCTGCGTGAGCTGCTTGTATATTTTGGAGATGAATCCTTTGTCAGTTGCTTCGTTTGCAAATATTTTCTCCCATTCTGAGGTTTGTCTTTTTGTCTTGTTTATGGTTTCCTCTGCTGGGCAAAAGCCTTTAAGTTTCATTAGGTCCCATTTCTTTATTTTTGTTTTTATTTCCATTTCTCTAGGAGATAGGTCAAAAAGGATTTTGCTGTGATTTATGTTACAGAGGGTTCTGCCTATGTTTTCCTCTAAGAGTTTGATAGTGTCTGGCCTTACATTTAGGTCTTTAATCCATTTTGAATTTATTTTTGTATACAGTGTTCGGGAGTGTTCTAATTTCATTCTTTTACATGTAGCTGTCCAGTTTTCCCAGCACCACTTACTGAACGGGCTTTTACTCCACTGTATATTCTTGCCTCCTTTATCAAAGATAAGGTGACCATATGTGCGTTGGTTTACCTCTGGGCTTTTTATCCTGTTCCACTGATCTATATTTCTGTTTTTGTGCCAGTACCATACTGTCTTGATTACTGTAGCTTTGTAGTATAGTCTGAAGTCAGGGAGCCTGATTACTCCAGCTCCGTTTTGTTTTGGGTTTTTTTCCTCAAAATTGCTTTGGCTATTCGGGATCTCTTGTGTTTCCATACAAATTGTGAATTTTTTTGTTCCACTTCTGTGAAAAATGCCATTGGTAGTTTGATAGTGATTGCACTAAATCTGTAGATTGCTTGGGGAGTACAGTCATTTTCACAATGTTGATTGTTCCAATCCAAGAACATGGTATATCTCTCCATCTGTTTGTATCATCTTTAATTTCTTTCATCAGTGTCTTATAGTTTTCTCCATACAGGTCTTTTATCTCCTTAGGTAGGTTTATTCCTAGGTATATTATTCTTTTTGTTGCAGTGGTAAATGGGAGTGTTTTCTTAATTTCTCTTTCAGATTTTTCATCATTACTGTATAGGAATGCAAGAAATTTCTGTGCATTAATTTTGTATCCTGCTACTTTATCAAATTCATTAATTAGCTCTAGTAGTTTTCTGGTAGCATCTTTAGGATTCTCTATGTATAGTATCATGCCATCTGCAAACAGCGACAGTTTTACTTCTTCTTCTCCGATTTGGATTACTTTTACTTCTTTTTCTTCTCTGATTACTGTGGCTAAAAATTCCAAAACTATGTTGAATAATAGTGGTGAGAGTGGGCAACCTTGTCTTCTTCCTGATCTTAGTGGAAACAGTTTGTTTTTCACCATTGAGAACAATGTTGGCTGTGGGTTTGTCATATATGGCTGTTATTATGTTGAAGTAGGTTCCCTCTATGCCTACTTTCTGGAGGGTTTTTATCATAAATGAGTGTTGAATTTTGTCAAATGCTTTTTCTGCATCTACTGAAACCATCAGATGGTTTTTCTCCTTCTATTTGTTAATATGGTTTGTCACATTGATTGATTAGCATATATTGAAGAATCCTTGCATTCCTGGGATAAACCCCACCTGATCATGGTGTATAATCCTTTTAATGTGCTGCTGGATTCTGTTTGCTACAATTCTGTTGAGGATTTTTGCATCTATGTTCATCAGTGATATTGGCCTGTAGTTTTCTTTATTGTGACATCTTTGTCTGGTTTTGGTATCAGGGTGATGGTGGCCTCGTCGAATGAGTTTGGGAGTGTTCCTCGCTCTGCTGTATTTTGGAAGAGTTTGAGAAGGATAGGTGTTAGCTCTTCTCTAAATGGTTTATAGAATTTGCCTGTAAAGGGATCTGGTCCTGGACTTCTGTTTGTTGGAAGATTTTTAATACCAGTTTCAATTTCTTTCACCAGTGCTTGTGATTGGTCTGTTTATATTTTCTATTTCTTCCTGGTTCAGTCTCAAAAGGTTGTGCTTTTCTAAGAATTTGTCCATTTCTTCCAGGTTGTCCATTTCATTGGCGTACAGTTGCTTGCAGTAATTTCTCATGATCTTTTGTATTTAGTCACTGTCAGTTGTAACTTCTCCTTTTTCATTTCTAATTCTGTTGATTTGAGTCTTCTCCCTTTTTTTCCTGATGAGTCTGGTTAATGGTTTATCAATTTTGTTTATCTTCTCAAAGAACCAGCTTTTAGTTTTATTGCTCTTTGCTATTGTTTCCTTCATGTCTTTTTATTTCTGAACTGATTATTTCTTTCCTTCTGCTAACATTGGGGTTTTTTTTCTTCTTCTTTCTCTAACTGCTTTAGGTGTAAGCTTAGATTGTTTAGTTGAGATGTTTCTTGTTTCCTGAAGTAGGATGGTATTACTATAAAATTCCTTCTTAGAACTGCTTTTGCTGCATCCCATATGTTTTGGATCATCGTGTTTTCATTTTCATTTGTTTCTAAGTATTTTTTGATTTCCTCTTTGATTTCTTCAGTGATCTCTTGGTTATCTAGTAGTGTATTGTTAAGCCTCCAAGTGCTTGTATTTTGTACAGTTTTTTTCCTGTAATTGATATCTAGTCTTATAGTGCTGTGGTCGGAAAAGATACTTGATACGATTTCCATTTTCTTCAATTTACCAAGGCTTAATTTGTGACCCAAGATATGGTCTATCCTGGAGAATGTTCCATGAGCACTTGAGAAGTAAGTGTATTTCTGTTGTTTTTGGATGGAATGTCCTATAAATGTCAATTAAGTCCATCTTGCTTAATGTACAATTTAAAGCTTGTGTTTCCTTATTTATTTTCCTTTGGGATGGCATGTCCATTGGTGAAAGTGGGGTGTTAAAGTCCCCTACTATGATTGCATTACTGTCGATTTCCCCTTTTATGGCTGTTAGCATTTGCCTTATGTATTGAGGTGCTCCTATGTTGGGTGCATAAATATTTACAACTGTTTTATCTTCTTCTTGGATTGATCCCTTGATCATTATGTAGTGTCCTTCTTTGTCTCTTGTAATAGGTTTTTTTTTTTTTTTTTTTTGGGATTTTTTTTTTTTAATTCAGACAGAAAGTCACAAAAATTATACTCATCCTCATCAGTTCACTCAGTCCCATGTAATTAATTTCTTTTTTTTCATCTTGATCTTTTGTTAGCACTTTTATGAGTTCATCAGTTTTTCATTAGAGTTCTGAAAATGCTTATTCATTCAGTTCAGCAGTACAGTCAGTTACCAGAAACCTGTACTTGTCAGAGTCTTTTCCATGAATTTCTTGAAGATGAAACTCTTTTATAGGAACATATTTGCAAAATCATCAGAGTACACCCAGAACTGTCTGTAAATGACAAAAGACTTAAAAATGACCATGGTTAAAGATTTGATGAAAGTTCATAATAATGCAGTTGACAAGAAAATTAGTTATTTCTGAGATATACATTTTAAAGTAATAACTAGGATTATTACTTATAACATTATACCAGAACATATAAGATTTTTAGACGTTTCCTGTAATGTCTGAAACATTTATATTAACATATTTCCATACAAATACAAATATAAGATTTTTAGAAATTTCATGTACTGTCTGAAACATTTATATTAACATATTTCTATACATATTTCCATACAAATACAAATATAAGATTTTTAGAAATTTCATGTAATGTCTGAAACATTTGTATTAACATATTTCCATACATATTTCCATACAAATACAAATATAAGATTTTTAGAAATTTCATGTAATGTCTGAAACATTTATATTAACATATTTCCATACATATTTCCATACAAATACAAATATAAGATTTTTAGAAATTTCATGTAATGTCTGAAACATTTATATTAACATATTTCCATACAAATAACCCAATGAAAGTTTAGTATTAGTTGTTTTGTTTGTTTTTTTATACTGCAGGTTCTTATTAGGCATCAGTTTTATACACATCAGTGTATACATGTCAATCCCAATCGCCCAATTCAGCACATCACCATCCCCACCTCATCGCAGTTTTCCCCCCTTGGTGTCCATATGTCCATTCTCTACATCTGTGTCTCAACTTCTGCCCTGCAAACTGGCTCATCTGTACCATTTTTCTACGTTCCACATACATGCATTAACATACGATATTTGTTTTTCTCTTTCTGACTTACTTCACTCTGTATGACAGTCTCTAGATCCATCCACTTCTCAACAAATGACTCAATTTCGTTCCTTTTTATGGCTGAATAATATTCCATCGTATATATGTACCACAACTTCTTTATCCATTCGTCTGTTGATGGGCATTTAGGTTGCTTCCATGACCTGGCTATTGTAAATAGTGCTGCAATGAACATTCGGGTGCACGTGTCTTTTTGAATTACGGTTTTCTCTGGGTATATGCCCAGTAGTGGGATTGCTGGGTCGTATGGTAATTCTATTTTTAGTTTTTTAAGGAACCTCCATATTGTTCTCCATAGTGGCTGTATCAATTTACATTCCCACCAACAGTGCAAGAGGGTTCCCTTTTCTCCACACCCTCTCCAGCATTTGTTGTTTGTAGATTTTCTGATGATGCCCATTCTAACAGGAGTGAGGTGATACCTCATTGTAGTTTTGATTTGCATTTCTCTAATAATTAGTGATGTTGAGCATCTTTTCATGTGCTTCGTGGCCGTCTGTATGTCTTCTTTGGAGAAATGTCTATTTAGGTCTTCTGCCCATTTTTGGATTGGGGTGTTTGTTTCTTTGATATTGAGCTGAATGAGCTGTTTATATATTTTGGAGATTAATCCTTTGTCCGTTGATTCATTTGCAAATATTTTCTCCCATTCTGAGGGTTGTCTTTTCGTCTTGTTTATGGTTTCCTTTGCTGTGCAAAAGCTTTGAAGTTTCATTAGGTCCCACTTGTTTATTTTTGTTTTTATTTCCATTACTCTAGGAGGTGGATCGAAAAAGATCTTGCTGTGATTTATGTCAAAGAGTGTTCTTCCTATGTTTTCCTCTAAGAGTTTTATAGTGTCCAGTCTTATATTTAGGTCTCTAATCCATTTTGAGTTTATTTTTGTGTATGGTGTTAGGGAGTATTCTAATTTCATTCTTTTACATGTGGCTGTCCAGTTTTCCCAGCACCACTTATTGAAGAGACTGTCTTTTCTCCATTGTATATCTTTGCCTCCTTTGTCATAGATTAGTTGACCATAGGTGCGTGGGTTAATCTCTGGGCTTTCTATCTTGTTCCATTGATCTATGTTTCTGTTTTTGTGCCAGTACCATATTGTCTTGATTACTGTAGCTTTATAGTATAGTCTGAAGTCAGGGAGTCTGATTCCTCCAGCTCCATTTTTTTGCCTCAAGACTGCTTTGGCTATTCGGGGTCTTTTGTGTCTCCATACAAATTTTAAGATGATTTGTTCTAGCTCCGTAAAAAATGCCATTGGTAATTTGATAGGGATTGCATTGAATCTGTAGATTGCTTTGGGTAGTATACTCATTTTCACAATGTTGATTCTTCCAATCCAAGAACATGGTATATCTCTCCATCTGTTGGTATCATCTTTAATTTCTTTCATCAGTGTCTTATAGTTTTCTGCATACAGGTCTTTTGTCTCCCTAGGTAGGTTTATTCCTAGGTATTTTATTCTTTTTGTTGCAATGGTAAATGGGAGTGTTTCCATAATTTCTCTTTCAGATTTTTCATCATTAGTGTATAGGAATGCAAGAGATTTCTGTGCATTAATTTTGTAACCTGCAACTTTACCATATTCATTAATTAGCTCTAGCAGTTTTCTGGTGGCAGTTTTAGGATTCTCTATGTATAGTATCATGTCATCCGCAAACAGTGACAGTTTTACTTCTTCTTTTCCAATTTGTATTCCTTTTATTTCTTTTTCTTCTCTGATTGCCGTGGCTAGGACTTCCAGAACTATGTTGAATAATAGTGGTGAGAGTGGACATCCTTGTCTCGTTCCTGATCTTAGAGGAAATGCTTTCAGTTTTTCACCATTGAGAATGATGTTTGCTGTGGGTTTGTCATATATGGCCTTTATTATGTTGAGGTAGGTTCCCTCTATGCCCACTTTCTGGAGAGTTTTTATCATAAATGGGTGTTGAATTTTGTCAAAAGCTTTTTCTGCATCTATTGAGATGATCATATGGTTTTTATTCTTCAATTTGTTAATATGGTGTATCACATTGATTGATTTGCGTATATTGAAGAATCCTTGCATCCCTGGGATAAATCCCACTTGATCGTGGTGTATGATCCTTTTAATGTGTTGTTGGATTCTGTTTGCTAGTATTTTGTTGAGGATTTTTGCATCTATATTCATCAGTGATATTGGTCTGTAATTTTCTTTTTTTGTAGTGTCTTTGTCTGGTTTTGGTATCAGGGTGATGGTGGCCTCATAGAATGAGTTTGGGAGAGTTCCTTCCTCTGCAATTTTTTGGAAGAGTTTGAGAAGGATGGGTGTTAGCTCTTCTCTAAATGTTTGATAGAATTCACCTGTGAAGCCATCTGGTCCTGGACTTTTGTTTGTTGGAAGATTTTTAATCACAGTTTCAATTTCATTACTTGTGATTGGTCTGTTGATATTTTCTGTTTCTTCCTGGTTCAGTCTTGGAAGGTTATACCTTTCTAAGAATTTGTCCATTTCTTCCAGGTTGTCCATTTTATTGGCATAAAGTTGCTTGTAGTAGTCTCTTAGGATGTTTTGTATTTCTGCGGTGTCTGTTGTAACTTCTCCTTTTTCATTTCTGATTTTATTGATTTGAGTCCTCTCCCTCTTTTTCTTGATGAGTCTGGCTAATGGCTTATCAATTTTGTTTATCTTCTCAAAGAACCAACTTTTAGTTTTATTGATCTTTGCTATTGTTTTCTTTGTTTCTATTTCATTTATTTCTGCTCTGATCTTTATGATTTCTTTCCTTCTGCTAACTTTGGGTTTTGTTTGTTCTTCTTTCTCTAGTTTCTTTAGGTGTAAAGTTAGATTGTTTACTTGAGATTTTTCTTGTTTCTTTAGGTAGGCTTGTATAGCTATAAACTTCCCTCTTAGAACCGCTTTTGCTGCATCCCATAGGTTTTGGGTCGTCGTGTTTTCATTGTCATTTGTCTCTAGGTATTTTTTTATTTCCTGTTTGATTTCTTCAGTGATCTCTTGGTTATTTAGTAACGTATTGTTTAGCCTCCATGTGTTTGTCTTTTTTACGTTTTTTTCCCTGTAATTCATTTCTAATCTCATAGCGTTGTGGTCAGAAAAGATGCTTGATATGATTTCAATTTTCTTAAATTTACTGAGGCTTGATTTGTGACCCAAGATGTGATCTATCCTGGAGAATGTTCCGTGTGCACTTGAGAAGAACGTGTAATCTGCCGTTTTTGGATGGAATGTCCTATATATATCAATTAAATCTATCTGGTCTATTGTGTCATTTAAAGCTTGTTTCCTTATTTATTTTCATTTTGGATGATCTGTCCATTGGTGTAAGTGAGGTGTTAAAGTCCCCCACTATTATTGTGTTACTGTCGATTTCCTCTTTTATAGCTGTTAGCAGTTGCCTTATGTATTGAGGTGCTCCTATGTTGGGTGCATATATATTTATAATTGTTATATCTTCTTCTTGGATTGATCCCTGGATCATTATGTAGTGTCCTTCCTTGTCTCTTGTAACATTCTTTATTTTAAAGTCTATTTTATCTGATATGAGTATAGCTACTCCAGCTTTCTTTTGATTTCCATTTGCATGGAATATCTTTTTCCATCCCCTCACTTTCAGTCTGTATGTGTCCCTAGGTCTGAAGTGGGTCTCTTGTAGACAGCATATATATGGGTCTTGTTTTTGTATCCATTCAGCCAGTCTGTGTCTTTTGGTTGGGGCATTTAATCCATTCACGTTTAAGGTAATTATCGATATGTATGTTCCTATGACCATTTTCTTAATTGTTTTGGGTTTGTTTTTGTAGGTCCTTTTCTTCTCTTGTGTTTCCCACTTAGAGAAGTTCCTTTAGCATTTGTTGTAGAGCTGGTTTGGTGGTGCTGAATTCTCTTAGCTTTTGCTTGTCTGTAAAGCTTTTGATTTCTCCATCAAATCTAAATGAGATCCTTGCTGGGTAGAGTAATCTTGGTTGTAGGTTCTTCCCTTTCATCACTTTAAGTATTTCATGCCACTCCCTTCTGGCTTGCAGAGTTTCTGCTGAGAAATCAGCTGTTAACCTTATGGGGGTTCCCTTGTATGTTATTTGTCGTTTTTCCCTTGCTGCTTTCAATAATTTTTCTTTGTCTTTAATTTTTGCCACTTTGATTACTATGTGTCTTGGCGTGTTTCTCCTTGGGTTTATTCTGTATGGGACTCTCTGCGCTTCCTGGACTTGGGTGGCTATTTCCTTTCCCATGTTAGGGAAGTTTTCGATTATAATCTCTTCAAATATTTTCTCTGGTCCTTTCTCTCTCTCTTCTCCTTCTGGGACCCCTATAATGCGAATGTTGTTGCGTTTAATGTTGTCCCAGAGGTCTCTTAGGCTGTCTTCATTTCTTTTTATTCTTTTTTCTTTAGTCTGTTCCGCAGCAGTGAATTCCACCATTCTGTCTTCCAGGTCACTTATCCGTTCTTCTGCCTCAGTTATTCTGCTATTGATTCCTTCTAGTGTAGTTTTCATTTCAGTTATTGTATTGGTCATCTCTGTTTGTTTGTTCTTTAATTCTTCTAGGTCTTTGTTAATCATTTCTTGCATCTTCTCAATCTTTGCCTCCATTCTTATTCCGAGGTCCTGGATCATCTTCACTATCATTATTCTGAATTCTTTTTCTGGAAGGTTGCCTATCTCCACTTCATTTAGTTGTTTTTCTGGGGTTTTTTCTTGTTCCTTCATCTGGTACATAGCCCTCTGCCTTTTCATCTTCTCTGTCTTTCTGTAACTGTGGTTTTTGGTCCACAGGCTGCAGGATTGTAGTTTTTCTTGCTTCTGTTGTCTGCCCTCTGGTGGTTGAGGCTATCTAAGAGGCTTGATGGGAGGCTCTGGTGGTGGGTAGAGCTGACTCGTAATAGGTCTTTAAAGTCTATTTTGTCTGATATGGGAATTGCTACTCCAGCCTTTTTTTGATTTCCATTGCATGGAATATCTTTTTCCATCCCCTCACTTTCAGTCTGTATGTGTCCTTAGGTCTGAAGTGGGTCTCTTGTAGACAGCATATATACGGGTCTTGTTTTTGTAAGCATTCAGCCAGTCTATGTCTTTTGGTTGGAGCATTTAATCCATTTACATTTAAGGTAGTTATCGATATGTATGTTTCTATTACTATCTTCTTAATTGTTTTGGGTTTGTTATTGTAGGTCTTTTCCTTCTCTTGTATTTCCTGCCTAGAGAAGTTCCTTTAGCATTTGTTGTAAAGCTGGTTTGGTGGTGCTGAATTCTCTTAACTTTTGCTTGTCTGTAAAGGTTTTAAAATCTCCGTTGAATCTGAATGAGATCCTTGCTGGGTAGACTAATCTTGGTTGTAGGTTTTTCCCTTTCATCACTTTAAATATGTCCTGCCACTCCCTTCTGGCTTGCAGAGTTTCTGCTGAAAGATCAACTGTTCACCTTATGGGGATTCCCTTGTATGTTACTTGTTGCTTTTCCCTTGCTGCATTTAATACTTTTTCTTTGTATTTAATTTTTGATAGTTTGATTAATATGTGTCTTGGCGTGTTTCTCCTTGGATTTATCATGTATGGGACTCTCTGAGCTTCCTGGACTTGACTATTTCTTTTCCCATATTTGGGAAGTTTTCACCTATGATCTCTTCAAATGTTTTCTCAGTCCCTTTCTTTTTCTCTTCTTCTTCTGGGACCCCTATAATTCGAATGTTGGTGCATTTAATGTTGTCCCAGAGGTCTCTGAGACTGTCCTCAATTCTGTTCATTCTTTTTTCTTTATTCTGCTCTGTGGTAGTTATTTCCACTATTTTATCTTCCAGGTCACTTATCTGTTTTTCTGCCTCAGTTATTCTGCTACTGATTTCTTCTACAGAATTTTTAATTTCATTTATTGTGTTGTTCATCATTGTTTGTTTGCTCTTTAGTTCTTCTAGTCCTTATTAAACGTTTCTTGTATTTTCTCCATTCTAGTTCCAAGATTTTGGATCATGTTTACTATATTCACTCTGAATTCTTTTTCAGGTACACTGCCTATTTCCTCTTCATTTGTTTGGTCTGGTGCATTTTTACCTTGCTCTTTCATCTGGTGCATATTTCTCTGTCCTCTCATTTTGCCCAATTTACTGTGTTTGGGGTCTTCTTTTTGCAGGCTGCAGGTTCGTAGTTCCCATTGTTTTTGGTGTCTGCCCCCAGTGGGTAAGGTTGGTTCAGTGGGTTGTGTAGGCTTTCCGGTGGAGGGGACTGGTGCCTGTGTTCTGGTGGATGAGGCTGGATCTTGTCTTTCTGGTGGGCAGGACCACGTCCGGTGATGTGTTTTGTGGCGTCTGTGAACTTATTATGATTTTAGGCAGCCTCTGCTAATAGGTGGGGCTGTGTTCCTGTCTTGCTAGTTGTTTGGTATAGGGTGTGCAGCACTGTAGCTTGCTTGTCATTGAGTGGAGGTGGGTCTTAGCATTGGGATGGCGATCTCTGGGAGAGCTTTGGCAGATTGATATTACATGGGGCCGGGAGGTCTCTGGTGGTCCAATGTCCTGAACTCGGCTCTCCCACCTCAGAGGCTCAGGCCTGACACCCCGCCAGGGCACCAAGACCCTGTCAGCCACACGGCCCAGAAGAAAAGGGAGGGGGAAAATAAAGAAAGAAAGAAAGAAAAATAAATAAATAAATAAAAATAAAATAAAGTTACTAAAATGAAAAATTAAAAAAAAGTGTCAAAACTAAAAAAGTAGTTAAAAAAAAAAAAAAAAAGAAAGAAAGAGAGCAACCAAACCAAAAAGCAAATCCACCAATGATAACAAGCGCTAAAAACTATCCTCCCAAAAAGCACAACGGACAGACAGAACCCTAGGACAAATGGTAAAAGCAAACCTATTATAAAGAGAAAATCACATAAAGAAGCATACACATACACACAAAAAGAGAAAAAGGAAAAAAAATATATATATATATATGTAAAATTGAGAGCAACCAAATCAGTAAGCAAATCTACCAATGATAATAAGCTCTAAATATTAAACTAAGGTAAACATAAAACTAGAAACAAATTAGATACAAAAGGCAAACCCCAAGTCTATAGTTGCTCCCAAAGTCCACCGCCTCATTTTTGGGATGATTCGTTGTCTATTCAGGCATTCCACAGATGCAGGGTACATCAAGTTGATTGTGGAGATTTAATCCACTGCTCCTGAGGCTGCTGGGAGAAATTTCCCTTTCTCTTCTTTGTTCGCACAGCTCCTGGGGTTCAGCTTTGGGTTTGGCCCCGCCTCTGCATGTAGGTCGCCTGAGGGCATCTGTTCTTCACCCAGACAGAAGGGGGTTAAAGGAGTGGCTGATGCAAGGGCTCTGGCTCACTCAGGCTAGGGGGAGGGAGGGGTACGGAATGCGGGGTGAGCCTGCCACAGCAGAGGCTGACGTAACGTTGCAACAGCCTGAGGCGCACTGTGTGTTCTCCCGGAGAAGTTGTCCCTGGATCACGGGACCCTGGCAGTGGTGGGCTGCACAGGCTCCCAGGAGGGGAGGTGTGGATGTAACCTGTGCTTGCACACAGGCCTCTTGGTGGCTGCAGCAGCAGCATTAGCGTTTCATGCCCGTCTCTGGTGTCTGTGCTGATAGCCACGGCTCGCGCTCATTTAGGTGGTGCTCTGAATCCCCTTCTCGCGCACCCCAAAACAATGGTCTCTTGCCTCTTCGGCAGGTCCAGACTCTTTCCCGGACTCCCTCCCGGCTAGCTGTGGCGCACTAGCCCCCTTCAGGCTGTATTCACACATCCAACCCCATTCCTCTCCCTAGGATCTGACCTCCAAAGCCCGAGCCTCAGCTCCCAGCCCCCACCCATCTCGGCGGGTGAGCAGACAAGCCTCTCGGGCTGGTGAGTGCGGTCGGCACCGATCCCGTGTGCGGGAATCTCTCCGCTTTGCCCTCTGCACCCTTGTTGCTGCGTTCTCCTCTGTGGCTCCGAAGCTTCCCCCCACCCAACCCCCGTCTCCACCAGCGAAGGGGCTTCCTATTCTGTGGAAACCTTTCCTCCTTCACAGCTCCCTCCCAGAGGTGCAGGCCCCATCCCTATTCTTTTGTCCCTGTTTTATCTTTTTTCTTTTGCCCTACCCAGCTATGTGGGGATTTTCTTGCCTTTTGGGAAGTCTGAGGTCTTCTGCCACCGTTCAGTAGGTGTTCTGTAGGAGCTGTTCCACATGTAGATGTATTTCTGATGTATTTGTGGGGAGGAAGGTGATCTCCACGTCTTACTCCTCCATCTTGAAGGTCTCTACCTTCATTCTTGAATGATATTTTCACTGATTATAGAATTTTGGGTTGACTTTTGTTTTTCCAGCACGTTAAACGTGTTCTGTAGCCTGCTGGCCTGCACTGTTTCTGATAAGTAGTCAGAGACCATTTGTTATCACTGTACCATTTCTCAGGGTGCTTTCAAGATATTTCCTCTATCATTTTCAACATCTTGACTATGAAGTGACTAGATGTGATTTTCTTGTATTTATCTTGTCTGAAATTCACTAAGCTTCTTGAATATGTAAATATATGCCTTTCCCCAATTTGGGGAAATTATCAGCCATCATTTTTCCAAAAATTTTTGCTCCAATTTTTCCTCTCTGCCACTTCAAAGACTCCATTAAACATGTGTTGTTGGACGTTTTTACATTGTCCTACCAGTCACTGAGACTAGCTTCATTTTCTAAAATCTCCTTTTTCACTTTTTCAGATTGAATAATTTCCACTGATCTATCAAGATCACTGACTTTTATTTTTTCCCAATCTTCTGTAATCCCATCTAATGGAATTTTTATTTCAGGTATTGTACATTTAATTATAGAACTTTCATTTGGTTCTTTTTTTCCAATTCCTATTTTTCTGCTGAGTTTTTTGGTCTGTGCATTCATCATGTGCATATTTTTCTTTATGGCCCGGAACAGAATTACAAGAGTTGCTAATTCTAATATATGAGTCATATCAGGGTCTGTCTCAATTAATTGCCTTTTCACTTAAGTATAGGTCACATGTTTCTGGGTTTACGTGTGTATGTGTCTGTGTTTGTCTAATAAATGTGGAGTGTATCCTGGTCATTATTAGTGACTATTTTAGACTCTGGATCCTATTATGCTCTTCTGAAGAGTATTTACTTTTTTGCTAAAATGGCAGTTAACTCGGCTGTACTCACTCTGCACACTGCTTTCTCCTGTGTGGTGGAAAGCGACTGAAATCTGTGTAGTTCTTATATCCTGTAAGATTTATATGCATTTGTGGTTCTCGCTGGGAGGTTCTACTTCACACTCTCTAACTTTTAATAAGCTCCTGCAGCCACCCCAAACTCTGTGTTGTGATTTCTATCCAAGTTTAGCCACCCTCAACAACACTGATGGGGGGCCTGCCCTTGGGTAAAAAGTGGTGAAAAATGAAAACCTCTCCTGGTTTGTGCCATTCTCATCTTCAAAGTGTCAAACCCTCTAGGTTCTGCAAGCTGTCTTCCCCTTCTACTGTGTCTTCAAATATTTTTATATTCTTTTTATATTTTTATAAACTCTATTTCAAAAATACATTTAATACACTTTGTATGTCCAGAATTTGTCACTGTTATTTGCAAGAAAAGTAATCTGACACATGCTGCTCTGTCATTACTGAAAGTGGAACTCCTAAGGATTTTTTTTTTTTAATTAGAAAACTACAGGACTATAAAAGTCACACTATGATGACTCACTATTTTTTAATTTATACCGGTGTAATATTAATTTCTACAGCAGTCCTTTTTCTATTTTACTCCTTCTTATACCAGAAAACAGATGAATTTGGGCAATGAAAGGAAAATGAAGGGAAATGGGATGACAGGGTGACAGTGAAAGAGGAGGAAGATTTATAGTAAAAAAAAAAATGACGAAGTCCCTGTCCTGGTATGTCATAAGCTAAAGTTCAGCCAATTAAGAAGGGAGATGTGGAAAAATAAGGGTGTTAAGTTCTGAGACAGATGCTACAAATGATATTGGCACATACTCACTTTCTTAAAGAGAATAAAAGCCAAAATATGCTATAATGTTGTCAGATCATGAACAGATAGATCATAGATACATGCACACAAGATTGTAATATTAAATAACAACAAAAAAAGATACCTGCTCCTCAATACAACTCCTAAGAGTCCTCCTTTTTTTTACCACAAGAACACACCAGAGTATGAATTTGTTTCTTAAGTGTAATGTTTCTACAATGAAATCTTTAAAATATAATCAAGCAAAGTCATGACTAAAAACTCCACATATTTCCCTTTATAAGCACTAAATTGTCATTTTTATACAAACATAATTAGATTTTAGAGAGGGTTTCTAAAATGTGTGCTTTTGATCTTGATTAATTAAATTCTTTCAACTCTATACATGTTGTACACATTGGACAGTTCTCAGACATTAACAATTAGTACATATTTAGTCATATCACTTTATTCTAATTCATCATTAAAACTGATTAAAAGTGAAATTAAATGTATTACTTTCAAACTTTCATACAAATATAAACAAATAAAAAATAAAGAATTACAAATACGCTCATTAAATTTAGAAATATTTTTGAAGTTTGCCAGATCACTTTCTAAATATCCTCCCATGTAAGAATATAAAATTTTGCTTATTCTAATTTTGTTAAAACTTTTCCATATTCCATATTCTGTGAGATACTGAATCATCTGTTCTGCCCCTACTGTTAAGAGTGCAAAGAAAACATCTGTTTTATAACAATGAATCCATATTTCAAATTTGAAAATCAAATTTGCTTCCTCTTAAAACTACAGCTTTCATTCAGATCTTGTTTGAGCCACCCAGCTTCTATTGCGCATCTTCAACAAAAACCCAAACCTCACTCGGGCTATCTGATATTTATGAAGTCTGAAAGCCTGTATTTGCATAGGACTCACTACATAAAGTACAAGAGAATTACATAACAAAGCTCACCTAAATCCAATTTTCTTCACACTTCCTGAAAAATGTGCATTACATAGAAAACCCACTGCTGCATCTCTGCTGCCCTCTATAGGAATGGTTCTTGGAAGACACATAAAATAAACTGAAAACCCAGACAGCAATACTGAACAATAGGAAGTGACACCAGTAATCAATCACATTTGTCAAATGTCCTAAAGGGTAACATTACAAACAGAAGTTACGGTCTTTGATTTTCATCATGCTTTTCTTCCAAGTTATGTAAGTATGCTATATTGCAAGAAAAACAACATAAGTAAGTAATTAAGAGAATTTGGGATCAGACTACATTAGTTGGAACCTCATTCTGCTATTTACTGGCTGTGCCTCGATTCCCTCATCTGTAAAATGGGGCTAATAACAACATCTACACAACATGATCAGCACTTACCAAAGTGCCTGGCATATAGTAATAACTCAGGGTTATTGTACTGTTATTAATGTTATCATTGCTACTACTATAATTGACACGGTAACAATGTCAGGACCACAGCTCTGAAGCCAGAGTGCCTGAGTTAGAATCTAGGTTCAGTCACTTATAACCACAGGAAAATTACTTAATCTCTCCGTGCTTTAGAATCCTCATCTGGAAAACAGGAATGATAATAGCTCCCACCTCACGGAGTTATTGTGAGGTTTAAATAAGCTAATGTATATAGCAAAGCACTTAGAGGAGAGCCCCACATCAGAAGCACTCACAATATAAGCTGCTGCTGTTGTTATGAGTTCAGTCGCCTTTACACAGGACTAGTATAACTCTATTCCAGAGAACTGGTGGAATCAAGCTTACAGGCATATGTTTCCTAGTTCAAAAACATCCTTCACTCCGCCCAGGGCAAGGGATTCAAGATAGACCTGAATTACCATCAAGGCTTCCCACTCAGTTAAAATACAGTTCTTCTGTAGAGTAAGTATCCTCCCCGCCACCCCAAATATTCCATTTCTACAAGCATGCATGAGAGGCAAAAGTAATAGCCTCCTGAGTTATTTAAGGGAGGTTTTGTTTCTGAAGAGCTAAGTAATAGTTATAAAATTCCTAATTATGGTATGTCTTCCCCCTCCATGTTAGTCAATGTGCATGGCTCATTTTAACACTGTAGCTGACCCTGTCAATGCCCAACTCCTCCCCTATGTCTTCAGTGATGCTGGCCCTATTTCTAACTTCCAACACCCCCACTTCTTTGCATCAGGGCTTCATCTGGCTGCTGGAACCCATTTTTTTCACCTGTTCAGTAGTCTGTAAAAACTCGGAAAAACTCCTATCCCCCAACTCCACCATGGATGGAGCAGCCCTCAGCCAAGGAATGAAGGCATCTGTGCATAAATACCCCAGCTTCCCTGCCCCTCTGGTGGGATAATTCTGATGTTTCCAGAGGTTTCCAGCAGTACTAAGCTACCCACAATGGTAACTTGTTGATATTGATGCCTTAATTGGCTGCCATCCCTTCCCAGGCTCACTGGCCCACTTCACCACCAGATGTTCTCAGAGCACGCTGCTACGGAAATTCAAAGACAAACAAACGTTAAGTAGAGGCAAGTCTACAAAAACTGCACATCACATTTTACTTCTTTCAACCTCCTTGAAATATTGAATGAACAGAAGAGAATGGCTTTAGGTATTAGTATAGGGAAGTATTAGGCAATAACTGCTGATGTGACTGCAAGATACTGGGTAGAGGGTATGCAGATATATGAGTTAAAGTCTCCTGAAAGGTAGATGCCAAGACAGCAACAGCTACAGACGAGATTTACTGGGGGAAACACCTGTGAAGGATAAAGGGGAGAAAGCTGGAGTCAAGGAGAACTTTAAGACCACAATGCAGGTCTGACAACTATGAAAGGAGGAGGAGAAGGAAAGAGGACAGGGTAGAAGAGTCTCTGACTGCAGCGCCGCTCTAGGAGATTTTAGCTTGGCTGATGCTGTCTTCAATTCAAAGTCATCCCTCGAGCGGTTCTGTGTGACTGTGCCACAACCCTGGCATACTCAGTCAACGGCTGGGACCAGCCCATGGGAAGCATGGTCCCAGTACACACACACGTACAGTACAAGCCCATTTCCATAGCTGCACTGCAGGGAAGGATGGTGCAAAGTGACATTACCTTAGGGCTTGAAAAATGGGTCTAGCGAAAACCTCCCTCTGCTCCAAGGTTGTCCCGTTATCAATATGTACTACAGTTCTGCATGTTTGTAAACTTCATGTAACGTAGCATCAAACTACACAGAGCCTTCGGCAAGCTGGCTAACTTCCTCAGCATTAACCATGATGGTAGCTACAGCTCTCCACTATACAAATGTACCACAATTTGCATGTGTTCACAGAAAATTAGGTTACTTTCCTACGTTTCTTTCTCTTATAAACAATACTAAAATAAATGTCCTTGAACATATATTCTTGTACATATTTTCTTTGGGCATATGTGAAAATTTCTCTGAACAGTGGCTTTCAAACTTTTTGGTCAAGAACCACAGTAAAACGTACATTCATATTGTGATCCAACACATGTATACTAATAAATCTGAACCTAAAGTTTCACAAAAAATACTCTTACTGTCATACATTCTAATGTAGTCTGTTTTATTCCACTATATTTTTAAGTCATTGAATCAATTACAGCATCCACTGATGGGTCATAAGTCACATTTTGAAAAAAATCAAGGATATTTATCTAAGACAAAATTGTGGGGTGATAAAATATGAACATCTTCAGCTTTACTAGAATTTACCAAATTACAAAATGGCTGTACCAATTTACATTCCAACAGCAACTATTCCTATTGTTCCACACTCCTGACATTAGGCACTGTCAGACTTTTTTTTTTTGGCAATCTGATGAAAATGCAGTATCTCATTTTTAATTTGCCCTTCTCATACAACTAGTGACACTGAGCATCTTTTCACATGCTCATTAGTCATTCAGGTTTCCCTGATTCCTATCCTTCACCTGATTTTCAATTGGGCTATTTATCTTTTCTTTACTGTTCTGTAGAAGTTCTCACTATATTCTGGATAGAAGTGTAAACTGTCCTTTAAATTTTTTTTTAATGCAAGCAATATATGTACATGGTTCAAAATTCAAAATAGCATACAAGAAAAAAGTTTCCTCAATCCAGAGATAGTCCATATAAACATACATTCTTTCCATTTTTCTACACAAGTATTCTATATCCTGTTTTTGTCATTTAACAAAGTATTTTGAATATTATTTCATAAGCACATAGACCTACATCTTTCTTATACTTTACAAAATGTTTTATCAATTTTATTGAAGTATATAACTTAAGCACACTAAACTACACATATTTATTCAATTTGACCAGTTTTGACATATGTACACTCCTATGAAACTATTACCATAATCAAGATAAACATTTCCATCACCCCCAGAACTTTCCTCATGTCCCACTGTAATCCATCCGTCTCCTCCACCCTCATTCCCAATAAACCACTGACCTGCTTTCTCACTACAGAATCATCTACACCTTTTAGAATTTTATATAAAGACAATCATACAGTATATACTCCACCTCATTCATTTTAAGGGCCTGAGGCTAAACTGTAAAGGTCAAGTTACATGGACCTTGACTTTCAGGCAATGGGGTACCATTGAAAAGTCTTTCAATAAGTGAATGATAAGATTATAATGTTTATTAAGATGAATCTAACCAAAAGATATAAGCTAAGAAATCAGTTATGAAGCAACTGAAACAGAACGGACAAAGGTGAAAGGGCGCAATTCAGGGCAGAAGTGGTGGGGATGCTGTGGTTTTGAGGCCAAGTCCGCATGACCTGATAATGAACAGATTCAGGCAGTGAAAAAGAAAAGCGATGAACTAGGGCCAAAAACACATGAAGAGGATGAGCCTGGGTTAGAAGGAAGAGGGATAGGACTTCGGACTCTTAGACTTGTAGTAACTTTAGGACACCCACACAAAGATGTCATCAGGCAGCTGGAAACTCCCATGGAATTCAGGACAGCAAGGGCATTAGAAAAAGATTTAACAGTTAGAAGCTTGAAGAAAATAAGGAAAATAATTGAATCTTTGTTCCTGTATGAGGAAAGAAAGGAAGAAAAGGAGGCAGGAGTTAAGGTCATAGAGAACACTGCTATGATTAGGCAAACCACAATTCCCACATTATAGGAATGCCTCCCAATGCCTGCTTGGAGAAATCCATTTTTTGAGTCACTTTTCAATGACAACGTAGTATGTTATATTTTTAACATACATGACTATTAATAAAGACAAGTGTACTTAATGAGAAACTACATAGAGAAATCTTGAATTTTTAAATACAAAGTAAGCCAAGGTCTTCTCTTTTCTATGACCATATCTTTCAAAGTTCTGCCCATGTGCAAGCTTCTTCCAATATAAGAAAGCAATCTATGTAGATTCTGAGGCATTCAAACAACACCTGAATACTTCTGTTGCAAGGTTTCACAGCTGCCTTGTATACTACATAACTTGGTCACAGTCACATAATTTTCTAACACAGTTTCCTGTCTGAAAATTGGGCATAACAGCACTGACTTCACAAGATTGTTTTAAGGCTCAGATGGAAAATGTACTGCTATATACTGCATGTTGAAACCTAATCCCCAATGTGATGGTACCTGGAAGTGAAGCCTTTAGGTGTAGCCCTCTTGAATGGGATTAATGCCCTTATTAAGAGGCCCCAGGGAGACCCCTCACCCACTCCATCATTCGAGGACACAGTGAGAAGACAGCTATGAACCAGGAAATGGATCCTCAACAGAAACCGTATCTGCTGGCTCCTAGATGGTGGAACTTCCCAGCCTCCAAAACTGTCAGAAATAAATTTCTGTTGCTTAAGCCACCCAGTCTATAGTATTTTTGCTACAGCAGCTCAAAGGGACTAATAGACTTACATAAAGCAATTAGTACAATGTAAGGCCCAGTGTATGTTCACTATACGTGATTTGATTCTCTGTCTTCCTTGAGGGAAAAGCCAATGACTGCTGTGTTTTTGTTTTTTTTAATTATGAAATAAATATAGCAAAAAAGAAAATAAACTTCTCCAATAATCCTACCACCCAGAGACACACTGCTTACTTTTTGGAGAACTATGGAGGCTTGCCACTCACTTCTTATAACTCAACTCTATTATTCAAGAGCAACCCTGAAAAGTCTGTGTCATACTGTAATTTGTAATTTTAACAAGGTATAAACTTGAATTGCAAGCACTACAAAACCTGTATGCAAGAGTTTGCCGAGTTAGTAAACTCAGTCCACCACCCGGCATCTCTACCATGCAGCATTACAGTCCTTCTAACAGAAGTGGTTATTTACAGCAGCTTTCAAAGGATAAGTATATCCTTAAGTGACAGAATATTTCCCCTAAAACAAGCCAAGAAAAAAATTTACATAGCTTAATGTTTTCAAGTTTCATCCACATTGTACCATGTATCAGAATATCATTCCTTTTGAATGCTGAATAATAGCCTGCTGTACGTGAAACAGAGCAGGACCCTGCCGAGTACCCTGCCTCTTGTTTGTAGAAAAGCTTTAGCCTCCTAGGACTTCCCCAAGTTCCAAAGAACAAATTTAATTCGAGAAGTGAGATAATGGAGAAACAAAGCAAAACAGTCAAGCAAGATAAAATAATAATAGTTTAGCCATTAAACAAAGCGAAGGGCCTTTAGTTCTTCCGCAACAGCTATAGATAACATGCTGAGCCATGTCCTTGAGCTGTTCTGCCGACACTGAAACCCCCACCAGCTGGAATAAGTGAGCTGCACGCTGACCACAAGCACACAGGCCCCAGACTGAACGGAAGCAGAAGGTTGATGATGGTGACTCCTGATTACTTCACCGCCAACCAATCAGAAAAATGTCCACAAGCTGATCAGGCACCCTGCAACCCTCCCGCTCACCCTGTCTTTAAAAACTTTTCCCTGAAAGCCTTTGGGGAGTCTGGGTCTTTTGAGCACGAGCCACCTGTTCTCCTTGCTCAGCCCCATGTTGGGGCGCCACGCAATAAACACTGTACTTTCCCTCACCACAAGCCAGTGTCAATAGATTGGCTTTACTACGTGCGGGCAAGTGGACCCACGTTTGGTTCACTAACGAACATATACATGTAGGTAGATATATATACAAAAATACACATACACATACATACATGTGGAGAAATGGAATACTGACTGTGTATCAGTAAACAAAGGATGTCACAGTCATCAGTCATTGCAGCCACCAGCCTACGGTGAGGTGGTGAGCCCTGAGGGAACTCAGGATATGAAAACACAGGATACTGGCCCCAGACAGCTGAGGTATATACCAAAGGAACGATTTCAGTGTGCCCAGACTCTTTCATCTTCCCATACATAGAAAAGTGTTAAATTCCTTAACTTGAGATACTTAGTTTTCTTTAATTAAAAATAATCTTTTGACATTCTAACTACCTGCCTTTGGTTGCAAAACTCCTATATAGCCAGGCTCCCCCCTCGCCTCCTCGGAGCAGTTCTCTCAGGGTTACTCGAGATGCTGCCTCCCGGGCTTGAAGTCCTAAGAATTCCCACCGAATAAAACATAACTCTCAACTTCTATGCTGTGAATATTTTTTTAGTAGACAATATACATACACACACATTTTGTTTATTCGTTCATCTGTTGATGGATATCTGGGTTGTTTCCACCATTTGGCCATTGTGAATAATGCTGCTATGAACATCAATGTACAAGTGTCTGAGTCCCTGCTTTCAATTGTTTTGGGTATATGTCCAGAAGCAAAATTACTAGGTCATATGGTAATTCTATTTTTAACTTTTGAGAAACCACCAAACTGTTTTCCACAGTGGCTGCATCACTTTACATTGCCACCAGTAATGCACAAGGGTTCCAATTTCTCCACATCCTCAACATTTTTTTTTCCCCATTTATGGGTAACAGCCATACTAATGGGTATGTAGTAATATCTCATTATGGTTTTGATTTGCATGTCCCTAATGACTAATGATGATGAGCATCTTTTCATGTGCTGGACTGCCTGGGAAGATCGGGTTGATGGCCATGATGGAACAACAGGGAATGGATTTATCCTCCTGCCTGAAACAACCAAAAGGAAAAGAAAAGAAACGAGACGAAATACTTGAAACAATGGTTTTCAAGACATGGGACATCAGGCAAGAAGAACACTAACCCCTGAAAGCTGGGAAACAACGAATTGAGCTCTATAATTGCCCCAGCTTACTTTCTTGAGAGAATTTCCAAACCACACAGTAGGGAGGGAGAACAGAGGTGGAACCTGGTGAGCTCCCTGAGTTGAAGAGACAGAGCTGAGAGTCCATGTAGACAAAAGTAGCTAGAGTTCACAGCACAGAGTACCAGAAAAGCCAGAGTTGCACAGAGAACCCCAATCATCCCCCTCAAGTATACAGCAGAGTACTGATCACTAGACCAGCGAAAGAACCGTGTGGAAGTAGTAGAAAAACAGTGCCCACTGCTCACACAGGGTCAGGAAACAGTAACTGCTAACCTGACTGGAAAAAACCCATAATTCAGAGAATTACACAGACCTCAGGAAGGTCTTGCTTCATAGTGGAATATAAGACTGTGTACTTCCCCAGACCCACCTAATAAATCATAAAGCAACACCTAAAAGGATGAAACTGTTTCCAGGTAACTGCACCACAGAACAAAGCCAAAATTAAAATAATTTTTTTAAAAATCCAGCACCCAACAACATAGAATTCAAAATATTTGGTATCTACTCAAAAATTTCCGGGCATGTAAAGAAGCAGAAAAATACAACCCATAATGAAAAGAAATACCAATCAATAGAAACAGACACAGAAATTACACAGATGACAGAGTTACAGAAAAAGCCGTTAAAACAACTATTATACTCTTTATGTTCAAAACACAGACAAATGTATGATCGTGTTAAGGAGAGACATGGACAGGATAAAATGACATAAACTTTTAGAGATGACAAATACACTGGATAGTATTAACAGCAGATTAGACACTACAGGAAGAAAAGATTATCAAACATGACAATATAGCAATAGAAACCACTCAAAATGAAACAGAGAGGGGGAAAAATGAGCACAGCGTCGATAATACATGACACGACATCAAGGAGCCTAATTAATATACATATAATTGGAGTCACAGAAGGAAAGGAAAAGGGAGTCAGAAAAAAAAGTGTTGAATAAAGGCAAAAAACTCTCCAAATGTGATGAAACCTTTGAACCCATGTGAACAGGAGAGTTAACTTAGCAGACCTGAGACAGGTATGCCTAGAAAGCCCTGCTTGCAATGTTGGTCCTTGCCTACCTCTGGGAACTTAGATTTCAGGATGATTCCCACCATTCCCTAAATGATAAGAGCATCTCCCTGTGCCTAAACTGTGCAAACAATATGGCTTATGTTGAATACCTGTTTTCCATCCTGAAATCTGAAGTTCTGGCACATGTTAGGCAGAGAGCTCCCCTGATAACAACCCTTGGCACTGAGTCACCAATGAGCACCCACGGCAGACAACACTGCACATATACTGTCAAAACTCACTGCTGGAGCAGTTAAGCGTCCCCTGTATGACTCCACTGGAAAAAGACTCTGGGAAGAGTGCTGATTTTACTTTTGTTTCTTTTCACTGTAATAAATCATAGCTGTGAGTATGACTGTATGCTAAGTTCTGAGTGTCTTCCTAGCAAATCACTGAACCCAGAAGTGAGCTTGGGGATCCCAGACAAACCAAAGATCCAAGAAGCCTGACAAACTCTAAGCAGAAAACCACACCTAGGCATATCACAATCAAACAGTTTAAAACAAGGAATAAGAAAAACTTAAAAGATCAAGAATGAGAAGAGCTTCAGGCTTCTTGATAGCAACTCTGGAACTAGAAGACAATGAAGCAATGCCTTCAAAATTCTAAAGAAAAATAATTTCCAACCTAAAATTCTATATAAACTTTCAATCACACATTAAAGTGTGATGAATGCATCTTCTGACATGACAAGGCTCAAAAAATTATCTTCCATAAATCCTTTCTTGGAAGCTACTGGAAGATGTGCTCAATCAAAATGAGAGTAACAACCAAGAAAGAAGAGTCCAGGATAAAGCTGCTCCGTGCAGGAGCGAGGTGAAGGGAGTTCCCCGAAAAGACGGTGAAGGGCGACTCAAGGGTGGCTACACTCACAAGCACAGAGGACTCTCAGCTGAAATCAGAGCGGCTGGGAGGTCGTGGGAAACAGTTCTCCATAAAAGCAAAACGAATAGAATGCTGAATGGATAAAGAAGATGTGGTATATAATTACAACGGAATACTACTCAGCCATAAGGAAGAATGAAATAATTCCATTTGCAGCTACATGGATGGACACAGAAATTAACATGCCAAGTGAAGTAAGTCAGACAAAGACAAATACCGTATGATATCACTTATAGGCGGAATCCAAACTATGACACAAACAAACCTATCTACAAAACAGAAACAGACTCACAAACATAGAGGACAGACCTGTGGTTGCCAAGGAAGAGGGGTCGGGGAGGGAAGGATTGGGAGTTTGGGATTAGCAGGTGCAAACTATTACATATAGGATGGATAAACAACAAGATCCTACTGTAGAGCACAGGGAACTCTACTCAATATCTTGTGATAAACCATAATGGAAAAGAACATGAAAAAGAATACATATAACTGAATCACTTTGCTATACAGCAGAAATTAACACAACATTGTAAATCAACTACACTTCAATGAAATATTTTTTAAACTTTTTTTAAAGAACTAATAGAATGCCTGCTATGCCTGAAAATCTTAATGGGAGAACTGAACAATGGTGAAAAATTAGAGTTTTATTCGTGATAAGTAAAATTAAGAGTTTTATTCATGATAAGTAAAACTAGGCAAACAAAAACCCAAATGATTAACTCCAACAAAAACGAAAAGTTGGGAAGGAAAATCACAATTAACAGTTGTCTTGTTATGAATATTATTATTCAGAATTGCATAATGCTGAATCTAATGTAACCAGGCCATGAGACATCGGTCCTGGGGGAACAGAGGGATGGGAAAGTCCCATGTGTAGCAGAGGTGAGAGCGGGTGAGGAGAAAAGTACTCAGTATTTATCCATGTTTAAAAGCGCATTACAGGGACTTCCCTGGTGGTCCAATGGTTAACAATCCGCCTTCCAATGCAGGGGACACGGGTTTGATCCCTGGTCAGGGAACTAGGATCCCATACGCCGTGGGGCAACTAAAGCCCGCGAGCCGCAACTAGTGAGCCTGTGTGCCACAACTACAGAGCCCATGCACTCTAAAGCCCGCACGCCACAACTACAGAGCCCATGCACTCTGGAGCCCGCACGCCACAACTACAGAGCCCATGCACTCTAAAGCCCGCACGCCACAACTACAGAGCCCATGCACTCTGGAGCCCGCACGCCACAACTAGAGAGAAGCCGGTGCGCCACAACAAAAGATCTCGCGTGCCGCAAATAAGACCCAACGCAGCCAAAAATAAAATAAATATTAAAAAAAAAAAAGCAGCACATTACAAGCATGTTATTTAGAGAAAAGGAGGTAAAGAACAAAAGAATCCACAAAGAGTCAAAAGTGGTAGTCCCTGAGGAAGGAGTTGCAAACAAAACACCAAAGGCTGTGACTAACAAATGCCATAAACAGAATGGAAAGTTGGAAACAATTCGTTCTTACCTTAGGAAGTTCAGGTAGCGTCTCTGGAGGTGTCAAAGAACGACTGCTTGTACAAGAAGCACGGTCAGATATTTCCACCACACTCTCACGGTCTTCAAATTCATCACATGTATCTTCCCTGTCACTGTCAATCTCCCAGTCAATAACCTGGAGATCATCTAAAAAATACAATTTTAATTTTAAATATCTTGAATGTGTTTGAAATCTATTCTTCCTCAATAGTTTTAAAAGATCCATGTTGTTCAACAATTTTAAAATATATTAAAAGACAGCAGAAAGTATACTCCTACTCTTATCTATAAACATCCCATTTCTCCCAACTCTTACCCCTACCCCAATTCTCAGGTAACTACTTCTAGTAGTTGTTTTTGTATTCTTCTAGAGTTTCTCCAGCATTATTGTTGATATGGAGAAAGTTTTAATGGTCTGGATAGAAGATCAAACCAGAAACAACATTCCCTTAAGCCAAAGCCTAATCCAGAGCAAGGTCCTAACTCTCCTCAATTCTATGAAGGCTGATACAGGTGAGGAAGGCGCAGAAGAAAAGTTTAAAGCTAGCAGAGGTTGGTTCATGAGGCTTAGGGAAAGAAGTCATCTCCATGACATAAAAGTGCAAGGTCAAGCAGTGAGTGCTGATGTAGAAGCTGCACCAGGTCATCCAGATGATCTAGCAAAGATAATTCATGATGGTGGCTACACTAAATAACAGATTTTTAATGCAGATGAAACAGCCTTCTACTAAAAGAAGATGCCATCTAGGACTTTCATAGCTAAAGAGGAGAAATCAATGCCTGGCTTCAAAGCTACAAAGGACAGACTGACTATCTTGTTACGGGCTAAAACAGCTGGTGACTTGAAGTTGAGCCAATGCACATCAACCATTCTGAAAATCCTAAGGCGCTTAAGAATTATGCTAAATCTACTCTGCCTGTGCTCTATAAACAGAACAAGAAAGTCTGGATGACAGCACATCTGTTTACAACATAGTTTACTGAATATTTTAAACCCACTGTTGAGACCTACTCCTCAGAAAAAATGGTTCCTCTCAAAATATTAATATTCATTGACAATGCACCTGGTCACCCAAGAGCTCTGATGAAGATGTTGTACAATGGAATGAATGTTGTTTTCATGCCTGCTAACACAACATCCACTCTGCAGCCCATGGATCAAGGAATAATTTCAACTTTCTAGTCTTATTATTTAAGAAGTTCATTTTGCAAGGCTATAGCTGCTATTGACAGGGATTCCTCTGATGGATCTGGGCAAAGTCACCTGCAAACCTTCTGAAAAGGATTCTCCATTCTAGATGCCATTAAGAATATCTGTGATTCATTCAATGGGAAGAGGTCAAAACATCCACAGTAACAGGAGTCTGGAAGAAGTGGATTCGGACCCTCATGGATGACTTTGAGGGGTTCAAGACTTCAGTGGAGGAAGGACTGCAGATGTGATGAAAACAGCAAGAGAAGAAGAACCAGAATTGGAGGCTGAAGATGGGACTGACGTGCTGCCATCTCAGGATAAAACTCTTAACAGGTGAGGAGCTGCTGTTTATGGATGTGCAAGGAAAGTGGTTTCTTGAGATGGAATCTCCTCCTTGTGAAGATGGTTGGAATGGCAACAAAGGATTTAGAATATTACAAAAACTTAGTTGATAAAGCAGCAGCAAGGTCTGAGAGGACTGACCTCCATTTTCAAAGAAGTTCTCCTGTGGCTAAAATGCTATCAAGCAGCATTGCAAGCTCCAGAGAAATTGTTTATGAAAGAAAGAGTCGATCGATGCAGCAAACTTCATTGTTGCCTCATTTCAAGATACTGCCACACCAACCCCAGCCTTCAGTGAGTAGCCATCAACACTGAAGCGAGACCCTCCACCAGCAAAAATACACGACTTGCTGAATGAAGGCTCCCATGACGGTTAGCATTTTTTCTGCAATAAAGTACCTTTTAATTAGGGTATGTACATTTCTTTTGAGATATAATGCTGCTGCACACTTAATAGAATACAGTAGTACGTAAACATAACTTGTATGTGCACCGGGAACCCAAACATTCACGTGACTTGTTTTGCTGCAACGTTCCCTTTACTGCAGTGGTCGGGAACCAAACCTGCAATCTCTCTAACGTGTACCTGTACTTTAGAGAACTTGCTTGGTCATCAAAGAGACCCAAAGTGGAATCCAACCAGTTCTAACATGTTCAAGCCTAAGTTGTTAACTGTAAAAATAATACTGGTAATACTTATCTCTTAGAGTTATTGTGATAAACATTATGAGAAAATGTTTCTAAAAGGCTGGGAGGCTGGGACTCAGTAATATTTTTAAAAATGCTAAGTATCAATATTAGAAAAGGAGTGTAAATTTCTTCCATTATTAAAACCCAATCTATAACAGAAACTAAATTTCTTACAAAATTATCAATTTACCTTCACTGGCCCCATCTTCTGGAGAGAAAATATTTCTGCTATAAAACCTGCCTATTCTAGAACCATGTCCATTCTCTCTCTGTGATTTAAAAATTGTTTTATCTTCATCTGACAGATCACTTTCACTGGAACTCCATGTTATAGCTGTAAGCCCACTGGTACTTTTAGATGTGGTAGGTTCTGCAAAAGAAAAAGGGAAAATATAAAAATGGCCAACTGATATGGTTATTGATCAAAATGAGGTTTTATACATGTTACTTTGCTGAAGTCACAAATATACAAAATTCTGATGATAGTGAAAGCAATGTCTTATTTCAAATCTTCCCAACTGAAGGTCTATGTGTAACCTGGCTAAGATTCTTTGAATTAAAGCCAAATTACAAGAAGAAAAAGAAGTCAAACTGATTGAGAAAAGTCATAAAAGACAAGGAAGGAAGATGGTGGAAGAGTAAGACATGGAGATCACCTTCCTCCCCACAGATACATCAGAAATACATCTACACGTGGAACTGCTCCTATAGAACACCCACTGAACGCTGGCAGAAGACCTCAGACCTCCCAAAAGGCAAGAAACACCCCACATACCTGGGTGGGGCAAAAAAAAAAAAAAAAAGACAAGGAAAATGACTGGAGCACAAATGAAAACTCAAAAATAACCTTCAAATAATTACAAAACTATAAAACTTCGTAGAATATTTCATCAAGCCATAAGGAAAAACAAAAACACAAAACAAACCACACCAATAATTATCTGTAATAGGAATGCTTCTGTGCGCTTCCTTTGCCATGCTAGGAGCCCTGGTAACAGCAGTTTGCTTAAAATACTTAACAGCAAAGTTTTTTAATTAATTAAACTTATTTTGAGATAATAGTTGGTTCACATACAGCTGTCAGAAATAACAGAGAGGGCCCTTGCATGCTTCACCCAATCCCTCCAATGGTAACATTCTGAAAAACCACAGTACAACACAGAATGTCGATACTAATACTGTCAAGATAGAGAACAACTCCATCACTGTGAGGATATCTTACACTGCCTTTTAAAAGCCACCAGCATAACTCCCCTCCCCACCTCAATTCCTAATCCCTAGCAACCACAAAGCAGTTTTGCACTTCTATAATTTTGTCATCTCAAGAATAATGTATAAACGGAATCACCTATGTTACCTTTTAGGACTGGCTTTTTGTGCTCAGCATAATTCCCTGGACATTCACCAGGCTGCTGTGTGTATCAACAGTCACTTTCTTTTTGTTACTGAGCAGTGTTCTGTGGTGTGGATGAACCACAGCTTGTTTAATCAGTTACCCTTGAAGGACATCTGGGTTGTTTCCAGTTTGGGGCTATGACAAATGAAGCCACTATGAACACTGTGTACAGCGTTTTATGTGACTGTAACTTTCATTCTCCAGGATAAATGTCTAAGGGTGCAATTGTTGGGTTGTATGGTAGCTGTGTGTTCAGTCTTGTAAGAAACCGCCAAACTGTTTTCCAGGGCGGCTGTACCATTTTACAGTCCCGCCAGCCATGTGTGACTGACCCAGTTTTCCCACATCATCAGCAGCGCTTGGTGTGGTCACTACTTTTTATTTTAGCCATTCTGATAGACAGGAAACCTAGAAGGAACGGGGCGACTCTATCTCGATGGAACCAGAAGTCCAACAGAAAATTTTACTGATTTTCATCAGAAAAGGAACAGATATCTAATAAAAATCAAATTTTCTATTCCTATTGAGTAGATAGGTGAGTTATAAATGCTAAAACCAAAAAAAAAAAAAGAACTCTCTTAGTCACATTTCAGTATAGTGCAAGGTTAAGAGATTAGATATTACAATTCATGTTTTACAGAAGAGGAAACAGGCTCAGAAGTTAAATGACTTCATTAAATACCTATTTATATAACACCTCTGATATAGTAAACCTTGAGGAAACAAAAAAAAAAAAAGAAAGAAAGAAAGAAAACTCCTGCCCTCAAGGAATGCATGGTCTGAAAGGCAACACTAGTTGATCATGAAAAGCAAAATTAAATACTGTATTAGAGATACGTCACAGTATAATGATGACGGCACAAAAAAAGTGGATGCTCCACTTTATGTTCATCAGGAAAGGAAGATTCACTGACAAAACGATGTCTGGAAAATCAACATTTACAAAGGCACAAAAACATGATATAATAGTAAACACTTACTGAACACTTACTTTGTTCCATGAACATCTAGAATTACTAAAGTTGTCTATCCTTCAAAATAAAAAATTAAATATAAACTATTCACAATAACCTAAGAACCCATATTGATTTAAAGAGCTAATAAAACTAAGCTGTGTACTTACTTGCCAAAAACATTATCAATCTTTTTAATTATTATGCATCTGGACAAGTAAATCAAAAAGGAAAAAGTAGAATGCTACAGACTGAATACGTTTGTGTTCCCCTAAGACTCACATACTGAAGCCAAATCCCAGTTTTATGGTATTAAGAGGTGTGGCCTTTAGGGGGTAATTAGGTCATGAGGGTGGAGCCCTCATGAATGGAATTAGTGCCCTACAAAAGAAGCCCCAGAGAGATCCCCAGCCTCTTCTACCCTACTAGGATGCAGCAGGGAGGTACTATGAACCAGGAAGCAGGTCCTCGCCAGACACTAAATCAATGTCCTGACTTTCCGCCTCCAGAACTGTGAGAAATAAATTTCTTTTGTTTATAAGCCACCCAGTCTACAGTATTTTTCTTATATACAATAGCAGCTTGAATGGACTAAGACAGGAAGTAAAGTTATCACTATTTTCAGATTATATAATGAATTCATAAACCTATAAATTATAGGCAACTAACTGTATAATTTATATAGTTAACCGCTACCAGGAATTTATTACTCAGTAATTCATTTTATTTGCTGAAAAGGGGTTGCCCTTGAAATCAAGGCTCATTCCAATGAAATTCCAGGAACAACATCAGCCAGACTATGAGAATAATTACCATGTATTTATAAACATTTCTGGGTGACCAATGTGTGCTAGGCACTGTGCCAGAACTTGGTGTTATAGGTTGAATTGTGTCCCCCCAAAACTCATTCATATGTTAAAATTCTAACCCCCAGCATCTAAGAATGTGACCTTATTTGGAGATAGGGTTTAAAGTGATATTATTAGTGTGGGCCCTAATCCAATATGACACCTGCCCTTGCAAAAAGGAGAAATTTGAACACAGAACCATACATGCAGAGAGCAAAAACACAGTAAAGAGACACTTGGAGAAGACAGCCACCTACAAGTCAAGGAAAGAAGCCTGGAGCACATCCTAGAAGGAACCAACCCTGCCAATACCTTCACTTTAGACTTCTAGCCTCCAGAACTGCAAGATAAGAAGTTTTTGTTGTTCAAAACAGCCAGTTTGTAGCATTTTATTATGGCAGCCCTAGTCCTATACTAGCCCTAGCCACCTAGGATATAAAGATGAGCAATAGAGGAGAGTCTGCCCTGAAAAAATCTATGGTCCAACAGGGAGAAAAGCACATCAAGAAATAATAATTTAAAAATTTACTAATGCGGGACCTCCCTGGTGGTCCAGTGGTAAAGAATCTGCCTTCCAATGCAGGGGACGCAGGTTTGATCCCTGGTTGGGGAACTAAGATCCCACATGCCATGGGGCAACTAAGTTCACGTGCCACAACCACTGAGCTCGCGTGCCTCAATGAGAGAGCCTGCGTGCCGCAAACTACAAACCCCACGGGCTCTAGCCTACACGCCACACTGCAGAGAAGCCCACGTGCCACAACGAAGAGCCCGTGTGCCACAACTAAGACCTGATGCAGTCAAAAAAAAGATATAATAATAAAAAAATAAAGAATTTTTTAAAAAATGGGCAGAAGACCTGACTAGACATTTTTTAAAATAATAATAAAATAAATAAATACATAAATAAAAATTTACTAATGCCTCTCAAGATTTCTGACTCCATAACGAATAAAGATTTTGAGAACATATTTTGCAGGTTATTTCAAGAAAAAAAATAAACACTACCTTCTTTTTATTACATAGTTTCATTTTGTTTGGTAAATACATTTTTTAAAAATTCTGCCTTTTAAAGAAAATCACTAACTACAAAGGTTCCAGCCTCTTTTCATTTCAAGTTTTTATCTTCTTCCACGTCCCTCAAACCTTCTGGCGAGATCCTTTGCCAACATTCATTTGCTCACTTCTCTCACCCCTTCCCTTCTCCTCCATTTCCTCTCCCTTCCTTCTCTGGTTCTCAGTGCCTTACAGGTAAGGAAATAGAGATGTGGAAACAAGGAAATGGAGTCTCCCCCTTTTTTGCACACTTTGCAAAAGTATGTTCCCCCACTTCTGTTTCCCAGCTCTCATAAAAATATTACTTCCACATCCTAGAAGTTTTGTTAATAGCCTGTCTTAAACTAATACGTTAGAAGTTACTATTTTTAAAATGAACCAGTTCTAGGAAATGCCTTGAGTCCCCTTTTCTATCAATTTCTATTTGTAAGCTTCTGTGAAATTATTAACAATACTTTATGTTCTTAACAAGCTGCTTATGCTGTAAATAAATTAATTATACATGGATACAAGCTCTTTCAGCCCATCAGAATCTACTGATCATTCCACAGAATAGAAGGCACAGCAGAGCAGGTTTTAGGTTGAATATATTGGCATGGGAAATCTTCTCAAAAGATCCTTTTGAAATTAAATACAAGGTAGCAGCTTATTTAATATTTCTTTCTCTCCCCAAGTTAAATTTGACTACACCAATTTTAAGTCTCCAAAAAAAGATATAAGCCACATCTGTAAAAGAAAATGATAGTTGACCCTTGAACAACACAGGTTTGAACTGCACAGACCCACTTATACACAGATTTTTTTCGATAAATATGTACTACGGTACGGCACGACCCGCAGTAGGTTGAATTCGCTGATGCAGAACTGCGGATAAGGAGAGCTGACCGTAAAGTTAGTTACAGGCGGATTTTTGACTGTGTGGAGGGTCAGCGCCCCAGCCCCCGATGTCAGTCATTCAAGGATCAACTATACTATTCTCTCCATACATTATATTATGACAGTTTAGAAATCAGAATTAAATTGATCTTTGAAAATCACAACATTCAGCACTAATAATATTAAAAATTAAATTCTGTAGCACCACCAGAAGACTATGATATTTTATAATACAGCGTTTAATGAATCAAAAAAATTAGGGGAATTTTCTTTTTCAATTGCATAAAAAGAACCCCCTTAAATGTTAGTGAAGTAATAATATAGCTTAAAGTGTTTAGTCTCTTATTCACAGAAAGCTTCCCGACTCTGCAGGACTCTGAGCAGGCTCTCAACATAGCTCTCTTTGCCATCAAACATAACAGCAATTGCTGCCATTATGCACCTACTAAGTGTAAACCTTTGAACTAGGTGTTTTTATTATTATTTTTTTTAAACTCACAATAACGCAATGAGATACACAATTCTTGGGCCTATTTTCCATATGCAGAAACTGAGGCTCAGCATGCTTAGCTTGCTATCTCAAGACCCCACAGTCAAGATACAGTCAGGCCACTTCAGGGTCAGATGAGATCCCTGAGGTCTCAAGCCCTCACCCTTCCTGCCCAGAGGGTAACTGAGTGTAGCAGCAGAACCAGTGGCCTCCCTGATATCCACTCCCTCTTCTTCCTTACTAACAAAATCCCAATTTTATTTGAGCAGCAACATACATGTTTAAAAATCCTTAATTTCACTGATGTCTCTTTAGTGGAGGTGACCCTATGTAACAGGGTCTGGCCAAAGGTAGAGGTCCTAGGGAGAATACTCCTTCTCAGAGGAAAAGTTCATTTGGAGAAAATCCTCCAAGCCTACACTTCTCCTGAGAATTGAGAATTCAGCTTCTACCTCACGACTGCAAAAACAAACCCTACACTAAGGCAGCAGAACTCAAAATGAGTCTGGCCCCCTGGCCTTCTTGTTGCAGGGGATAAATTCAACCCATCTCTTCAAACACTCCAATACAACTTCCTACTATTTGTAACTGAAAGCCTTCCCTAACTAATTTGCCAAGTAAGAATTTCATTGACTAAGTAGTATAGTCCTTATATCATAGATCATAACTTTATTTCCCAAATCAGATTCTTTTTAAAACCCTGGAGCTATGAACCTGAGCTTACCTACTGGGCTCTGTTGATAACACTGAACCCAGGAAAGAGACAAAAAATTTTAATAATTACCTACATGACACAGAAAAAATGGGGTAGATGGTGACAAAGATAAGAGAGATTTTTTCAAAAAAATACCTTTTTACATTATTTGGGTGTTTTTTTAACCATGAATATATAGTCTAGCCACACTATGTGAACAGCTTTTTAAAAGAAAGCAAATAAATCAAAGGAGGATATATTAAATTATACCTTTTCTGCCAAGAAATCAACAAAATATTACCTGTCTTGGGTCCAGAGGATAATTCATGGTGTTTTTCTGTAGTAGTCTTCTTTTCAGCTGTTAATGACTGCAGGCAGATAATGATAACAATAATAATAATTAATGATGATGTAGTAGTTTATGTGACAAGGGCTAAAAACCAACAATATTACATAAAATACTCAAGAACTTACACTACACCCCTTTAACATATTCCTCTGTTTTCCTTTATTTACCAACAAGTATTCCCAAAGCAAATACTTATAATGCATTTTTGTATTTTTCCAGAATCTAAACAGAGAGCTATCTAACCTTTAGATGTCTAAACTTTAGTGGTGAGTACTCCTTCTTACGGTGAGTACTTCAAAGTTACCACAGAAACCAAAATTAACCAGAATATCTCGCTGCCATTAGATTCTAAATATATAAGCATTTCATAAATATACGTCTTTTGAAGAGCAGGATGCTCAACAGTTTCATCTTCTGAGAACATTTTCAGTATGTATCCTTCACTTACAAAGAAGTACAAAGGTTCTGCATGACAGAAAGACGTGAATACTGCTTTGCCACAATTTTTAAGGAATTCAAGGATGAGGAGAAAAAAGTAACACACCAATTACAGTGTTCTGAAAGAAAATAAGGAAGGGAATTCCAAAGAAATATAATTACAGTGGCCTGAACTCTCAGGAATCTAGGCTTTGTCCTTCAGCATTCAGGGAAAAAAATATGATGACTTTACCAGCGTCTCAGGAGTCTCCTGAAATCCTTCTCCACACCTGAGCCATGCTTCAGAGAGGGAAGCTTCTGCCCCCACAGTCCTGAGCCCTGCTCGTCTGCACTGCAGTGGACTCTCTCCTGGAAAGGATGGGTATTCTACACCCCGATTTCTTTTTCTCTGAAAAAGTGAAATCAACTTCATTAAATATACATTAACAATTAACACCGTGGAAGCCCAGAAATGGCATCGGTGAGAGCATAGTTTTTATTTTAAGTATAATTTCCATTTTATTGTCTTTTCAAAGAACAGTATTTCTTCAGTCTTTAAGGACTTAGCTCCTTACATGGGCTTTGGTGGAGGTTGCGGGGCAGCACCCCCAGACCTAAAACAAGGTGACGGTGTTTAGTCCTTCCAGACTCTCTGAGAATGATTCCTGACTACCTTGCAGTGAATGGCACAACTCATGCAGTTATGTACTTTCACATACAGTCTGGGAAGCACACACGCATCGAAAACACTGGCTTCAGAAATGTCCCTGAAAGCTTCGGCCTCTACTATGTTCCAAGTGACCAGTTTCTTAACAGCCTTGTCCTTGGGCACACGTCGCGAACAGCTGTGCAGCGAACAGGCTGCACACATCTGTGGCCCTTTTAGGCATGACCACTGTTCCTTCTTTTCTTGGTCATCCTGGAAGTGAGAAGGCGAGAGAGGACTGGCAGAGTTTGTAAACGTCTCTGAACCGCCACAGAAAGAAAGAGTCACGAGATAGCAAAACCAAAAGCACGTGGACAATGCAACTAGACAACAAACTCCATAATACAAGCGTGTGAGGACAAACAATGAACACTCCAAAGTTCTGCATGGTATCATATCTGAGAGGAAAGAAGCTGAGAGAAGCAAGGGAGCAAAGGAGGACTGAGCACAGACATCTGGTGTTCACCAGGAAGGGGAGCAGGCAGCCTGAGAACGCACCAGAAAGAGAGAGGGCAAGGGCTCCACCCTAGAAGACCCAAAGGAGCCAAGGAGTTTATACCCACCAACACTGACAACACTGACTTCTTTCCTCAAGCTATTGTGTTTTTTTTTATTTTCTTATTTTTTTATTTTTTAATTTATTTTTATTTATTCTTGGCTGTGTTGGGTCTTTGTTTCTGTGCGAGGGTTTTCTCTAGTTGTGGCAAGCGGGGACCACTCTTCATCGCGGTGCGCGGGCCTCTCACTATCACGGCCTCTCTTGTTGCGGAGCACAGGCTCCAGTCGCGCAGGCTCAGTAGTTGTGGCTCACAGGCCTAGATGCTCTGTGGCATGTGGGATCCTCCGAGACCAGGGCTCGAACCCGTGTCCTCTGCATTGGCAGGCAGATTCTCAACCACTGCGCCACCAGGGAAGCCCAAGCTATTGTGTTTTGTTTTGTTTTTTTAAATGTCTACAATAGACAAATACTCACTTTATAAGTTTTTAAATTTGCATTTTAAGGAAAATTTTAGATTTGCATTGGGAATCAAATTAAGGTCAACTACTATGAGCTGATCACCTAATCAGAAATAAAATCCCTCATCCAATGCCACTGTAGTTTAAAAAAATAAATTAAGATTAAAATATAACATTAAAACTTTCTTAACTAGGAAGAAGGGAACAAATTCATAAAAATAAGTTCAGCCATAACATAGATGGTATTTTAATACTTAACAGGTCTAAGCATGTTCCTTCTCATGCAGAAATTCCTATGGTGGGGCAGGACTGCAAGAGGAAGAGGCATCTATCCTCAAGAAGGTGCTACCCTCCACAGACACCTGTCAGGGTTCAGTTATCTGACAGCTCTGAGAAAGCTCACTTAGTTATCTAGAACAGTAAAGAAATTGGAAAATATCACTTGGTCTACTCGGAGTCCACACACACACACACACACACACACACACACACACACACACACACACACATATTTTAAACCCCAGAATACCTCTTTAATACATTAAATCAGCCCAGGTCGGCTCTTTAACCAAGTCGGTGATACCAGGGATGGGACAGGGAAGGACAAAATGAGCCTGAAATATCTTGAGCCAGAGAGTGAGAAAGTGCCCAAGGAATAATGAGAACATGTAAAAAGGACACATGAGCCTGAATGAAGGGGCTCTCACTGGCCAAATGTGGGACATTCCAGCATCAAATAAATAATGACAGTAAGGATTATAACCTACTGAATAAAATAAGACTGTAAGTCTACATTGATATAAACAAATAAATAAATGACGGATTTAGAAAATTATCAATGAATGCTAAAACTAGTAGGTAAAAGTTTGAGGATGAAGAGGATATATACATGATCACAAAATGACTCCCCCAAAATTACTTATTAATTCCAAAGGGAAAAACAGTAACTTTACAGTGGAGAAACCTGTCAGACACCATCTTAATCAAGTCATGAATGTTGATGTAAACCAGCATCAAATGCTTCTTAATATGAGGCACCAACCAGAATACAAGACAACCTCCACAGTATTACCACCAAAAATGCATACCCTAAATCTAAACAGAGAAAATATCAGACAAGCCCAAAATAACTGGCCTATACTCCTCAACAATGGCAAGGTCAAGAAACACAAAGTCTGAGGAACTATCCCAGATTAATGCAGGGCTAAAGAGGCATGAAAAGAAAATGAACGTATGATCCTGGGCTGGATCTTGAACCAGGGAAAACAGATCATTATTAGGCAACTGATAAAATTAGAGCATAAACAACTGATTAGATAACAGTATTGTATCAATTTTTAATTTCCTAGTTTTGTAATTACACTATGCTTATGTAAGAGCTGTCCTTATCCTAGGAAATAAACATTTTGGGGCACAGGTTCACTATGTCTCTCAATTACTTTGAAATAGTACAGAAAAAAATTAGATATACACATGTAGAGAAAGAGAAACAGACAGAAAGACCAATAATAACAAACTGGTGAATCAGAATAAAGGGTTACTGTATTAGTTTCCTAGGGTTTGACATAACAAGTTACCACAAACTCAGTGGCTTGAGACAACAAATTCTCACAATTCTAGAGGCTTCAAGTCCAAAAATGAACATGTTAGTCCCTCTGGGGGCTCTAGGGAAGAATCTTTCCTTGCCTCTTTCTCGTTTCCGGTGGCTCAAAGCAATCCTTGGCATTCCTTGGCTTGTACCTGCATCATGCCAATCTCCACCTCCATCATCACATGGTATTCTCTACTGTGTGTATCTCTGTGTGTCCTCTCCTCTTCTTATAAGGACACCAGTCACTGGATTTAGGGCCCACCCTAATGCAGTATGACTTCATATTAACTAATTACATCTTCAAACACCTATCTCCAAATAAGGTCATACTCTGAAGTTCTGGTTGGACATGAATTTTGCAGGGGACACTATTAACCCACTTACAGTTCCACTAGAAAAAACTTCATTATGTTATTCTTGCAAGTTTCCTGTAAGTTTGAAATTTTGTCAAAATAAAAAGTTATCCTGCCCCGCCCCAACACACACACAAAATAACTATATAAGCCCAGGTTGATGCCAGGAAGAAGAATGGGAAACAAATACAGTCAATTCTCATTATTCAAAGTAGTTAATGTTCTATAAAGTCGCCAAAAACAACGAATTGGCAAATACTGAACCATTGCTCCTCAGGGAATACAGCACAGTTCCTGTCAATATGAAACCTTACTTTTTGTGTGTTCCTGTTTAAAGACACCTTATTTAATATATATAGCTTATTCATTAACATTGAACTCATGGCCATCAGCACTATAACTCATGCCTGAACAAAGCTTATCTAACACACATACTTTCTCCATAATGCACATCACAGATGTCCTGCACTTAGGAACACCAGACAGCACTTCAGCACTATGTTTGGGGGCCATTTTAAACAGTGACATCACCAACACAAAGCACAAAAATGTGAAAAACGTGGCACTAAAAAGACCAAGAAAAGGGCCCTTGTTTAGAGTGTGACAGCTAGAACAAGCAGAGTGGGGCCTTGGACCTCGGTTGGAAACATGGGTGTCAGGTGACTCAAAATTTTCCCTGCTCTACATATGCCTGCAAATGACTATAAAAGCACCAAGAGCACTGATTTGGGGATTACAAATAAATTTGAGCAAGTAGGCGATTTCATAAATATAGAATCTTTGAAAAATGAGGACTGACTCTACTTTGAATAGAGCATACTTCAGAAAAAAGCAACCAATTAAAACACAAAAAGGTTAAACTCTGCTTCACTGTTTTACTATCCACATCAGCCCCTCAGAGACCACTTTTCCTTATTATTGGTGCTCTGCTCAATTTTTCATTTTTTTTTTAACATCTTTATTGGAGTATAATTGCTTTACAATGGTGTGTTAGTTTCTGCTTTATAACAAAGTGAAACAGTTATACATATACATATGTTCCCATATCTCTTCCCTCTTGCATCTCTCTCCCTCCCACCCTCCCTATCCCACCCCTCTAGGTGGTCACAAAGGCACAGAGCTGATCTCCCTGTGCTATGCGGTTGCTTCCCACTAGCTATCTATTTTACGTTTGGTAGCGTGTATATGTCCATGCCACTCTCTTCCTTTGTCACATCTTACCCTTTCCCCTCCCCATATCCTCAAGTCCATTCTCTAGTAGGTCTGTGTCTTTATTCCCGTTTATTTCTTAAGTACACCATGCTTATGTATTTTATTTACTCATTTTGAAACTTTACTCCCTATAAAACCAAATGCATTCCACTATACACCTGTGGGATACTCCCCTTGGAGAGAAGTGAAAATTTCTAAATATTGTTTTGGATATCATGTAATAAATTTGGGGAACAAATCAGATGTCTAACAATCCAAAAAGGAAGTTTCCTTGGGTATCTGAATAATATATGTATCCCAATATATCCCAATGGCTCTAGCCACATACTTGAAGGATGTCAACCCTTTTTCACCCAGAAATTGATCTACATTAAGCAGAGACAATGATTCAGTGGCTCTCAAATCTGCTCCTGTCAAATATGAGGAACAGATGTAAAGTGTTAACCACGTCAGCTAGTCGGGAGGCATTGTGATGCTCAGAGCCTGTCCCATCAAGTTTATTGCACATTTGTGTTTTCCTTCTCTCTGGCAACAGAACGTTTCTCAGGCCTGTCACTCACTGCTTTGGTTACATATGACTTGTCCTTTGCTTCTCTGGATTTCATCCATACTCAGATTCTTTACAGACTAGAACCCCCTAACTTAATATAAAAGACAGAATTCTAATGTCCTCATCTTCAGTCTGTCAGTAAACATGTACTGAGTGCTCACTGCAGGCAGACACTCTGCCAGGCCCCAGGGATACAAGACGAGCAAGAAAGACTGCCCTCCAGCAGCTCAGGCAGTGGCAACAGAGACCCTCCCACAAATTCACTGACGCAAGGGCCTGAGCCCAAGTTCTGATACCTACTATCCGGGCCTTCGACAGCACTCTTCAGCCTCCCCTTCTGCTTCCCCAGCCAATCTGTTCTACTCCCCTTGCTGCTGCCAAGTGGAGCATTTCCAACACCACACCTGCATCCATGGAACTCTTTGCCAGAAATCACCTCTCCTCTTCCTTTAGTCTCTCCAACTCTGCCATGGATCCCGGCTCATCTTTTCCATGAAATATCCCTCAGTGCCTCCACTTAATCCCTCCCTCTGGGACAACAGCCTGTTTCCTGCCCCATCTACTCCTTTCCCTAGAATAAGAGCTCCTGAGGGCAGGAGTCTCATGCCTCTTCATCTTATCCCCAGTGCATGGCACTCCCCACTGAGGTACTCACTAAATGACTCTTGAATGAATATGCAAATTTCTTGACTATTACCACACCTGTCACAAAATCTAAAATATCTAAAGTAAATAAGTCAGTAAGTATAAGCCTAAGGGTAAACACAGCCCTCAGGCTGCGTTAAAGTCATTTCCATTTCATCTACTTATCCTCATAAACAATACCTCCGCCACAGCTCTCTAAAACATGTGTATTTCTCTCTCCACAGTGTTTACTCAGCCGCAGAGCAGGTGCTTACAGGTGACTTCACTACCCAGCCTTCTCATCCATCCACATTTCTAGTGACAAAACACACTCCCACCACCACAGTTTTGGGCGCCCAACCTGGCCAAGGATAATCGTAGGACATCAGCCTGGCCACAGTAACTGGTCCAGGGATGCCATGGGACCCAAGTTGAGGCAGTCAGAGGCCCTCTCCAGGACTTTTCTAACTGGGACTACTGGAGAAGATTCTCTTCTTCCCAACTTGGCCAAGGGTGTGACCCCAAAGCAGCCAGGCACCTTGCCCCATATAATATGAAGAAACCTGAGAAAGAAAGAAGAGGCACAAATCATGCTCCAGGCTGTAAGTCAGGTCCCTGAGCTGCCCAGGTGCCCAGATGCTGTCAACTGCAAGCCAACCCATCAATCTTCTGTGCCTCTGTCCAGCTGAAGTTGGCCTTCAATCACCAGCTACTGAAAGAGCTGGACCACAATACTCAGTAAATATTCCTACTGAGCTGAAATGATTCACTGAGCCCTCTGAAGGTATACAGCTAAAGACAGTTTCCATCTTCAAAAACCTTGGGTTCTAAGGATATCATTAGAGTGGAGGAAGAAACAGACCAAAATTGGGCTGATGAGCTCAAAAATAGATTGAGAGAATGTTTCCTGGAGAAAGCTGTCTTGGACTTGAACAAAGGAAGAAATGTACTTTGGCGATGGCTACCCATAGGATCCTTGATTTTCCAGGCTAGTCCTAATTCCAAATGTCCTGAGATATTATCCTCCTCAAGCATAGAAACATCCAGGAAATTTCACAAGGAGCACACAAATCCTTTCAGCTCCCATCTTCAAGCTGTGCTGTCAGACGGACCTGGCCTGAGTCACCGCTGCGCTACTGGTTGGCTACACTGACACTTCTCAAGATCCAGTTTCTGTATCAGTAAAATGAGAATAATAAATATACTTACCTCAAGATCACTACCAAGATAAAACTGACACTAATGACAATACTATGAAATAATAGTACCACAAACCACCATAACGGAAGGTAGAAGAAGAGCTGATTAACATTCAGGAGAATTAATATGAGAACGTACTTTAGACATTTTTTATAAAGATGCTTATATTTTCACACACTATGATTCATAAAAATACTGTCTTAATCTAATGACCAACTATAACATTTCAAACCTCAAAAAATAAGAAAAAGCAGCTTACTGATTAGAACTCTACGGCCTCTCAGACAGTTTAACGAGCACAAGGGAATTAAGCGACTTCCCTGGTGGCGCAGTGGATAAGACTCTTCGCTCCCAATGCAGGGGGCCCGGGTTCGATCTCTGGTCAGGGAACTAGATCCCACATGCATGCCACAGCTAAGAGTTCACATGCCACAACTAAGGAGCCCGCCTGCCGCAACTTAGATCTGGCACAACCAAATAAATATTTCAAAAAAACATTAAAAATAAAGAAGAAGGGAATTAAATGACTCACTGGAAAAGGCCAGTTTATTGCAGAATCAAAGTCACTATTCCATGAGCTTCCCCCATAACCAGTGCTCTAGCCTTCTCATCTTTCTCACAGTCAGGCAATGCCGATTAAGAAAGCTCGACCCTCCTGATATGGGGACAACAGACGTTAATAAATAAGAAAATAAAGGGTATTAGAACAAGTCTGAGAAAAAACATGTAAGTAAAATAAATTTTCACAAGGCATAACAAAATTTTTGAAAACTGCCTATAAGGTTCAAGACAACTTTGCCCTTTCTTTTGTTTCCTGCCAGGCTGTCTTTCCAACTCTCTTCAGTCTGACCTGCTGGACCCCTCAGGGTTTGGCCCAAGGACTACCTTCTTCACAAATCCTCCTGTACTGTTATAGCCCTCAGTCATCCTCCTTGAACCACTCCTTTGGAAATCAGCACTTCCAATAGCACCTCCACTGCCACAATAGAGAATGCTATTTTCATGTGTTTATGTCTTCTATGCCCCCAAAACCAGGATTCACTTATAACTTATGTTCTACAAGGGCAAACTCTAAAAGTGCTAGCTTCCAGAACTTGCTGGTTTATCCCTTGTCTGCTAAATAATTTTAGCATATGCTAAATAAGTTTAGGGGTCACCTAAATCATTGCTTCATTTAAGGAAGTTCATATCTATACTATCTTTTCCATTCATGGAAGAGTTTTTTCAGGAAAGAATCCATAGCCATTCCAGTGTTTTAAAGTTTTCGGTCAGAAAGGCATTAAATTATGTAGCAGTTTAAATTCATTTCTTCTTCTGTCATCAGAGAAAATAAAGGAAACGGTTGCCACATTTTGTATAATTTTCATGTACTTTCAAACTTAAGATTACTATGACTAAGTACTAAATGTCTGGAATGTACAATTATGCTTAACCTTACAGTACAATAATCACCTAGTTTTGGTGTCATCAAACACCTAAACTGTTCAAACAAACCAGACTAATTTACTACAGCTATTCTAAGACTCCGATGCTAGAATCCCAACCTCTAGCAACCTAGCCCTCTTTTTCTCATTCTTCTCAACAATCCGGAACTTCTTAACGTAACAATGTTGGAAATATGGTGATGTATTTAATTTTCAACACTTGAAAAGAAAAGCAGAATTATTTTCCACTAGCCCTGTACACCAGCTCAGAATACCATTAGTCTGAAACTTATTTTTTGTCTGAAATGGAAAATTCCTCTGCTAGAAACCAAGCTCCCATGCCAGGCTGCCTAAAACCACTCTTGGCTCCACTGACATTACTCTAAATCCAAGGATTTAAAAGACATAAAACAATGACAGCTGCTAATATATCACACTCTGGGTCCAATTTTATTTTACTAATCACTCCCCACTCAAAAGCAAACAATGACTTTGCCTTGGTTCTTTCCCATTCCTGCTTCCTCACTGTTGAGAAGTTGAAGCACAGCAACCTATAAACTCCAACTCTGATATATTTATTCTCATACAAAGGCAGGATTATCAGCAAGACCCCTTCAAAGGCTACAGGTTCAAGTCTTTTTCCCTCCTTCCCTCACAGCCCTCTAACCAAATCTCTACTTACAGTTCAACCCTAACCCGCCTACTCTTCAGAAGACGAAAGTCTGAATAAAATTACAATAGACTTTAACTTAAAAGCAATCAGTTAAAAAGGTACTTAATAAAAGCTATTTGTGACAAACCTAGAGCCAACATAATACTCAATGGTGAAAAGTTGAAAGCCTTTCTGCTGAAAGCCTTTCTGCTGATTCCTGGAATAAGACAAGAATGGCCACTCTCACCACTTCTATTCAACATAGTATTGGAAGTCCTAGCCACAACAATCAGACAAGAAAAAGAAACAAAAGGTATCCAAACTGGAAGAGAAGAGATAAAACTGTCATTATATGCAGATGACATGATCTATATGTAGAAAACCCTGAAGACTCCACACACAAAACACTAGAACTGATAAATTCAGCAAGGTAGCAGGATACAAGATTAACATTCAGAAATTGACTGTATTTCTTTATACTAACAATGAAATATCAAAAAGGGAAAGTTAAAAAAAATTCCTTTTAAAATTGCATCAAAAATAATAAAATACTTAGAATAAAACTGACCAAGGAAGTGAAAGACTTATACACTGAGAACTATAAAACATTGATAAAGAAAGCTAAAGATAATTTAAAGAAACTGAAAGATACACCATGCTCTTGGATTGGAAGAATTAATATCGTTAAAATGGCCATACTACCCAAAACAATCTACAGATTTAATGCGATTACCATCAAATTACCCATGACATTCTTCACAGAACTAAAACAAATAATCCTAAAATTTATATGCAACCATGAAAGACCCAGAACTGCCAAGGCAATCCTGAGGAAAATGAACAAAGCTGGAGGCATAACCCTCCCGGGCTTCAAACAATACTACAAATCTACAGTAATCAAACAGCGTGGGGGCTTCCCTGGTGGCGCAGTGGTTGAGAATCTGCCTGCCAATGCAGGTGACACGGGTTCGAGCCCTGGTCTGGGAAGATCCCACATGCCGCGGAGCAACTGGGCCCGTGAGCCACAACTACTGAGCCTGAGCGTCTGGAGCCTGTGCTCCGCAACAAGAGAGGCCGCGATGGTGAGAGGCCCGCGCACCGCGATGAAGAGTGGCCCCCGCTCACCGCAACTGGTGAAAGCCCTCGCACAGAAACGAAGACCCAACACAGCCAAAAATAAACATAATAAATAAATAATAAATAAAAATTAAAAAAAAAAAAGCGTGGTACTGCCACAAAAACAGACATATAGATCAGTGGAACAGAGCGGAGAGCCCAGAATTAAACCCACACACCCACAGTCATTTAATCTTTGACAAAGGAAGTAAGAATGTACAACAGAAAAAGACAGTCTCTTTGGCAAATGGCGTTGGTTAAGCTGGACAGCCGCATGTAAACCAGTAAGTGAGAGCACTCCCTCACACAATACACAAAAATGAACTCAAAATGGCTTAAACACTTAAGTATAAAATAGGACACCACAAAACTCCTGCAAGAGAACACACGCAAAACATTCTCTAACATAAACTGTAGCAATGTTTTCTTAGGTCAGTCTCCCAAGGCAATAGAAATAAAAACAAATATCAACAAATGGGACCTAATCAAACTTATGAGCTTTTGCACAGCAAAGGAAACCATAAACAAAATGAAAAGACAAACTATGGGCAGGGAGAAAATACTTGCAAACGATGCAACCAGCAAGGGCTTAATTTCCAAAATATACAATCGGCTCATATAACTCAGTAACAAAAAAACCAAACAACACAATCAAAAAACATAGGCAGAAGACCTAAATAGACATTTCTCCTAAGAAGATATACAGATGACCGATAGGGACATGAAAAGATGCTCAACATTGCTAATTATCAGAGAAATGCAAATCAAAACTGCAATAAGGTATCACCTCACAGTGGTCAGAATGGCCATCCCATTAAAAAGTCTACAAATAATAAATGCTAGAGGGGTGTGGACAAAAGGGAACCCTCTTACATTGTTGGTGGGAATGTAAACTGGTACAGCCACTATGGAAATCAGTATGGAAGTGTCTTAAAAAACTAAAAATAGAGTTACCATATGATCCAACAATCCCACTCCTGGACATATATCCAGAGAAAATTCTTATTCAAAAAGATACATGCACCCCAGTGTTCATAGCAGCACTATTTACAACAGCCAAGACATGGAAGCAACCTAAATGTCCACTGACAGATAAATAGATAAAGAAGATGTGGTATATAATTACAATGAAATACTACTCAGTCATAAAAAAAGAATGAAATAATGCCATTTGCAGCAACATGCTTCCCCTACCAGTGTGAGAGAGCTTCTTATAATTTAGCAGGGTCTCCAGGCTGAAAGATGTCATGTGTGAGAATTTTAAGAAATGCGCATCCACATCCTGACGGCCAGAAATGAATATCCACAAGCACCCTTTCAAAGCTTTTATCCAAACTACCTCTACCAACTCTACATCTTAAAGTAACTTCATACCCTTGTATATAAGACAAAACCATGCAAAACAAAGCCCCAGAAGCCCCCTTTCCCATTCTAAATTAGTGACCTCCTGGATCTTGTTTTATTTCCAGTTTGTGGAAAATGTTGTAGTTATCCTTCTGGTAAACAGGAGATTGGCAATGAATAGAAACACCTCTCCTCACACTCTACCGGATCATAAGCAGGTCAGATGAACGTGCCAGACTGGTGGTATCTGTGTACTACGAGAATCTGGTACCTTGGAGGGCTCTGATTTGGTACAAGGGAGACACCCTGTTGCCAGGATAAGCACTTGCCACGTGAAATTCAGGCTCACAAAAACTCTCCCCTGCTATCTCTGACCCCAATTTTAGTACCAGGTTTTTTCACTTTCTAGGTTTCAAACACAAAGGAACCAGTGTCCAAAGGCAAGTGATATAGGCCTTAAACTTGCTGCCATCCTTAATTTCCTCATTCATAAACTTTCCTTAGAAAACCCAAATCCCCATTCCTCTTTTTAAGTAGATTGCTGCCTTCAGCCCCTATGGCCAATAGCAGACATCTATTTCCCAATGGATGAGAGAGACTCCTTCATCTTCTTGGTCATGGTTGGGATGAGGTTCATGTGGCCATCCACACACATGGTCATGCAACTCTCCAGCTGCCGCTTCACCTGAAGCTCTTTACTCCCCGCATCTATTGAATCTTTCGCTTTGTCATTGCAATACATAGCGTACCGGGCCAGGTGGTCCTGGAACTTCTCCAACTCGCTGGTCACCAGGGCCTGGGCTTGAGCCAGAGGTGCATGGCAGCACTCAATGCACTGGTGCACTTGCTGCATGGACGCCTGGCTATCCTCACAGCAGGCGGCGCTGCACCGGAACATGAGGCCCTGCATCTTCCGGATGTTCTCTCTCCAGACTGATCACCATAGAGTCCACCGCCTCCTGCACCCAGAGCTGCTGCAGCTCTGCCACGGTGACCCCGCACTGCTCCCTGCCACGCTGGTGCCCACATGGACTCCCACGCACGAGCCCGCCCCCCCGAATTAAGACTTTTACCTAATTATGGGACTTCCTTGGTGGCGCAGTGATTAAGACTCCACGCTCCCAATGCAGGGGGTCCAGGTTCGATCCCTGGTCCGGGAACTAGATCCCACATGCATGCCACAACTAAGAGTTCACATGCCACAACTAAGGAGCTGGCAAGCCACAACTAAGGAGCTGCAACTAAGAAGCCCGCCTGCTGCAACTAAGACCTAATGCAACCAAATAAATAAATAAATTACTTCTACCTAATTGTAAACCACCTCAGATATAATTCTGTAATCACACACTACTAAAGTAAAACCACCTCCAATGAAAAAAAGCACAATCGTTTAGCTATCACAAACTGAATATTTATGCTACAGATGGAATGTTTGTGTCCCCCCCATAATTCATATGTTGAAACCTAATCCCCAATGTGATGGTATTTGGAGGTGAGGACTTTGGGAGGTGCTTAGTTCACAAGGATGGAACCCTCATGAATGGGATTAGTGCCCTTTTAAAAGAGGTACTAGAGAGATCCACTATGTGTGAACAGAAAGAAGATGGCTATGAACCATGAAGTGGGCCCTCAACAAACACTGAATGTACTGACACCTTAAATTTGAACTTCCCAGCCTCCAGAACTGTGACACATTTGTGTTGTTTATAAACCATCAGCCGATGGCATTTTTGTTACAGCAGCCTGAACAGACTAAGATAATTCAGTAGCTGCCAGACATCACTGCATATGTTTCTTGTCTATTACCTCATATAGATCCTAGGTGATATTTTAGGCTGAATGAGTAGTATCAATTCCATTTTACAGATAAAGAAACTAACTGTTGAAGACATCTTTCAAGATCATATACCTGTAAATAGCAAAGCCAGTATCAAAATTAAAGCTAGTTTAGGGTTAGGGTTAGGGTTAGGGTCTTAATAGGGCTACATTTTTCTGCAAATGAGAAAAAGACACTCCCTTCTCAAGTCACTGTACTTCCATATATTTGGAAATTGTCATAATGTACTGATTTTATTAGGAAAGGTGCTTTATTGCCATCTACTGAAAGAGTGGCATAATAAGTATACAAATTTTGCAGGACATCACTACGAATGGGGCCTCTGCGGGCAATGCAGTTTTCAACCTGCACAACCAAATGCAGTCACTCTGGTGGTTAAAAACAAATGGAATTTCAATATATTTTTACCATTATTGAAAACTAAATTCAACAAACCAGTGCTTGTAATCACTTAAGCACAGAAGACACAGAGAAATATCATGAACCCTGTCCTCAAGAAATCAATATGATCATTAGACCTGTCACAAAGCACAATACAGAGAAGTAAAATAACAGAAGTTAGTATAAACATACAGAAGCAGTATGAAGGTTGCAGAGATTAATTCTAAAAACCACTTTTTAATTTCTTCCCCTCACTGAAGCCTTATAGTAACTCTGTGAGTTAAGGCAGCAATCACAAATTCACTTCAAAATGAGGGCACATGAATGTGAATTAGGGAGAGACATTTGCAGACTAAGAAGAGGATTTGTGTTTGTCACAAACATGGGCTCTTACGGTGTGAAAAGAAAGGCAACCATGGGTACAAGACTTATTAGGAAAAGACTGAAAAAGTAAACATGCAGTAAAGAATCTAACCTCACCTAAAAGGAAGGCTAGGGAATTAATTCCCTGGTGGTCCAGTGATTAGGACTCGGTGCTTCCACTGCTGGGGCCTGAGTTCGATCTATGTTCAGGGAACTAAGACCCTGTAAGCTGCAGGGAGCAGCCAAAAAACAAACAAACAAACAAGTCTAGCCTTTGTCCTTGGCTCCTGGAAAGTAATGTCTATGCCCTTGGAATACCATGGCTGATAGAAGTGTCTTTCTTTGCCTGAGAGCTTCAGTTACACCAGACAGTCTAATAATGTGATTTAGGGTGGTGGCTAATCACACCCAATACTGTTACCATGGGGGCTGGTGACACCAGAAAGACAGTATGATTTAGAGTAGAGGCTTTGAGTCACACACAGAAGAACTGGAGACTGAGATCAGCCATTTATGTCTACGTAAAGGAGCCTTAGTCTGTTCGGGCTACTATAACAAAATGCCATAAAGTAGGTAGCCTATAAACAACAAACACTTCTCAAGTTCTAGAAGCTGGGAAGTCCAAGATCAAGGTGTCAGCAGATTCAGTGTTAGTGGTGAAATCTGGCAAAGGCTCACTTCCTCACTGATGCTGAAGGGAGGAGGGATCTCTCTGGAACCTCTTTTGTAAGGGCACGAATCCCATTCATGAGAGCTCCACCCTCATGACCTATTTACCTTTCAAAGACTCCATCTCCAAATACTACCACATTGAGGATTAGGTTTCAACATATGAATGGGGGTTGGGAATAGAGAACACAAATATGCAGTCCATAGCAAAGCCCCAGTAAAAACTCTGGACACCAAGGCTCAGGTGAGGTTCCGTGCTTGACAATAACCCACCTATACGGTCACACATTGACACCAAACATGTAACTCATCCTGACTCTGTGAGAAAACCACAAAAGTTCCATGACTGGAACTCACATCCCAATTTCAAAACTTACTACAAAATAATAGTAATCAAAGCAGTGTGGTACAGGCATAACAATAGACCCAGTCAATGGAACAGAATCCATAGTCCAGAAAAACCCATACATCTGTGGTCAAATGATTTCTGTCAAGGGTCTGACAAAAAATAACAAGTTAGTATAAACAGTGGTTTCAGACATGACATAAAAGGACAAGTTAACAGAAAGTGAATAAACTAAACTTCATCAATATTTAAAACTTATGAATTTCAAAAGATATTATCAGAAAGTAGAAGGACAATTCACATAATGGGAGAAAATATTTGCAAATCACATATCCAACTAAGAATCTAGTACCCAAAATATATTAAGAACTCCCACAACTCAATAACTCAGTTTAAAACTCAGTAAAAGTCTGATAGGCATTTCTCCAAAGAGGGCATACAAATGACCAACAATCACATAAAAAGATGCTTGATATCATTAGTCATTAGGGAAACACAAATCAAAACCACAGTGTGAGATACCAACTCCCACCCGTTATAATAGTTACTGTCAAAAAATAAATAAGTATTGGCAAGGATATGGAAAAAACTGGAACCCCTGTGCATTGCTGGTAGAAATACAAAATGATGCAGTTGCTATAGAAAATGGTACAGTGGGTCCTCCAAAAAATTAAACATACAATTACCATAGGATCTAGCAATTCTACTGCTGAGCAATTCAATTTCCCAAAAGAACTGAAAGCAGGGACTCAAATGGATGTTTGGGTTTTTTTTTTTAATATTTACTTATTTATTTTGGCTGTGCCAGGTCTTAGTTGCGGCACGCGGGATCTTCGTTGCGACATGCAGACTCCTTAGTTGCAGCACGCAGACTTCTTAGTTGCTGCATGCGAACTCTTTGTTGCGCATGCATGCAGGATCTAGTTCCCCGACCAGGGATCGAACCCAGGCCCCCTGGATTGGGAGCATGCAGTCGTACCCCCTGGACCACCAGGGAAGTCCCTCAAATGTATGTTTAAATATCAAAGTTCAAAATAACATTATTCACAATAACTAAAAACTGGAAACAACACAAATATCCACCAATGGATGAATGGATAAACAAAATAAGCATGTATATATAAAGAAAAACTATTCACAGCCTTAAAAAGGAATGAAATCCTGACACATTGTAGGTTTACGACCTCAGGAGTCCCCAGGTGAAGTCTGAAACTGGTGCCCATGCATAGAGGACAAGGAGAGACCAAAGAAGGAGGTAGATCACTCCAGATTGGTAGCTGGCAGTTTTAATATGCAAGGGAACTTACACATGAGCCAAGATTCACACACAGGCTGGTCTGACTCCACAATTCAAACTCCTTACCCCAAGCCAGCATTTCTTAAGATGCAATCCAAGATCTGATGAGGAACTAATATCCAAAATACATAAAGAACTCCTAACAACTCAACAACAAAAAGACCAACAACTCAATTTTTAAGTGGGCAAAGGACCTGAAAGAGACATTTCTCCAAAGTAGATATACAAATGGCTAATAGGCACATGAAAAGGTGCTCAACATCACTAATCATGAGAGAATTGTGAATCAAAACCACAATGAGATACCACTTCACACCCATTAGGAATGACTACTATTAAAAAAAATTAAAATTTTAAAAACTAAAAAAAAAACAGAAAATAACAAGTACTGGCAAGGATATGGAAAAACTGAAACCCTCATACATTCTGATAGAAATGCAAAATGATGCAGTCACTGTGGATAAAAGTATGGTGGCTCCTCAAAAGTTAAAAATATAATTACCATATGATCCAGCATATACCAGAAAGAACTGAAAGCAGAGACTCAAACAGATGTTTCCACAACAATGTTCATAGTGCCATATTCACAAGAGCCAAAATGTGGAAACAACCCAAATGTCCTTCAATGGATGAATGATAAACAAAATGTGGTATATACATAAAATGGACTACATTCAGCCTTAAAGAAAGTAAAAAATTCTAACACACAATACAACATGGAAATAAGCCAGACACAAAAGGACAAAAATTATGATTCCACTTATATTAGGTCCCTAAAGTCATCAAACTCAAGAGACAAAGTAGAATGGTGGTTGCCAGGGGCTGTGGGGAGGGGAAAATGAGGAGTAGTTAATGGGTACAGGGTTTCAGTTTGGGATGATGAAAAGTTCTGGAGATGGATGGTGGTGATAGTTTCAGAACATGAAGGTACTTAATGTCATAGGCCATAGACTTAAAAATTGTTATAAAAGTAAATTTCATTCAATTTGACCACAATTTTTAAAATGCAATCAAGGGCAATGCACATCAGAATCACCACGTATGCTTTTAGAGATAGTAGATACTCAAACTCCAAATTAGAATCTGGAGTGATGAGAGGCCCACCAACCACCCTGGTGAGTTAGGCACTATTAAAGTTTGAGAACCACCACCAAGAACACTGGATTAAAATCCAACCTCTAGGGACTTCCCTGGTGGCGCAGTGGTTAAGAATCCGCCTGCCAATGCAGGGGACACGGATTCGAGCCCTGGTCTGGGAAGATCCCACATGCCACGGAGCAACTAAGCCTGTGCACCACAACTACTAAGCCTGCGGTCCAGAGCCCGTGAGCCACAACTACTGAGCCCAGGTGCCGCAACTACTGAAGCCTGCGCGCCTAGAACCCACGCTATGCAACAAGAGAAGCCCCCGCTAACTGCAACTAGAGAAAGCCCATGTACAGCAACGAAGATCCAATTCAGCCAAAAAAAAAAATCCAACCTGTATGGCTTTACCATACAGGTAAACTAAACACAGAACAAGCTTCTCTGCGCATGCTTGGAGTATTCTGCTGCAGTAAAATACACAATGTTGGGTAAAAAAGTAAAAATGCTATAGGCTGTATTGAATTTTTAAAAAGGCTGAGGAAGAAACAGAAAGCTTTACATCCCAGTGGCTTGAGGCTATAAGGAGAAAATCCTCAATATGAAAAACAGGATGCCAGTCATGAGACACTGCATTCAGGATTCCGAAGTTGCCTATCTTAATCTGTTCCACCCCTTAGGCCATCATTCAACCATGCACAAGTTTCTCATTAACTTTTTTTTAACTCTCTCTCATCCCATCATGCTATCCCTTGCTCCTTCTCTTCCCCAGCACACTTATATAGAGATTTGTCAACACAAAGATTTTATTCTTCAACTACTGCAATGTGATTTCTTCATTAACCTCTCCTCAAAAGTGTTTTCCCTTTGATTAATGGATTTCTCCACACTCATAAGTATACATTTGTTACCTACGTTATTTTAATGCATAAGTGACAAGAACTGAATGCAGAATTCAACAAAACTGGTTCAAAATAAGGAGGGACTTATACAGAATGTTCAAAGATAAATATTTTTGAGATCTTAGTAAAATTGTGGCCAGAACTCAGGCACTAAGTATGTTTCTCTTCTTTCTATAAATAAATTAATTATTGGGTAGATAACATGTACTGTTTTTCTTGGTCATAGCTTTTAAGAAGAGATAATCTAGAGCTACACCAACTGGACAGGCTTTCTTACACATAACTTTTTAAAGAAATTGTTCATGTGTGTTTCAATCTTTACAAAGTACTCCATTTTTATTTGTCTTAAAATTACAATAAATATTTTAAAAGCATCACCCTATTCCACTATTTGTCCATTCCAAAAACTGAGTACAAAATTATGTACCAGGCACCAAGCCAGCAACCTGACACAACTGTTTTAATACATTGCTGCCCTATTTGCATCTTCTGATTATATGTTTTAGTTGTATCCCTAAGATAGACAACATTGTATTCTGCTGCCTTTCTTTGCTTAACAGGAATTTTCTGATGCTCTAGAGGTTCTGCTCCTTAAAAGAACAGAAATTAAAATCTACAACTTTATGAGAAGCCAATAGAAACCTTATTTATACACAAGAATAAATGTTCTGTTTCTGATCTCATCAGGATGGAAAAGAATATTCAGATTGATTTTCAAAAAAGTATCTATGTAATACTAACGACCCTAAGTTTTAAAATAGTAACATCAATTTTGCAGTAGATATAAGCACTGAGAGGACTTTCCTAGTGGTACAGTGGTTAAGAATCCGCCTGCCAAGCAGGGGACATGGGTTCAAGCCCTAGTCCAAAACGATCCCACAAGCCAAGAAGCAACTAAGCCCGTGCGCCACATCTACTGAGCCTGTGCTCTCGAGCCCACGTGACACAACTACGAAAGCCCATGCTCCACAACAAGAGAAGCCACCGCAATGAGAAGCCCGTAGTGAGCACAGCCCCCACTCACCACAACTAGAGAAAGCCCACGCGCAGCAATGAAGACCCAACGCAGCCAAAAATAAATAAATTAACCTATTTTTTTAAAAAAACTTAAAAAAAAGCATTGAGAGAAAAAAGTTTAACAGGAAATACATGAAAGTGCCTATATCACCTGATTGTAGATTTACATGTGTTATTTTCTATTGTATTCTTTCTTTTATAGCTATTCTACAATAGGTGCATATTATTTTCACTATCAGAAAAAGCAAAAAAAAAAATTTTTAAACTGTTGTTCTAAACGGCACGTATTAAAATCCCAACTATCTTTCCAGCTTGAGTCCCTGTTGCAAAAGGAACGTAAGTACTCCCCCTGCTGGTTATCTAAATAGTTCCCCAAAACTAAGAGCAGTGTCTAGAAGCTAACGAAGATTTTAAATCAAATCATGAGAAAATATTTGCAAACCAAGCAACTGACAAAGGATTAATCTCCAAAATATACAAGCAGTTCATGCAGCTCGCTATCAAAAAAACAACCCAATCCAAAAATAGGCAGAAGACCTAAACAGACATTTCTCCAAAGAAGATATACAGATTGCCAACAAATACATGAAGGATGCTCAACATCACTAACAATTAGAGAAATGCAAATCAAAACTACAACGAGGTATCACCTCACAATGGTTAGAATGACCATCATCAAAAAATCTACAAACAATAAATGCTGGAGAAGGTGTGGAGAAAAGGGAACCCTCTTACATTGTTGGTGGGAATGTAAATCGATACAGCCACTATGGAGAATACTATGGAGGTTCCTTAAAAAACTAAAAATAGAACTACCATATGACCCAGCAATCCAACTCCTGGGCATATACCCTGAGAAAACCATAATTTAAAAAGAGTCATGTACCACAATGTTCACTGCAGCACTATTTACAATAACCAAGACATGGAAGCAACCTAAGTGTTCATCAACAGATGAATGGATAAAGAAGATGTGACACATATATACAATGGAATATTACTCAGCCATAGAAAGAAACGAAATTGTTATTTGTAGTGAGGTGGATGGACCTAGAGTCTGTCATACGTACAGAGTGAAGTAAGTCAGAAAAAGAAATGAAACTGAGTTACTTCTGGTGAGACAGACGGACCTAGAGTCTGTTATACAGAGTGAAGTAAGACAAAAAAAGAAAAACAAACACCGTGTGCTAGCACACATATATGGAAGCTAAGAAAAAAGAAAACTGGTTCTGAAGAACCTAGGGGCAGGACAGGAATAAAGACACAGACGTAGAGAATGGACTTGAGGACATGGGGAGGGGGAAGGGTAAGCTGGGACGAAGTGAGAGAGTGGCATGGACATATATACACTACCAAATGTAAAATAACTAGCTAGTGGGAAGCAGCTGCAGAGCACAGGGAGATCAGCTCCGTGCTTTGTGACCACCTTGGGGGTGGATAGGGAGGGTGGGAAGCAGACACAAGAGGGAGGGGTATGGGGATATATATATATATACGTACAGCTCATTCACTTTGTTATACGTCAGAAACTAACACAACATTGTAAAGCAATTATACCCCAATAAAGATATTAAAATAAATAAAGAAATTTTAAAAAGAAAAAAAACAGACAATGATACTTGGACTACGAACTTCAGAGCAAGTTAACACGACATCAGAAAACAATCTATTTTGAGTTTATTTTTGTGTATGGTGTTAGGGAGTGTTCTAATTTCATACTTTTACATATACCTGTCCAGTTTTCCCAGCACCACTTATTGAAGAGGCTGTCTTTTCTCCACTGTATATGCTTGCCTCCTTTATCAAAGATAAGGTGACCATATGTGCGTGGGTTTATCTCTGGGCTTTCTATCCTGTTCCATTGATCTATGTTTCTGTTTTTGTGCCAGTACCATACTGTCTTGATTACTGTAGCTTTGTAGTATAGTCTGAAGTCAGGGAGCCTGATTCCTCCAGCTCCATTGTTCGTTCTCAAGATTGCTTTGGCTATTCGGGGTCTTTTGTGTTTCCATACAAATTGTGAAATTTTTTGTTCTACTTCTGTGAAAAATGCCAGTGGTAGTTTGATAGGGATTGCGCTGAATCTGTAGATTGCTTTGGGTGTTAGAGTCATTTTCACAATGTTGATTCATACAATCCAAGAACATGGTATATCTCTCCATCTATTTGTATCATCTTTAATTTCTTTCATCAGTGTCTTATAATTTTCTGCATACAGGTATTTTGTCTCCTTAGGTAGATTTATTCCTAGATATTTTATTCTTTTTGTTGCAATGGTAAATGGGAGTGTTTTCTTAATTTCACTTTCAGATTCTTCATCATTAGTGTATAGGAATGCAAGAGATTTCTGTGCATTAATTTTGTATCCTGCTACTTTACCAAATTCATTGATAAACTCAAAATGGATTAAAGACCTAAATGTAAGGCCAGACACTATCAAACTCTTAGAGGAAAACATAGGCAGAACACTCTATGACATAAATCACAGCAAGATCCTTTTTGACCCAGCCCCTAGAGAAATGGAAATAAAAACAAAAATAAACAAATGGGACCTAATGAAACTTAAAAGCTTTTGCACAGCAAAGGAAACCATAAACAAGACCAAAAGACAACCTTCAGAATGGGAGAAAATATTTGCAAATGAAGCAACTGACAAAGGATTAATCTCCAAGATTTACAAGCAGCTCATGCAGCTCAATAACAAAAAAACAAACAATCCAATCCAAAAATGGGCAGAAGACCTAAATAGACATTTCTCCAAAGAAGATATACAGATTGCCAACACACACATGAAAGAATGCTCAACATCATTAATCATTAGAGAAATGCAAATCAAAACTACAATGAGATATCATCTCACACCGGTCAGAATGGCCATCATCAAAAAATCTGGAAACAATAAATGCTGGAGAGGGTGTGGAGAAAAGGGAAACTCTTGCACTGTTGGTGGGAATGTAAATTGATACAGCCACTATGGAGAACAGTATGGAGGTTCCTTAAAAAACTAAAAATAGAACTACCATACGACCCAGCAATCCCACTACTGGGCATATACCCTGAGAAAACCATAATTCAGAAAGAGTCATGTACCAAAATGTTCATTACAGTTCTATTTACAATAGCCAGGACATGGAAGCAACCTAAGTGTCCATCATCAGATGAATAGATAAAGAAGATGTGGCACACATATACAATGGAATATTACTCAGTCATAAAAAGAAATGGAGGGCTTCCCTGGTGGCACAGTGGTTGAGAGTCTGCCTGCCAATGCAGGGAACACGGGTTCGAGCCCTGGTCTGGGAAGATCCCACATGCCGCGGAGCAACTGGGCCCGTGAGCCACAATTGCTGAGCCTGCGTGTCTGGAGCCTGTGCTCCGCAACAAGAGAGGCCGCGATAGTGAGAGGCTCGTGCACCGCGATGAAGAGTGGCCCCCACTTGCCGCAACTAGAGAAAGCCCTCGCACAGAAACGAAGACCCAACACAGCCAAAAATAAATAAATAAATAAATAAATAAATAATTAAAAGAAAAGAAATGGAGTTATTTGTAGTGAGGTGGATGGAGTTAGAGTCTGTCATACACAGTGAAGTAAATCAGAAAGAGAAAAACAAATACAGTATGCTAACACGTATATATGGAATCTAAGGGGAAAAAAAAAAAAGTTCGTGAAGAACCTAGTGGCAAGATGGGAATAAAGACACAGACCTACTAGAGAATGGACTTGAGGATATGGGGAGGGAGCAGGGTAAGATGCGACAAAGTGAGAGAGTGGCATTGTCATATATACACTACCAAATGTAAAATAGATAACTAGTGGGAAGCAACCGCATAGCACAGGGAGATCCGCTCTGTGTTCTGTGACCACCTAGAGAGGTGGGATAGGGAGGGTGGGAGGGAGGGAGATGCAAGAGGGAAGAGATATGGGAACATATGTATATGTATAACTGATTCACTTTGTTATAAAGCAGAAACTAACACACCATAGTAAAGCAATTATATTCCAATAAAGATGTTAAAAAAAAAATCGAACTACTCACTTCATACTTCTTCTTCCCTAAGTTTCTTTAGCTACCTCTTTCAACGAATGTCTTCCACACTCCCAAACTTTTCTCCCTACATCCCATCCCATTAGCTTTCCTGATCAAAACCCAAATTATGAAGCAAGTATTAAGAGTACTGAATTAAATTTTAACTTGCTTTTCCTAAATACTTATGTGGGCCTTGAATATACCTAGCTCCAACTCCATGTGCACTTATATTTTAATTAAATTGAGTCATTTAAGACAAAATGGACATAAGAAGACACTGGAACAACGCCTTAAAAATTCTGAGGAAAACTGATTTTTAATCTAAAATTCTCTACTCAGCCAAATTATTAATCAACTGTGGGAACAAAATAAAGAAATTTTCAGACATGCAGAACTCAAAAAAACTTTTAACACACTCTTTATTAGGAAGATACTAGAGAATATACCACACAAAAGGAGGAAATAAGCCATATTGCCTGACTAGGAACAGGCGTAAAAAATTTTTAATTACCTATAATTAAGTAAAAAATGATGTAAAGAAAAACATGTAGCAATGATTTACTACATTAAAATAATGGTTGCACAAGAAGGAAACAAAGTACACTACTTGAGTCTTCAATGGGCCACATTTATGTGATCATAGTATTAATATTTATTTCTGGTTTAGCAAAAAGCTGTAACATAATAATGAAGGATAACAGAGATATGGAATGCTCACATAAGACAGCTAAGTCCTCATCTGCCATACTAGGTAATCAACAGATTAAATATTGGGTTGGGCCCAAGTGCATTTGTTTTTTTCCATAAAATGGCTCTAGTAGCACTTAGTTGTCTTTAACTTCATTTGAAACAATTTTGTTAGACTGTATTGTAACAGCTGTCGTATCAGCATGAATTAAAAAAAAAAACTTACCAAAGTTGGTGAAGTTTTGTGTAGCCATCTTAATATTGAAGATGGAAGAAAAAAGCAACATTTTCAGCATATTATGCTTTATTTCAATAAAGGTAAAAACTCAACTGAAATGCAAGAACAGATTTGTGTCGTGTATGGAGGAGGTGTTGTGACTCATCGAACGTGTCAAAAGTGGTTTGCGAAGTTTCACGCTGGAGATTTCTCACTGGACAATGCTCCATGATTGGGTAGACCAGCTGCAGTTGACAGCGATCAAAATCGAGACATTAATTGAGATCAACATTATACCATGTGGGAGATAGCCGACATACTCAAAATATCCAATTCAAGTGCTGAAAATCATTTGTACCAGCTTGGTTATGTTAGTCGCTTTGATGTTTGGATTCCATGTAAGTTAAGTCAAAAATAACTTTCTTGACTGTATTTCCACATTCGATTTTCTACTGAAACGTAAAAAAAAGTTCCATTTTTAAAACAAATTGTGATGGGTGATGAAAAGTGGATACTGTACAGTAATGTCAAACAGAAGACATAGTAGGGCAAGTGAAATGAACCTCTGCCAACCACACTAAAGGCTGGTCTTCATCCAAAGGAGGTGAGGTTGTGTATACAGTGGGATTGGAAGGGAGTCCTCTACTACAAGCTCCTTCTGGAAAACCAAACGATTAATTCCAACAAGAACTGCTCCCCATGAGACCAACTGAAAGCAGCACTCGACGAAAAGTGTCTGGAATTAGTCTACAGAAAACGCATAATCTTCCATCAAGATAACACAAGACCGCATGTTTCTTTGATGACCAAGCAAAAACTGTTACAGTTTGGCTGGGAAGTTCTAATAAATCCACTGTGTTCACCAGACATTGCACCTTCGGCTTTCTAATTATGTTAGTCTTCACAAAATTCTCTTAACGGAAAAAATTTCAATTCCCTGGAAGACTGTAAAAGGCACCTGGAACAGTTCTCTGCTCAGAAAGATAATAAGTTGTGGGAAGATGGAATTATGAAGTTGGCTGAAAAATGGCAGAAAGTAGTAGAACAAAATGGTGAATACGTTGTTCAGTAAAGTACTTGGTGAAATGAAAAAGGTGTCTTTTATTTTTACTTAAAAACTGAAGGAACTTTTGGTCAACCTAATAATTAATGTGTTTTTTAAAATAAGAAAATAAACTCCAGAAAAAAACAGCTAAAAGAATTAGTGATTTCCAAACTTCTGATCTAAACAAGATGGTACAGATCAAATTTCTCCCAGCTTCTCCCCACTAAAAACAACTATAATTGCTGAAAATAACATAGAGACTGGTGAGAATTCTGGAAGTAGCAAGCTGGTTTGGGAGCCCAAGACTGAAGGAATAACAGAGTAACAAGGTGAATTATGTCCCAGCACCCAACAGAAGGTGACCCAGACCCCATGTTTCCCCACCCTCAACCTAGCTCATTCCTCCTCTTGATCAAACAGGAGTCTCTCTGACAGTATCAACTAAGCCCAGCACCACCAGAGGGAGAGAGCAATTGGGAACACTGCCAATAATAAATGATCAAGGGAATCCCAATGGACCCAGATCTCCTTCCATTAGAGATTCCAGGAAAAGAAAGAGAGTGGAGAGATTAGGTGTCAGTAGGAAAGATCTCTTGACAACTCACACACTACCCAAGAATCACTCTCTGTGTCTCTCAGAGGCATGGGGGATCCCAACACAGCAAGAACCTGACAAGGGAAGCTTCTTGGTCACTGTGTGCCTGAGAGTCTCTGCTCCTTCACCAAGAGACCCTAGCAGGTCAGCCTGGGGAACCCCCTTCTGTTCCCTAAGGTTACTGGCACTAGATATGCCGAGCAGACCAAAACAACATCACAAAGGCTCTAAAAATTAAACTATCATTAGAACCACAATCCACAAAAGTAGGTCAGGACCTGTGTGCTTGATCTTAGCAGCACACTGCGACAATAAAATACTTAAGTAGAACCCAGCGTCTCCTAAGATAGACAAAATGTCCAGAATACAATTGAATATTGTTCTTCATACTAAGAACCAATACAATCAAAAAACAAATAAGAAAAACAATCAACTGATGCCAACAAGTAAATCAATCTGGTGCTGGAACTATCTAACAAGAATTTTTTAATAGCTGTCATAAAAATGCTTCAATAATCAACTGCAAGTTCTCTTGAAACAATGAAAAATTAGAAAAAAAATTATAAAAAAGGACCAAATGGAAACTATAGAACTGAAAAATACAATTACCAAAATAAAAAATCTACTGGTTAGACTCAGTAGTAAAATCATAACTACAGAAGATAGAATCAGTAATTTGTAGTCCAATCAATAGAATTCAACTAATCTGAACAACAGATTCAGACAAAATATAGTGAAGAAAAATGAATAGAGCCTCAGGGACCTGTGAGACAATAACAAAGGATTCATCATTCATATCACTGTTCCAAGAGGTAAAGAAAAAGAAATTAAACTGAGAAAGTATTTTAAAACATATCAGCTCAAAATTTCCTACATTGGGTAAAAGATATAATATTTCTTCAGTTTTAATAAGCTGAAAGAACCCCAAGCAGGATAAACCCAAAGAAACCAATAGCAAGACATCAAAATTAAACTTCTAAAGATAAAGAAAACTTTGGAAAAGAGCCATGATAACATACTGCCTATATAGGAACACCAATTCTAGTGACAGAACTCTGATCTGAAATCTTAGAGCCAGAATGAAGTAGGGCAATTATTTTCCAATTCTTAAAGAAAATAACAGCAACCCAGAATTTGATATCCAGTAAACAGTTCAACAATCAAGGGGAAATAAAGACATTTTAGACCCAAAAAACAAAAAAACAAAAAAAAAAACTTAAGTATTTGGAAACCAGCAGATACACACTTAAAGACTGGTAAAAGGAAGTACTCAAACAGTAGAAAATGATTTTTTTCTTTAAATCTTGTGAGCAGTGTGGAAAAAGGAAAAACAGAAACTGCAGGAGTATGGATAAATACAAAACACAATCCTCCTCAAGAACTGTATAAATCATAGTCAATGAATATGAAATATGAAACAAAAGTCACAATACTAGGTAACATTAAAGGTACTTAAATGGAAAGTGAAGCCTCCACATTTTACTAGAAGTGATAAAATGCTGCATATGTAGACTGTGATAAGCTACACATGTATTATTGTATATCTAGAAAAACCATTGAGAAAATGATACAACAAAAAAAGCTAAGAAAAACTATAAATAAATCAAAATGGAAACCTAAAATTGTTTAAGTAACTCCAAAAAGGCAAAAAAAGAGAAAGGAAAGAACAGGAAGAAAACAACAAAATGGCAAACTTGAACACTAACATATCAATAATTTTCTCTTACATGTAAATGACCTAAATACATCCATCAAAAGACAAAGCCTGGCAAAGTAGATTAAAAAACATGAACCAACCACATGCTATTTGGAAGAAACTAATTTCAAGTTCAACACTATAGGGAGGTTGAAAGTAAATGAATAGAAAAATATGACAAGTAAACTCTGACAACAAAAGTGGCTATATTAGTATCTGGTAAAGTAGACCTCAGGTCAAAAGGAAATTTCTAGAAACAAAGACAGAAATTATGTAACAATAAAAGAATAAATTCAACAGAAAGATACAACACTACTAATTTTATAAACACCAAACAACAGAGCCTCAAAATGCATAAAACAAAACTGATAGAGCCGAAAGAATAAATACACAAATCCACCACTATAGTTGGGGATTCTGACATGTGCCCACCATGCTCAGCAACTGATAGAACTGCTAGGTAGAAAATAATATAAGTCATACAAGATCTCACCAAAAAAAACAAAACAAACAAAAAAACCCTAACTGACACATAGAGAGCACACCACCCAACAAAAACAAAATACATATTATTTTTCCAAACACAAAGGAACATTCACCCAAATGAAGCATATTCAGAGAATAAATTTAAGAGACTGAAATCATACAGAATGTGTGGCTTAATCATAAATGAATTAGAAACCAATAACAAAAACAAAACAGATAAATGATAAAAACACGAATAAATAACAAGCTTCTGATTCATGAATAAAACACAGTCTTTAACAGAATTTTTTAAACATACAAAATTAAATGAAAAAAGAAACAGCATATCAAAATATATGGGATGCAGCTAAAGCAGAACTGAGAGGGAAATTCGTAACATTAAATACAGTTGACCCTTGAACAACACAGGTTTGAACTGCATAGGTCCACTTACACATGGATTTTTTCAATAAGTACCTACTCCAGTACCACATGATCCACAGGTGGTGGAATCCACAGATGTGGAACCACGGATACAGAGGGCTAACTGTGAAGTTATACATGGACTTTCAACTGCACAGGGAATCAGCCTCCTCAACTCCACACTGTTCAAGGGTCAACTTATTTTCATTGGAAATGAAAAAAACTCTCAAATCAATAACCTAAATTCCAACCTCAAGAAACTAGAAGAACAAAAAATAACTAAAGCAAGCAAGCAAGCAAAAGGAAGAGAGAAATAGTAGGAATCAATTCAATTCAAAACAGGAAAACAACTATTTTTTTAAAGCAATAAAACCAAGAGCTAGTCCTTCAAGAAATAATTACAATTAATACACATCTAGGAGGACTGACAAAAAACAGAGAAGACACAAATGACAAATATGAGTCTGAAATAGGGGATATCACTACAAATCCTACAGCCATTGAAAAAATACATCCCTACAAATCCTACAGCCATTAAAAAGACATAGGAACACTACAAACTTTGCACTCATAAACTCAATAACTTAGAAGAAGTCAACCAATTCCTCAAAAACCACAACTTCCAAAACTCAACCAAGAATAGATAATGTAAACAGACCTTATAACCAACAAATAAATTGAATTTGAAGTTTAAAAGTCCCTGAAAACAAACCACTAGGCCCAAGTGATTTCATTACACAATTCTAACAAACCTTCAACAAAGAATTAACGTCGACTTTATATAATAACTTCCAGAAAATAAAACAAGAAAGAACACTTCCAAACTCATTTTAGGAAACTAACACTACCCTGATAAGAGTCAGGCAAAGACAATATAAAAAAGAAAACTACAAACCAAATGTCTCTTATGAATTTAAATGCAAAAAAAACCCTCGAGAGTATCAGCAAAAGGAATCTAATAACGTTTACAAAGAAATGTACAAAAAGGCCAAGTGGGGTTTATTTCAGGTGTGCACGTCTGATTCAACATTCAAAAATCAACCGATATATAAGAATCCGCCTGCCAGGGACACAGGTTCAATCCCTGGTCTGGGAAGATCCCACATGCCGCAGAGCAACTAAGCCCGTGCACCACAACTAGTGAGCCTGCAACTAAGCCCATACCACAACTACTGAGCCTGTGCTCTACAGCCCAAGAGCCACAAATGCTGAGCCCACGTGCCACAACTACTGAAGCCTGCGCACCTAGAGCCCGTGCTGCAGAACGAGAAGACACTGCAATAAGAAGCCCAAGCACCTCAACGCAGACTAGTCCCCACTCACCACAACTAGAAAAAGCCCACACGCAGCAACAAAGACCCAACACAGCCAAAAAGAATAAGTTAACTAATTAAAATATATATATGGATCAATTTTTTAAAAAACTCACCCAATGTAATCTACCATATATCAACAAGCTGAAAAGAAAAACTGCAGCATCTGGCACACAAAAAAAGCATATAATAAAATACAACACCAATTCATTATAAAACTGTAAACAAACTACAAATAAAGGTAAACTTCCTCAACTTAAGACCAACTACCAAAAACCCTCAGCTCACATCATACTTAACCAGGAAAGAATGAATGCTTTCCCCCTAAGATCAGTAACAAGTAAGGATGTCCACTCTCATCACTCTTATCCAACATGGTACTGGAAGTTCTAGCTGCTACAATAAGGCAGGGAGATGGGGCAGAGGGGGAGGGAGTGGGTAGGGCGGCAGTGGACGACAGTGGATTTGAGAACATACAGTTTGAAAAAGAAAAAACAAAACTACTGAGACATGATAGTCTACACAGAAAATCCCAAGAAATCTAACCAAAAAAATGGCTAGTACTAATAAGTGAGTTCAGCAAAGCTACAACATATAACATTAGTGCACGAAAACCAATCCATTTCTAAATACTAACAATAAACATGTAGAAACTAGAATTAAAAACAATACAATTTACAATCACACCAAAATAAATGAAATAGTTAAGTATAAAGTTACCAAAACATGTATGACACCTGCATGCTACGAATTTCCAAATGCTGATGAAAGAACCCAAAGATGAACAAATGGAGAGACATGGACTAGGAGACTCACAGATGTCTATCTGCCCCAGATTGATCGATAGCTTTAACTCATTTCCTACCAAAATTCCAGAAAGTATTTTGTAGACATAGCCAAACTATTTTAAAACGTACAGGGAAAGCCACAGGCCTTAGAAGAGCTAAAACTGTTTTGAAGAAGAATAAAGTGGAAAGTCACTCTATCCAATGTTAATGCTTACTAGGCAAAGAGATAGACACATAGATGACTGGACCACTTCAGAAACCCAAAAATAAACCCACACATATTTGCGCAATTGGTTTTTGACAAAGGTGCAAAAGCAATTCAATGGAGGAAGGAACAGACCTCCAATAAATGGTAGTGGACAACTGAAAGTCCATAGACCAAAAAAAGAAAAAAAAAAAAACCTCAACCTAAACCTCACACCTTATATGAAAATTAACTCAAAATATGTCATAACTTAAATGTAAAACACTAAACTATAAAGCTGTTAGAAAAACACAGAAAATTTTTGGGTTCTAGAGCTAAGCAAGGAGTTCTTATAGATTTTATAGCAAATGCACAAACTATCAAATGAACATGGTAAAAATTTAAAAATATTGCTGCCAGAAGATATTTGGAAACAACATGTCCAATAAGGGACTAGTATCTAGAATATTTTTTAAGCTCTCAAAATTCAGCAATAACCCCAAAAAATCCAATTTAAAAATGGGTACAAGAAACGAACAGGTATTTTGCCAAAGAAGATAGACAGATAGCAAATAATCACATAAAAACATGTTCAACATCATTAGCCATCATGCAAATACAAATTAAAACCACAATGAGTTATCAGCACACACCTATCATGATGGCTAAAATAAAAAACGTGATAAGCAAACTTCCAGAATAAGAGAATAAAAACCTCTAATAATTTGTTTGTTCATAAAAGAAATAGTAACAGTGGAAGAAAAAAATAGTCAAAGTTTAATTTTTCAAAAATTTGGAAATTAACCATAGGCTCATAATCTGAACAGCATTCACTCAAGAAAAGGAGCTTAATATCGACAAGAACAGTGAACTTTTTGGTGTTTTAATTTGCCCTCATCTCATGCCCCCTCTCTAGCTCCATAGTAGCCTTGAAAAACAGCAGCCTCATAACCAGGGTAAGCTGTGTAAACCGGCAGCCCAGCAGTCAGAGGAGAGAGCAAACTGGGTTTGCAGGTCCTCAAAAGGCCCTATCCACAGAGTACTATCACTATCTGAACTGCCTGGCAGCTCTTGAGAAAAAAAACTTATTCACAGAACTTAGTTCGACCTGACTCGGAGCTCACTCAATGGGAAAGCCCTATCACCAGGGCATTTGTCTAAAACAATTGACAGCAATTCATATTATAGCTGCCTGCAGCAGCAATAGTGGTTTCAGGGACCAAACAGCCGAAAGTACTAACGAAGAAATATCTGAAGAATGAAATGTCCACAGGCAGCACTGAAAAGATCTGACATGTTCCAGAGGATCTGGAATGCTACCTGATGTGCAGGGCTGTGTGTATGCCCCGGAAAAACCTGAGAAGGCCCTAATATCTCAGCTCTGGATAACGTCAAGGCCCTGCACAAGGAGAAAGTTAAGGTTAAGTCGGTTATAAACTACCAGACTATAGAAGGCAGGCCTCAACACACACAGAGTTCTTCAGTAAAGAATGAAAGACTTATTGGCTCAAAGCATCTAAAGGACTCTCTGTCCAATAATTCACAGACAAGTAGACAGTGTAGTGTGTTCAGCAACTACAAACAGAAAATATTTTTTTCCCCAAATTTTTGGCATTTACTGTAAGCCTCAAACAGCCACCAACACTCCATTTTATGCAGTTTGTGGGTCCTGGTTCACAGGGCAGGGAATGGGCTGGGACAGCAAGGCTCCTTTACTTCCAGCTCCTTGATGGCAATCCTCCCCTTGTCCTTTAATGGGCCCATCTCCTGGAGGTAGCAGGAAAAGTTGGAAATGCCCCTTTTCCTACAGAAAACAGGAACTTTACAAACTTTAAGAAACTTTAGGAAAGTCATTAAACAAACAAATAGCAATAACAAACAAATTAAAAAACCTCTGGGGAGGGGATGGGGGAACTTAATGTCCAGAGTTGTCACATTATATTTTAAATGTCTGGTTTCAACAAAAAATCGTAAAACACAAAGAAACAGAAAGGTATAACAAGAAAAACTGGGGGCTTCCCTGGTGGCGTAGTGGTTGAGAGTCTGCCTGCAAATGCAGGGGACACGGGTTCGAGCCCTGGTCTGGGAAAGATCCCACATGCCACGGAGCAGCTGGGCCCATGAGCCACAATTACTGAGCCTGCGCGTCTGGAGCCTGTGCTCCGCAACAAGAGAGGCCGCGATAGTGAGAGGCCCACGCACCACGATGAAGAGTGGCCCCCGCTTGCCACAACTGGAGAAAGCCCTCGCACAGAAACAAAGACCCAACACAGCCATATTTTTAAAAATTAATTAATTAATTTAAAAAAAAAAAAAGAAAAAAGAAAAACTGTACCTGAGGGAGGCCAGAAGTTGGATTCACCAAAGACTTTAAATCAGCTTCTGTAAATATGCTCAAAGAAAAAAAAGGAAATTGTCTAAAAAAGTTAAAATACCCCAGCAAATAGAGACTATAAAGACATAATTACTTTTTAGAAAGAAAGAAACCACTACACTCAAATAGAAATTCAAGAATTGAATAGTACAATAACTGAAATGAAAAGTTCTCTAGAGAGGCTCTACAGCAGATTTGAGCTAGCAGAAGAAAAAGTCAGCAAACTTTAAGACAGGACAATTGAGAGTATCTAAGCTGAAGAACAGAAAGAAAGAAAAATGAAGAAGAATGAACAGAACCTCAGAGACCTGTGGGACACCATCAGGTATACAAATATATGCATAAGAGTCCCAGAAAAAAAGGAAGCAGAAAGAGTATCTGAGAGCATATTATTACTATTCTTAGACAACAATACAATTAAATTAACAACAGAAATAAAACTGCAAAAATCACAAAAATATGGAAATTAAACAACACACTCCTAAATAACCAGTGGATCAAGACAGAATCACAAGAAAAATTAGAAGATATTATGAGAAAAATGAAAACAATAAAATATAACTTGCAGATGTAGAAAAAGCAATGCTTACAGAAAAACTTATAGCTGTAAATACCTATTTTAAAAAAGAAGGCCTCAAATTAATAGCTTAACCCTTCATCTTAGAAAACTAGAAAGATAAGAGCAACTAACCCAAAGCAAGAAGGAAGGAAATGAGAACAATTAGGCAAAAATAAAATAGAAAACAAAATAATGAAAAATACAAATATAACCAAAAGTTGGTTCCTTGAAAAGACCAAAACGGACAAACCTTTAGCTAAACTGACAAAAAGAAAAAAAAAAGAGGGAAAGAGAGAAGATTCAAATTGCAAAAACAAAAAATAAAAGAGAAAAAGCACTACCAAACTAAAGGATTATAGGAAACACTCTAAGGAAATAATATGAAAAACTGTACGCCAACAAATTAGGTAACTACCATACAATACACAGACTCCAAGAAAGACACAAACTAGCAAAACTGACTCAAGTAGAAATTAAACTGAATAGGGCTTCCTTGGTGGCGTAGTGGTTAAGAATCCACCTGCCAATGCAGGGGACACGGGTTCCTGCCCTGGTCCGGGAAGATCCCACATGCCGCGGAGCAGCTAAGCCTGTGCGCCACAACTACTGAGCCTGCGTTCTAGAGCCCGTGAGCCACAATTACTGAGCCTGCATGCCACAACTAGTGAAGCCCACGCACCTAGAGCCCATGCTCTGCAACAAGAGAAGCCACTGCAATGAGAAGCCCGCACACCGCAACAAAGAGTAGGCCCCGCTCGCCGCAACTGGAGAAAGCCAGCGCTCAGCAACGAAGACCCAATGCAGCCAAAATAAATTAATTAATTTTTTAAAAAACTGAATAGACATAACAAATGGATTGAATCAGTAATTTGGAAACACCACAAAGAAAAACCAAAACTCAGATGGCTACACTAATAATTTATGCCAAACATAAAAATGCATTAATATCAATGCTTCACAAACTCCTAACTCATACTATGAAACCAAATATCCTTATAACAAAACCAAAGACATCAAAAAAAAAAACTAGACCATTATTACTTATGAATATAGATGCAAAAATGCTCAACAAAATATCAGCATACTGAATCCAGCAACATATACAAAGGGTTATACACCACGGCCAACAGGGATTTTCCCTCCAGCAATGCAAGATTGATGTACCATCCAAAACTCAATAAATATACCATATTAATAAAGGACAAAGGAAAAAACTGGATCAACAGAAAAACAACTTACAAAAGCCAACACCCTTTCATAGTAATTCTCAACATACTCGCAATGGAACAGTACTTCCTCAGTCTGATAAAGAATATCTAAATAGAACTCACAGCTAACATCATACGTAATAAAATACTGAATGTTTTCTCCCTAAGATAAGGATCAAGAAAAGGATGTGAGCTCTCACCACTTATATTCAGGATTGTACTAGAGGTTCTAGCCATGGCAATTCGGCAAGGGGAAGAAGTAAGACATCCAAACTGTAAAGGAAGAGGTAAAACTATCTCTGAATACTCAGAGATGATATGGTCTTATATATAGACAATCCTAAGAAACACACACACACACAAACAATTAGAACAAAAGACTTCAGCAAAGTTGCAAGACACAATCTGAATATAAAATAATCAAGTGTAATTACATACACTAGCAATGACCACAAAGAATGAATTTTTTAAAAATTCCATTAATAGCAACAAAAAGAATAAAATACTTAGAAATAAGTTTAATCAAGGAAGTGCAAGACTTTTACAGTGAAAACTACAAAACATAGTTAAAAGAAATGAAAGAGCTAAATAAAATAGAAAGACACCCCATGTTCGTGGCTTGGAAAGCTTAATACTGTTAAGACAGCAATACTCTCCAATTTCTCTACAGAGTTACCCAATAAAAACCCCAGATGGCTGTTTGCAGAAATTGACTGATGTTACTATTCACATGAAAATGCTAGGAACCCAGAATAATTTAAACAATCTTGAAACAGAACACAAGCTAGAGATTTCCTAACTTCAAAACTTACTACCAAGCTACAGTAATTAAGAAAGTATGGTAGCGGCATAAGGGTAATACATAAATGAATGGAACAGAAATCATACTTCAGAAATAAATCCTTACATTTGTGGTCAATTGATTTTAAAAAGAAAATTCAAAAATAATTCAATGGAGAAAGAATAATCTTTTCAACAAATGGTACTGGCACAACTAAATATCCACATGCAAAAGAATGAAGGTAGACCCTTTCCTCACACCACATACAAAAATTAACTCCAAATGAACCACAGACCTAAATGTAAGAGCTAAAACTATAAACTCTTAGAAGAAAACATACGAATAAACCTTTGACTTATGACCTAAGTGATTTCTTAGATATGACACCAAAAGCATAAGCAACAAAAGTAAAAAGACTGGACTTCATCAAAAATTTTAAACATTTGTGCTTCAAATGACCTCATCAAGAAAATGAAAAGCAAGCCCACAGAATGGGAGAAAATATCTGCAAACCACCTATCTGATAAGGAAACTGTATACAGAATTTATAAAGAACCCTTACAATTCAACAATAAACAGACAAATCCAACTAAAACATGGGCAAGGGCTTCCTTGGTGGCGCAGTGGTTAAGAATCCGCCTGCCGATGCAGGGGACACAGGTTCGAGCCCTGGTCCGGGAAGATCCCACATGCCACAGAGCAACTAAGCCCGTGTGCCACAACTACTGAGCCTGCGCTCTAGAGCCCGCGCACCTAGAGCCTGGGCTCCTCAGCAAGGGAAGCCGCCGCAATGAGAAGCACGCACACCGCAACGAAGAGTAGCCCCTGCTCGCCACAACTAGAGAAAGCCCTCATGCAGCAACAAAGATCCAACACAGCCAAATTAAAAAAAAAAAAACATGGGCAAGTAATGTGAATACACATTTCTTCAAAGAAGATACACAAATTACCAATAAGCACATGAAAAGATACTCAACATAATTAGCCATTAGGGAAATGCAAATCAAAACCAAAACAATAAAATACCACTTTCTACACATTAAGATGGCTAAAGTCAAAAGAACGCAATAACAAGTATTGACAAGCATGCGGAGAAATTAGAATCCTCATTCCTTGCTGGTGAGACTAAAAAATGTAACCACTTGTAAAACAGTTTGGCAGTTCCTCAAAATTTAAACATACAATTACCATATGACTCATCAATTCCACTGGTAGGTTTACATCCAAGGTAAATGAAAACTTTCATCTTCACAAAAATTGGTACACAAACGATCATAACAGCATCATTCATAACAACCAAAAAGTGTAAATAATCCAAATATCCATCAATTGATGAATGGAATTTTTTAATGTTGTATACCATACAATGAAAAAGTATTCAACCATAAAGGGGAATGAAATACTGATACATGCTACAACGATGGATGAACCTTGAAAACGTTAGGCTAAGTGAAATAAGCCAGTCTCAAAAGACCATATGTTATTCCATTTATATGAAATGTCCAGAATAGGCAAATCTATACAGATGGAAAGTAGCTTAGTGGTTGCCAGGGGGATGGGGAAGGAGAGAATGTGTAATGACTGCTAATAGCCATGGAGTTTCTTTTCAGTGTGATGAGACTATTCTATAATAAGAAATATTTGCACAACTCTGTGAATATATTAAAAACCACTCAATTCTGTACTTTAAAAGCATGAATTTATTATCTATGAAATTGAATCACTCATACATTGCCAGTGTAATATTGTACAGCCACTCTAGAAAAGTTTGTTAGTTTCTTATAAAACTAAACATCAAATTACGATATGACCCAGCAATTACACTCTTGGGCATTTATCTTAGAGAAATAAAAACCTATGTTCCCAAAAACACCTGTACGCAAGTGTTCACAGCAGCTTTATTCTAATAGCCAGAAACTGGAAACAGCCCAGATGTACTCCAACAGGTAAAATGCTAAGTGAAACTGTGGTGCATCCATTCCATGGACTACGACTCAGCAATAAAAATGAAGAAACTACTGATATTCACAACTTGGACAAGAGTCTTATGCTGAGTGGGAAAAAAAATAAGGAAAACAATGTCAAAAGGTTATAAACTGTATGATTCTATCCCACTAACATTTTTGAAATGACAAAAACTTTTAGATAATGAATAGGTTAATGATTGCCAGGGGTTAGGGGTGGGAGTTAATGGGAGTCGGTGTGATTATAAAAGGGATCCTATGCTGATGAAACTGTTCAGTATCTTGACTGTGGTAGTAGATACATGGACCTACACATGTGATAAAATTGTATAGAACTAAACACACACACATACACACAGACGCACATCTGGGGAGATTTGAATAAGACAGTTGTATTGTATTAATATCAATATATTTGGTGGTGATATTGTACTACAGTTTTGCAGAATGTTACCATTGTGGCCAACTGGATAAAGAATACGTGAGATGTCTATAATTCCTTACAACTGTATGTGATTCTATGAGTACCTCAATTTTAAACAGGGATTGCCTTCAGGGACATGACTTAGTGCAGGAAGGAGCAGGGCAACAATTGCTGGCTTTCATGAGAAATTTTTTCATACTACTACTTTATCTATGAGCATATATTATTTTGATTTAAAATATTTTTTCCCTTACAGGCAATATATATGTGAAGTACCTGACATATGAAAAGTCTTCAATAAATGTTAGTTCTCCTTTCCTTCCATTTTAAGGATAAGACAACCTCTAGACTAAGATATCAGTACTAAGGAGTCTAATTCTGAGAAGCAGAGCCACTGGTAAATCATCCAATGGGATTACCAAGGGCTAAAACTGGAACTATAAGGTACTCCTACCAAGATAACTACGAGAGAATCTCTCTCCACCACTGAACAACTTTAAAACTAAGCCCTCTTCCTATTCCTTGTTCAACAAACTGAGTGAAGCAATTCTGGAGAAATCTAAAGGCAAAACAGTAGAGGATGAACAATAGCTTTGTCCTCATCTAGAAATTTCTTTCATTATCATGGTGTTTTATTATTAATTGCTTTCATTATCACTAACATTAATTGAGTGCTTATACGCTCAGTACATCATTTCATGCAGTTCTCATCATTTAACCCTCATACCAACCTTGCAAGATCGGTATTATCCCCATTTGATAGACAAAGAAGCTACAACTTAGAAATGCTGTGTATATTGTGCTGGTCAGAGAGCTAGTTAGCAACATGTCAGGATTTTCTCCCATGTATGTCTAATTCCAGAAATAAAGATTCTAGCCACTGATTCTGCATTATCTCACCTTAACAAAAGTGTCTAGCAATAACTATCATGTGCACCTTCCACACGAAGGCACGTAACAGCGGCTGAGCTTTCCGACCGGGTTGAGCACCCGGGAACATCACCGGAACTTCTAAGGCTCAAGCGCAGTCACGGTATCAGTCACTGGCCTCCTCCTAGTCATGATGTCTCACCTGCCATTCTGCATTCTTCTGGCTAACTACTTCAGGGTTTCCTCTCAAGCATTAAGACTCCTACCCTTCTACCAATTCACTTTATCAATCACCAAGCCACAAGGCTAGTATAAAAAGACCCACAAATGAGAGTGGCCCTCTTCATATTTTCTTATTACTTGTCCTTGGTCAATGCTGGTAAACACTCTTACCATTCCCTACCCCTCTACTCTCTCACACACACTTACATACACAAGTTCCACACCCATGCCTGCCTTTACCTCTCCTTGTCACCATCATAGCGCAAGTCGTCACATCTTCCCTAAGGTTAAAATAAGCCACTATAAAACTCAGCAGACCTCCCATCTACTGAGCTCTCCTTCTTCCCTATAGTCTCAGAGGAAAAATATTCCTATTACCTAATACTAACCCCTTTCTGTAACAGGAGCCAGGTCCTTATTCTCTCCTTGGCTCCTCCCCCTCCTGCTTCAAAGAAGCAATGTTTTCCTTTCTTGAAAAAGAAAAAACTTCTTTGAGATGACACGTACATTGCATTTAATTAATAATTACTATGTCCTTGCTATTATGAAAGAAGCACCAGAAATAAAATAAGGTTTTCTGATGAGGACCCAAAGGAATAGAGAAGGAGGGTGTCATCAGAAAGATATGATGCTCCTTTATTTCTCTTTTATGACCTTACCAAGATACAGTTTTCCTTTCAGTGAGAAAGAGAAGGGGGAGAGCTATAATTCAGTCTGAGGAGGCAAAAGGAACTGTGAGAGTGAGGGGAGGATCAGGAAATCTCAGAAGGTAAGCGACCGATAGGTAAAGGGAGTATTTGTGGTCGTTCTTGGCTATTTAGCAAGTAAAGGGAGAAGACAAAGCTTAAAGGGAATAAGAATCATAGCACTTGAAAGGACAGTGAGGGGGCGAAGGCAGGAGGGAAGAAAGAAATAAAATATACCCAGCCATGGAGCAACTTGGAGCCTAATCTCTCCCTGGGCCTTAAGTTTCCCGTATCTGTATATCCTAACATCAGGTAAGAAGCAACTAACTCTCCCCAAGCTTCCCATTTTTCACAGGTTCAAGTTTTGAGTCACCATTGACTCTTCCCTCTTCATCTTTCAATTTCAGGTACTTAAATCTCATCTTCCTTTTATTATCTACCAACTCAGGCCTTTCCCAATACTATTCCGAAGTCTACCATGTTAGTTCAGGCACATATCAACTTCCATTTCAAGAGTCCAGAAAGATCTACATGGCTTGCCCAGAATTATAAAATTAGTTAGCTGTAGAGCTGAGACTGGTACCCAAGTCTTCTGACCAGGGTATTTCCCCATGTTTCTTCATATCTACAATACTTGCAAACCTTCTATACTAGTTCTCCTTTCATTCATTCATCAGATATCTATTAGGTATCTAATATGTTCAAGGGATTATGACAGGTGCTATGATAAGGTCTTGAAAACTGATAGAATGACGAGGGGAAAAGTGACTATCAAGTCAAAAACATGAAGATTTCTAAGTGAGGATGTAGCGTAAGTGCCTGACATTAAGCATCTGATTGCCAGGTGGCATCCACTTCAGAAGAAATCCATCTTGAATAAAAGTATCTCCAGCTGTATGGCATAGCTACTTGCAAAACCACCAGGTAAGGAACTAGGCTGCCTCCACCCATGAAGGTTCCTCTTTCAACAAGCCCTGGTAGCCTAAATAACTGACCATTTGAGTGACCGTGCTTCTCCCTCCCTGCTACTGCTTTAAATTGGCCAATGAAGAATGAATCCCCGAAATTTTAGACACCTAACCCTCAGACCCTAATAAAGGCAGACCCTAGGTGTGCCGTCCCTCTCTCCCTCTGTGTCTCGCCCCCCGACCTCGCCGTGTGGTCCCTGGGTGTACCATGCACCCTCCAGGATCCGTGAGTAATGAACCTTGCTCCTCCAAGTCTCCTGACGGTTTCTGCTGAAGTGCACCCTGCAATCACAATTAGAGAGCATCAGTATCAACAGGCTGAGGCCAGCACAACACAGGAGGAAGTGTTGGCGCCCAGGGGACTAAGGGCGAGAGAATGATGACTTCAGGGTGCACTGCGTTTAAACCGCGCTCAAAGGAAAGGTCAAATACACATCTGAAAATCATCCATACAGAGGGGCAGCTAACATCAATGTGTGAGACTGCCCAGAACAAACTTGGAAAGTGAGGAAAAAGGTGCAAAGTCAGAAGTCAGAACCTGGCAGGAAGGCAGCAAGAAGTAAATGAGCAGTTGCAATACAGGAAGAGAATCAAGTGGCAAATGTGTCAAATGCTACACTGACCAAGTACACAAGTTACATGGGCTTCAACAATTTAACATACTTCCTTGATTCCTTGGTTTTTTCTTTCTTCCCATTTTAGTATTTCTGAAATCAGGGTTAGGTATGTTTGTCATGGACTTCCTGGACTTCGTAAATGTATAGTCACAAAACTGACAGCGTGTGTGACAACCAATGGTATTCCGGGAGCAAGGGGACACAGCAGTGAGACGGCGGCTGAACCAGCGTGCGCGGACTATTTTTTCAGGAACTTTTTTGGTAAGAAAAGAGGAGTCAAGAGAGGAGTCAGTGTCTGCTTTCATTCAGTTTTCGGTACGATGAGACAAGCATGTCGGTAAGCGAGGAGCTCAGAAATCGCTTTCAAAAGGTAAAGGGCACACGCAGGACAAACGCAATGCACTCAGAACGTAGCTGCGCCGCTCTCAGCGCGGTCACGAAGCGGACCCCGCGCCCGACTCGGCCGAGACGCTCCCGCTCCGGCGTCGGAAGGGGCAGGGGAGGCAGCGCGGCGCAGACGCGGCGGCTACGCAGGCCCTCTCGGACCCCAGGACGCCGCCGTCGCGCTGCGGCCCAGCAGAGACCCGCGAGCACCAGCTGGACTCGAGCCGCACGGCCGGGCTCACCCTCTCCGGTCGCCCCGCAGCCGCGACCCCCGCCCTCCAGGGAGGCGGCTCCTCCCACCCCGCCTCCAACGCGGGCTGCGTCCACGCCGCAGATGCCCCGGCCGCCCACCAGCCCGGGGCCAGCCACACGCGCCCCGTGGGCCCAGCCGACGTGGGGGGACCGAGGAGACGGCGCCCAGAGGTCCACAGCCTACCTTCCAGCCACGAGACTGGCCTCCGCGGGGCATCTCCGTGCGCGCCGCCCCCTCAGGCCGCCGGAAGGCTGCGCGTCGCCGAACCAACTCGGCGCGCCGCGACGCACCGCGCTCTGCGATTGGCGGACGCTCGGGCTTGGGGACGGGGCTTCTCCGGACGCACCGCCCTCCCAGCGCGCCGCGCCGCACTGCACTCTGCGATTGGCGGACGCTCGCGCGGGGGCGTGGTTTCCCTGCTACCCATGCTTCCTGGCCCTGACCTACAGTGGGGACGCTGGGAACCGGGCGCCGGCACCAGCTGTAGGTCCGGGTTGTCTTGCGCTGCTCGGCCTGCCTGTAACTGGGCCCGGGTCCGGCAGAGCACGCGCTGGACTGGCCGCAGCGCCGCCGTCGCCTCCTGGTCAGGGAGCTGCTGAAAAACCCGCGCGGCGTTTTTCAAATAAAGCTCGTACGTGGTGTGCTTTGTCAGGCAAGGACCGGCCTTAATAAAACTAAACGGTAACCCGAAGTGGGCTATGAATTCAGCAAGCGGTGCTTAGGGAATGGTTGCAGCCGTGGATAGCCGGAGACAGGTGTGTTATTTCCCCATCTACTTGAGACCAGGGGGTTAGTATCCAGAGCAGAAGTTTTCAAGTTCAGAGACGCCAGAATCCCTGCTTCTCCCTAATGAAGGCCTGGACCTCGAATGTTCTGGGCAGGAAGAGGGCCGAGGAGGAGGCTGGCCTGTCCGCTCTGCCTCCTGGGGGCCCAGCACAGGGTTCGGGGGCTGCTGGGCCTTGAGGTCTGGATGCTTCCAGGTGTGGGATGAACCTGCCACTGCCCACTGGAGCTGCTCCTTCCGAGATTCAGGAAACCGGGGGACCCACCAAACCGAGCCCATCCCCAGCCTCTGCTGCAAGTCTGCTCGGACTGATCCTGCAGACAGACCTGCGGGAAACAGGGCCTGAGATTCCCATACTGACAGTGTTCTGTGGAATTTCCACTAGACCCCTTTCTACCCTGTTCTGAGCAAATTACTAGTCAATCCATGCTACCATCACTCCATACTGCCTGGGGAGCTGAGGCTCTGAGAAGCCAAGTAATCCAGCCAGAAGCACAGACGTGAGGCCACGGAGTGGGGTCTGCACCCACCGTCCGACCAGGGGGACTGCCCACTCCCCACAAGTTCCACGCCTGTTCCCTTCGCCCCCCTCCCGGGACCAGCTCACAGAGCCTCCTCTTGGGGGGATTCACTCATCTTCTTCTAACAGGATCCGTCTCACTATCCTGTTCTGGGATCATCTGGAAGGCTTGTCACTCTGACGCAGGTTCAGCCTCACGTCACCAGGGCAGCTTTCCTGGATCACACTCACCACCTGCATGTCCACTCTCAGCTCAGACCCAGAAAGTCCCCCTCGGCCCCGAGCCCCATGGCTCTGCCTGGGCTCCCACCCACTCCTGCCTGGTCCGTCCCTCTCATGTCCCCTGCAGGGTCACCAGGAGCTCCCACCTGCCCCAGGTAGGCTGTCTGCTCTGTCCTGGGGAGGCCTCCGTGGTGTCAGGTGGAAGACACAAGAGGTACCCGTGGGGCCTCCCTCAAGCAGCCCAGTGGCCAGCACCCGCCTACTCACCTCATCACTCTGGAGGAACAGGGGTTCAGGAGGTCCGTGGCATCTCCTGGTTCTCATTTCATCCCAGCACTGCCCACAGGGAAGTTGCTAAGCAACTCTGGGCCGGCTGCTCAGAGAGGACGCTCATATACACGCCCCCCCCCCCCCAGCACACGGGGCTCTCGTGGTCAGGCCCCTCCCAGGGTATGGAGCTCACCTGAGCAGGTACCCAGCAGCCCACGGGGCTCTCACGGCCAGGCCCCTCCCAGGATATGGAGCTCACCTGAGCAGTTACCCAGCAGCCCACGGGGCTCTTGTGGTCAGGCCCCTCCCCGGGTATGGAGCTCACCTGAGCAGGTACCCAGCAGCCCACGGGGCTCTCGTGGTCAGGCCCCTCCCAGAATATGGAGCTCACCTGAGCAGGCACCCAGCAGCCCATGGGGCTCTCGTGGTCAGGCCTCTCCCTGGGTATGGAGCTCCCCTGGGCAGGTACCCCGGCAGGGCTGGGCACACAGGAACCGTGCACGTAGCCCTCATTGCAGAGCACCCTCAGCTCACCTGTCGCTCAGAGCTGACACAGAGCACCTCAGAGCAGGACCTAAACTAACAAACAGCAGCTCTGACAGGTCTGTGACCCTGGGCTTCACTCTGTGCGGCCTCCCTCCGCCTGGTCTTCCAGGGGCTTCCACTGCAGTTGGAGCACCAGGCCTCTGTCTCCACCCACCACCCCTCCTCTCCCTGACTCCTGGGTTCCTCTCATTAGGAGAGGGTCTTCTTGAAGTTGTCTCCCACTCATGGACCAGACAAAATGATTGGAAAACAAGCCAGAGCTGCAGCCCCTTACCTATCCTAACTCTCAGGACCCCACACCTGTTCCTTGGACCGGGCTGGTGCAGCAAGGCCCAGTTTCTGCAACTATGAGCCCCTGAGGGGCGAGGATTGGCTGACCTGGGCAGCCTGACCTGGCCGTCCAGCCCTCCCCAGGTGTGCCTGGGTTGAGGTCTATATAAATACCCCTCCAGGCAGCAAGAGCCCCTGCAGCTGTGCCTGACGCTGTATTCTCTGCTCCGTCAGCAGTCTCGGGGCTGGGCTGGTGGGAGGGAGTAGGGCCCACGGCTTTGTGGGTGGCCCGGTGTGAATGGGGCTCTGCTCGACTTTCTGCAGGAGTTCCCAGGCTGCCACCTGCTAACGAAGAGGATGTGTCACTAATACCTGACGTTGGAATTTCTCCCCGGGCAGAGGTGAGGAAGGAAAAAAGCAGTGGGGGCCGGGACAGGAGGGGTAACTCAGGCAGGGAAATGGAAAGCTTCCAGAAGAGCCCCCGGGACCAGGACCATCCTGCCTGGCCTGCAGGCACCAACTCGGGCCTGTGTGCTGTCGCTGGTGTGGCCCTTCCTCTAGGCTTTAAAGTCCTTGCACACATTCAGGTGATTTACCTGGGAAGGGTGGGAAAAGTTCAGCAGCAGCTGGCCTGGGGCTCAGCTCACGTTTACGCAGAGACGCCTCCTCATGGTCCCGCAGCTTTGCAATGGGGACGCTCCTTGCGGGGGACTGCTGGCTGCATGGGAGACGATTCCCCAGCTATGACCAACTTCAGAATTGTTTACCACTGCAGCAAGTGTCCTGATAGGGTTTTCATCTGTGTAACTAGTGGGTTCTTAATGAGCAACGTGAAGGGTGACATCAGAGGTCCTGAATCAGGATGGAAATACTTATCCCCAGCATGCACAGGCGTAAAAACCTGGGGAGGCCATGTGCAGCCGGCACCCTTAGGGTTAGGCTTCCGACTGACCCCTCAACATTCTGGTGTCCAGCCACTGCTTTAGGATTTCTGGGGCCCAATGCTGACTCTAAGGGCTCTGCGATCTAGCCTTTGTTGGCCTTTAATGAGACCCGCACTTCCAGGATCCTACAGAGCAGGGTTTGTGTGACCGTTCTGTGGCTTCTGTAACAAATGACCACAAGCTGGGTGGTTTAAAACAACAGGAATTCATCCTCCCCCAGTCCTGGAGACCAGACATCTGAGGTCAGGGTGTTGCAGGACGGAAGTCTCTCCAAAGGCTCCAGGATAGTGTTCTTCCCGCCTTTTCCAGCTTCTGGGGGCTCCAGGTGTCCCCAGGCTTGTGGCTGCATCCCTCCCATCTCTGCCTCTGTCTTCACGTGGCTTCTCCTCTGTGTCTGTCTCTCCTCTGTTGTCTCTCATAAGGACTCTCTCAATCGGATTGAGGGCCACCCTAACCCAAGATGACCTCACCTCGAGATCCTTAACTACATATACAAAGACCCTTTTCCCAGATATGGTCCTGTTCACGTGTTCTGGAGGGACACATCTTTGGGGTCAGAATTCAACCCATTACCTGTATATAAAATAACCCGCATTTTAGGAGATTACCAAGGTCCCGTATAGACTGGCACAGACAGCAGCCATGTGGGTGGGGGTCTGGGGAGAATGAGGACCCTGGAATCACCTGGAAGGGATGAAGTCCTGGCTTCATTAGGTGAGCTCTTCCACCACAGGGTCCGTGGAAACGGCCACTCCACTCTGTCCGTGGAAAGGGACCCAGTGCCGAGTCCAGAAGTGGTTACCTTGCAAAGCTGGCTCTTCTGGGATTTCATCATCGATAGCATCATGTAACCAGTAACTACGGGCTTGGAGGAGTCACTCTCTGGCACATGATGACAGCACTGTCACTTTAGGCTCATCAAGGCTAGAATAGGAATGTTTGAAGGAGAAGAGTTTGGGAGATTGCGAAGCTTGGTTGTCAAGGAAACTGAGCAGGTTTGTCAAGGTTGTCAAGGAAACTTCTCGCTTAAACTGAAGGCAGGGCTGGGAGAGCTGAACTCCAGGGATCTTTTAAAGGGGCTGCTCTGAAACACCATCACCTGAGAGGTGGTCTCCAGCGTGAGCTGGGGTTTGAGAAAAGTGTGATGAGATTAAGCCTGACTTTCTGTGACAGCTGGGGAGGGGTCTGTAAAGCACCTTGGCTTTTAAGGCAGAAGTTTGTTGCTGGAACAAAGTGTCTCCCAAAACTGGGCTGAAGCTCAAGCTGTCTCTTTCCCCTTCTTGTGACAGTCCAGGGCAGGTGGGTGTCAGGGTCCAGGCTCTGTCCCCCTTGTTTCTCCTTCCTGCTTCCAGGTGAGGTCTCCAACCAGCAGACTGGGGTGACCAGGTGGGCATCATGCCCTCCGTCCTAGGATGCAGGCTGGCCAAGCCCTCACCACCTCCACCCCTTCCCCTTGGTAACATGAGACACTGTGCCCCAGCTGTAAGGGTTGGGAAGGCTGGGAGGTGCAGGGTAGCTGTGAACAGGAAAAAGGGAAATGGGATCTGGTGGGCAGCTGCGTGGCTCTGCTGTGAGGGTCACCTGGATGCTAGCGCACAGACTCTGGGTCCTGTGAAGCTTTGATGCTTTGTGGTTCTGGAAATCCTACAGGAGACAGTCCAAAGCAGGTGAAGCTAATGCTCTCAGTGGAGGTGGTGAAGCCAAAGATCTCAGTTCAGACTGAAGGTGCCGATGTACATACAGGACAAGACCATCTCGTGTGAATGGACTTCAGGCACGTTTAACACGAATGCAGTCGTGTTAATGCCTAGCATCTTCTATCTTGTGCCTCTCCTCAGGGACCCCCTCCTCAGTTCTTGAGGATCCTGTAACTCCCGTACAGGGGGATGGAGAGTGGGCTCTGTCCAGTCTGAGCCCTGAGTTACCCTGCGTGTGAGTCTGCTCAGGACCGCCGTAACAAATACCACAGACTGGGCCGCTTGAATAACAGACCTATCTCCCAGTCCTGGATGCTGTCTGAGATCAAGGTGTGTGCAGGCTGGCTTCTCCTGAGGCCTCTCTCCTTGGTGCTTAGACAGCCATCTTCTCCCCAGGTCCTCACGTTGGTCTCCCGCTTTGCCTATCTGTGTCCTAATCTCTTCTTGTAGGACCTCAATCCTATTGGATTAGGATCCACCCTAGTGACCTCATTTTTACCTTGATCGCCTCTTTAAAAATCCCATCTCCAAATACAGCCACATCCTGGGGTCCTGGGGGTTAGGGATTCAGCATGTGAATTTGGGGGGACGTGGCTGAGCCTATCCCATCCTCCTTAGGAGCCAAATGTGCCTCGGTCCTTCCTTCCCTCAAGTCACACGAGGTGATGTAGTGGCTCAGGGAGAGGCCACTCGTGCAGAGTCTGTGTCCCAGCTGGGGAGCCCTTCTCTGCTCTCTCTGATCACGCAGTGGCCGTGCCAGTCCCCTCCCGAGGTGAGCAGTTCTGGGGTTTCCTGCCAGGTCGCCTGGCCTGCTGAGGTGCTCATTGTCAGGGAACCCAGGAGCCAGCAGCCTCGTGGGGGTGCCGGGGACTCTCAGGGCCTTGGCAGATGTCTCTCCCAGCAGATACCCTAGCGAAAGTGGGGAAACGTTTGGGGGATTACAGGTGGGAGAGAGTCACAGTCTCGTTTATGCTTCAGAAAGACCACGTTGGGGTGGGATGTGAGGTGCACCATGCGGGCAGGGAGTTTTGCCAGGGCCTGATGGAGGAACCGGGCACAGGATCGGGCTTGGGCCAGGGCTGTGGGTGTAGAGGGGAATTAGTGTGGGAACTGGCCACAGACTGTTGTCGAAATCTCGGCTTCCCCGTGCACCGAGGCTGAACAGAAATACGGAGCCAGGGATTTTGGAGAAAGAGAGAGATGGTTTTATTCTTCTGCCAGGCAGCAGGGGACACAGCCGGCTAGCGCCTCAAGAACTGGGCCCGCCCTCCTTGAGAATCAGGGAAGATTTTATACGTGGGGCTCTCGCAGTCCAGGGTATAGGATGAGGATTGAAGTAGTGAAGGTCTTGCATTCCTCCTTTCCTTTGCATTGTTTCAAAACAGTCATAGCTGGCGTCAGGCCGCCCGGTAATTGGGGTCCGGCAGTCTGGTAATTGCGTCCGTTTGCCTCTGGTTTATCGGCCGGTGACCTTGTTTCTGAAATGCAAAGACTATAGGGGGTGATTTGTTATGAGGGGCATATAGAACGTAAGTGCTGGACATAATAAGGTTAGGGAGTGAGAGGCAGGGGATGTAACTCACACAGAGTTAGGGGTGATGGGTGCCAGAGGTAAATTATATAGTGTCAGGGAGTGAGGTTAGCTTTCTAAAGTACAAATCTAGTTACTACAAATTAGTGACAAAGTAAAACAAGGAGTGATTAACTCTTTCAGGCCAGATTATGTTTCTTCTCTAGCCTGTTCGCTGTTCCCTTTGTTTTCCTTGTTCTCAGGGGAGGGAAAACTTCATTTCTATTTTTGCTGCAACAAGACTCTGGAGGAGCAGATGACAGTCAGTGGGGCACAAGGAGAGTGGGAGCCTGGGAGACCCCAGTGTTACCGAACAAAACTTGGGTCTGCTTGCCCGAGTGCAGTAAAGCCAGTCCACTGACACCGGGTGTGGTGAAGGGAAGTGCAGCTTTAATTGTAAAAGTGCCAATACAAGGAGGCCAGGTGGCCTGTGCTCTAAAACCCCAAACTCCCTGAAGGATTTCAGCAAGGCAATTTTAAAGGCCAGGTGAAGGAGGGGGGGTCACAGGGTATGTGATTAGCTGGTGCACAATTCTCTGGTTGATGGTGAGGTAACAGGCGGTTAACATAAATTCTTAGGACCAGAAGCTCCGGGGCTACCTGTTCATGATCATCAAGTAGTTAATTTCTTCCACTTGGTGGTGGAGGAAGCGTGCATCAGATACTGTATCCAGGTACTTCAGAGAGGAGCTACAGCAGAGGATGTGGGGGAGCGGTCTGTCCTGGGAAGGCCCCGTAGGGTCCTGCTCGGTTACACCCCGTGCCTGGGCTCAGCAACCTGGGAAGGTGGGGCTGCTCCTGGGTGTGGGGAGCTGCAGGATCCCAGTCCCCTGAGGGCCCTGTTAGCCCTCAAGGTGAGATGGGGGTGCAGTGACTGGACAGAGGCGTCTGGCCTGGGGGAGGGGTCCAGGCTGGAAATGTCACTGGAATCATTGCAGGGAGGAAGAAGAAAGGCAAAGTGGGGACAGATGGGTCACAGCAGACTACGTGCAGGTGACTGCGGTCCTGTTGGAAGCAACTCAGAGCCAGAAAGAAGTGGCCGTCAGGGGCTCAGCTCCATTCTCTTGTTCCTTTGTAAAACCACTGTGTCAGAGTTTGAGACACTGCCAGGAGACGTCTGGGGCCAGTGCTGCCATGGCTTCATCAAAGGGGTCCAGGGGGAGCACAGAACCACTGCAGGCCCCGCCCATGTCCTCACTGGGAATGAATCCCATCAGGGCTCCTGGGCTCACAGACTTGAGGGAACCTCTGTCCTCAGGACTGGTCTTCCTCCTTCCTCTCACCTGCTGGTCAGAGGCCCAGGAACCCCCATCCTGGCTCCACCCCCAGGGCCTGGATTCTGGGACAGCTTAGGGGTAAGCAAGACCCTCATGCTCCTTTATCTGCCTGGGGATGAGAATGTCTTAAACGCTGCAATTGACTGATGATGGAGGGCTGAGTGTTTCCAGCAGGTATGGGTGGAAAGATGGGGTGTGAAGTTCCTGTGTCTGCAGGGTCTTCCCAGCGTGAAGATCTGTGTGTTTCCCCCGGCCAGTCAACATCCTCCCAGGAAGCCCAGATCCAGCATTACGAGGACAGAGGCTCTCCCCTTGCTTATCTGTAACTTCCCACTCCCACAGCAAGGAGCCTGGCTCCCACCATCTGCCAGTTATGTATGCATTGCTCCTTTCCAGGTTACATGTGCAGAGGTTTCAGAATTGTTAGCTACTACACCCTGGAAAGCACTTCGTAAAATAAAGCCCACTGTATATGTACGGTCCATTTTGCCTTTAGTCTACAGATTCCATTCATTTCCAAAGGTAACTTAGGTCAGCACCTACCCATCCCCTACAGTGAGTTGTTTCCATATATTTCTAATACAGTTAGACTCTGTCACATTATGTATTCCATCCTGCAACACGCCTACATTCTAAATAACTAAATTTGAATAGATTATGATTGGCCCCTTGGGCTACACACATCTATGGGTTTAGACAAATGCATAGTGACAGGTATCCATCCTAGAGTGTCACATGGAACACTTCAAACCCCCCACCGCATGATCTGCTTATCATCTGTGTAGCTTTGCCTTTCCCAGAGTGTCACCAGTGGGGTCATACTGTGTGCAGCCTCCTCAGCCTGGATGCTTTCATGTAGCAGTATATACTGAGGATTTATCCATGTCTTTCCATAGGCTGATGGTGCATTCCTTTCTGCTGAGTAGTATTCCACTGCATGTGTATGCGTGGAAAAACAATTTTCCCTCTACTTTTCTAGGTTCTTGGTTGAGGCCCCCCTGCCCCTGAAATAAAAGAGAGATTACCAGGAGAAAAGCAGAAGTTTAATTACATGTATACCTTCTGAATACAGGGGGGATAGCAAGGAAAACTGAGTCACTCCCTGAAATGACCAAAACCATCCCCTTAAATACCTCTTCAGCTAAAAACAGAAGAAATATGCTGGGGAAGGGGGGAAGACCACTTATGGCAGGTTATCATGCAAAGCACAGTAAACAAGGGTATGAGTGTTTGCACATTTAAGTCAGGACTTCTCCAGTGAAAAGAATTACTTAAGATTTAATTATCCTTCTATTTTTAGTGCAAAGAGGGACATACCCTTATAAATGGAGACTTCTCTATTGTAAATGTCCTTCATAAAATGGCAATCTCAGTTTTCTGAGATTGTTTTTTTGAATAAATTTATTATTTTATTTTTGGCTGCATTGGGTCTTCGTTGCTGCATGCAGGCTTTTCTCTGGTTGTGGCGAGCAGGGGCTACTCTTCATTGCGGTGCATGGGCTTCTCATTGTGGTGGCCTTTCTTGTCATGGAGCACAGGCTCTAGGTGTGCAGGCTTCAGTAGTTGTGGCACACAGGCTCAGTAGTTGTGGCTTGCGGGCTCTAGAGCGCAGGCTCAGTAGTTGTGGCGCACGGGCTTAGTTGCTCTGCGGCATGTGGGATCTTTCCGGACCAGGGCTCGAGCCCATGTTCCCTGCATTGGCAGGCGGACTCTTAACCACTGAGCCGCCAAGGAGGCCCTTTTTTTTTTTTTTTCAAAGCAGACCAATAATCCTTATGCCAGAGAGACATATTTTGGGGTGGCATATTCTACTCGCCTTGACGTGGATATACCCCAATTTGCTTATGCATTCATCTTTTGAAGGATATCCTGATTTCTTCAAGTTTTTAGCCATTATGAAAGTGCTGTTGTGCATAATTGCATCCTCGTTTGCATTTGGACATAGATTTTCAAAGCAGTTGCCTGAATACTGGAAGCATGATTGTTGGATCCCAACGTGAGACTTGTTTAGCTCTGGAAAAAACTGCCAAATTGTCTTACAAAGTGGCTGCACATGCCTCCCCCCAGCTATGAGGGAGAGCTCCTTTTGTTCCTCACCCTCTAGCCATTGGTATTGTCATATTTTTGGAGCTTAGCAGTGCTAATAGGTGTGCTGTGATATCTCACAATTTTAATTTGTAATTCCCTAATGGTATATGATGTGGAGCTTGTTCCTGTATGACTTTTACCATCTGTATATCTTTTTTGGTGGGATGTCTGTTCAGATCATGCTGTTCACGTTCACGCTGAGAGGAGCCCTGTCTCCTCAGGACCCGCTGGGGCTTTGGCTTCTGGGACACGCGGGGCTGAGTCCACACTGATGGCCAGGCTTCGGGACAAGCCGGGGTCGAGTCCACACGAACGGAAGCCGGGTCTCCTCAGGACCCCCTGGGGCTTCAGCTTTGGGACACTGTGGGGTCCAGTTCATGCTGACAGGAGCCCCGTCTCCTCAGGACCTGTCGGGAGGTGACGCCGCTGAGGGAGAAGGTGAGGAAATGTGGGCAGAAGGTTCCTGTACGTGGCTGACCGCTGAGGGTGTCTGTCTTCAGAGGAGGGGCTTGATGTGGAAAACTGGGTTTTTGGCCCCTTTTGTGTGTGGTGTAGACCGAGTGCAGTGTTGTTCTTTGGCGTGTGGCGTCTGGTTTTCCCAGCACCGTTTATTGAGGGGACTGTCCTTCCCCTGGTGTATGTTCTTGGCTCCTTTCTTGTGAATTAACTGATCACATACCTGTAGGTTGAATCCTGGGCTCTCTGCTCTGTTCCTCTGGTCTGTGTGCCTGTTTTTGTGCCAATTCCACACTTTTTTGGGACTGTAGCTTCGTAATGAAGTGTGAAGTCAGGGAGCGAGATGCCTCCAGCCCGTTCTCCTTCCTCAGGGTCGCTTTAGCTCTTCTGGGTCCTTTGTGGTTCCACACACATCTTAAGATTGTTTGTTCTGTTTCTATGGAAAATGTCATTGCACTTTTGGTAGGGATTGCATTGAATGTGTACATTAATTTGGCTAGGAGGCATATTTTTTTTTAATTAAAAAAAAATTTCGGGCCACACCATGTGGCATGCAGGATGCGGGATCTTAGTTCCCCAACCAGGGATCGAACCTGTGCCCCCTGCAGTGGGAGCGCAGAGTCCCAACCCCTGGACGGCCAGGGAAGTCCCACCTTAGAATGCATATTTTCACACTATTCTTTTTACCCATGAGCACGGGGTATCTTTCCATTTATTTTTGTCTGTTCAGTTTCCTTTATCAGTGTCTTCCAGTTTTCAGTGTGCAGGTCCTTCACATCCTTGGTTAAATTTACTCCTGGTTATCTTTTTGGATACAATTGTAAGTGGGATTTTTTTTTAAAATCCTTTTTCTGATGGTTCATTATCAGTGTGTAGAATCACAAATGATTTTTGTGCATTGATTTTTCTTTTTTTGTATCCTGCAGCTTTACTGAATTCATTTTTTAGTTGTAACAGTTTTTTGGTGGTTGAATGTGGAAAACTAGAATTCAGAAATCCCACTGTTTCAGCTACATCCACGTCACCCACAGCACCCAAGACATAGTGGCTCCCAATGTAATCTTCCCACGGTGCCTCTCATAGTATGTGGACTCCTACGAGGGCGATTGGCATCCCCACTGCGGGTGAACTGGATCTGGGTAGGGCTTGGCCTCTGTAACAGAGTTTGATGTCTGTATTTCTGGCGTGCTATGAGATGGTTGTTTTGGTAAGTACTTTATTTTCTAGTAAATTTCAAGTGTATAAAATATTTTAAATAGCAGTATCAAGTTTTCCACATTCACAAAATACTTCAGTTTGTTTTACCGTGTGAGAGTGGGAGGGCCACTCTCCCAGGGAACCAGCACATAACCCCAAAATGAGGAATAATTATGGTTTCCACGTTATAATCCTATCCACAGACCTGCTTCAACTTTCACCAGCTGCCCCAGCTTTGTGGAAATGTATTTTCCCATTCGAATACAGTTTTCTTTTCCTAGAACCATCACTGGGGCTTTTCCTCACTTTAAAAACCTTGCTGGATTTAAAGTGTACAAGATGAGCATGATCTGGGTGGTTTTTCTGTGTGGCTTCTTTCACTTAGGATGTTTTCAGTGTTTATCCGCATTGTAACTTTGATCATTATTTCATTCACTTTTTCCATCGTGATTAAAAACACAAAACATTTACCATTTAAACCATTTCTTTAAATCTTTTTTAAAATTTTTATTTTATTTTTTATTTTTTGGCTGTGTTGGGTCTTTGTTGCTGTGTGCAGGCTTTCTCTAGTTGCGGCGAGAGGGGGGTACTGTTCGTTGCCGTGTGCAGGCTTCTCATTGCAGTGGCTTCTCTTGTTGTGGAGCACGGGCTGTAGGCTCATGGGCTTCAGTAGTTGTGGCACAAGGGCTCAGTAGCTGTGGCTCGTGGGCTTAGTTGCTCTGCGGCATGTGGGGTCTTCCAGGACCAGCGCTTGAACCCATGTCCCCTGCATTGGCAGGCGGATTCTTAACCACTGTACCACGAGGGAAGCCCCATTTAAACCATTTTAAAGTATACAGTTCTATGGCATTAACTACATTCACATTGTTGTAAAAATATCATTACCATCCATCTCCAGAACTTTATTTTCCCCATGTGAAACCGTAGCCATTAAACACTAACTCACCTCAACCCCTGGCAACCTTATTCTACTTTGTCTTTGAATTTGACTTATCTGGATACCTCATACTAGTGGAATCATAGAACGTTTGTCCTTTTTGTGTCTGGCTTGTTTCACTTAGCATAATGACGTCAACGTTCATCCACATTGTAGCCTGTGTGAGAATTACCTTAGTTTTAAAGGTTGAATCATATCTCATTGTGTATATAATACACTGTACTTATCCATTCATCTGTTGAAGGATGTATTGTGTAGCTTCCACCTTTTGGCTATTGTGAATAATGTTGCTATGCATATGGGGTACAGATATCTGTTCCAGTCCTTGCTTTCTAATATTTTGGGTGTACACCCTGGAGTGGAATCAAGGGATCATACATTTTCCATGTTTTTGAGGAGCCACCATAGAGTTTTCCACAGCGACTGTATAATTTTAATTTATTCCTTTATATGACAGAATAATGCAGCTTATGGATCTACCTTATTTTGCTTATCCATTTACCTGCTGATGGACATTTAAATCTTTTCTACCTTGAGCTATTGTGAACAGTGCTGCTATGAATAATTGGTGTACAAGTTTTTGTTTGAACATCTGTTTTCCATTTTTTGGGTATATATCTAGGAGTGGAGTTGTTGAACCACATGGTAATTATATTTTATATTTTTGAATAAATGCTAAAGTTTTGTACACATAGACTGCACCATTGTACATCTCCACAAGTAACTTTTAAGGGTTTCAATTTCTCTACACTGTTGCCAACATTTGTTATTTTTATTTATATATTTTAAAATTTATTTTAAAATTTATTTTTATTCTAGTGTGTGTGAAGGGGCATCACACTGTGGCTTTAATTTGCATTTTCATCATGACTACTGATGTTTGACATCTTTTCATGTCCTTGTTGACCATTTGTATGTCTTGCCTGGAGAGCAGTCCATGCAAGCCATTTGTCTGTTTCATAAATTTTATTGTTTGTCTTTTTGTTGCTGAGTTGTAAAAGCCCTGGGTATATCCTAGGTAAAGAGTCTTATCAGATATATAATGTGCCAATATTGTCTTCCATTCTGTGGGCTGTCTTTTTACTTTCTGGATAACCTCTTTTGATGCACAAAGGTTTGTAATTTTGAGGAAATCCAATTTATCTATTTTTTTCTTTCATTTCTTATGCTTTACTGTCAAATCTAAGAAACCATTGCTAAATTCATGGTCAGGAAGAGTTAATTCCTTGGTTTATTTGAGAGTTCATACAGTCATCCCTCGGTACCCACTAGGCCAGGCTTTAGGCCTGGGGTTGAGTCAGTGTGAGGGTTCAGGGGTCACGGTTTAGGGTTATGCATCATTGTTGGAGAGTCATGGTTGGAGAGTTATGGTAGAGGGTTGTGGTTAAAGGGTCAGGGGCGAGGGTCTGGGGCTAGGGTTGTTAGGGGGTTAAGGTTAGAGGTTAGGGTTCTTAGGGTAAAGGTTAGAGTTAGGTTTAAGCACAGTTGACCCTCATTGCCTTCCCCTCTCCTTCTCTCTGAAGCCTCCAGAATGGATAGGACTTGCCCAGGGTCAAACAGGAGTCAGGGAGCTGAGGTCAGTAGCTGTTTTTCTGGCCTCCCTTCCCCCAGTCCTGGGCTCTGAGAGAAGAATGAAATGTCTGTTCTTGTCTCGGACTGTTTCTCATCCAACTCAACCTGTCAAGGATTAGGGAGGGTGTCAGAAGTCATGCATGGTTTCCTTCTGCCCTCCTACCTGGGAAGGGTGATGCTGGCCCTACTCTGCCTGGGCAGCCCCAGGTTCCAGCACAGCCCAGACAGCAGGGCACTCAGTGGACATGTGTGGATTTTTACAGGACTGGGTGCAGTGACCTGCCAGCCCCCAGATGCCGCCTTCTTAAGGGCTGGTGGGGCCCTCCTGGCTCTGGAGGCATCCTTTGTCCCATCTGAGTGGGCATGAATAGATAATCAGGTCTCAGGCAGGACAGCCCTTGCCCTCTGACAATCCAGGCAGGCATCTGTGGTCCTCTAGCTCAGTCCAGCCTGGGCATTGTCAGGCCCTCATGTACAGTTACGGAGCTGACCAGGATGCCGGGCAATTCAAGAGCTACCTGGTCAGTGTAGACATTCCTTTGAGAAGTTTCAACTACCAACATACATGTGGTTGAGAAAAAGGCCTCCTGCTCACAGCCTCATAGGCTGCCAAGAGAAGTAATAATCCTCTAAACATCGGAGTGTGTCCCTGACACAACAACCATACAGCAGACCATGGCCCTGCAATCCTTTGTCCTGTCAGTCGTTAGAAACTTTTGACATTCATAGTCATTAAGAATCAAAGATATGGGGGTAACTGGACCTCCCAATGGAAGGTTCACAGTGACACTGCATTGTCTTGGAGAGCTACATGCATCCATGTGGGCTCTGGAAAGCCTGCCAATTATGGGTTCCATGGCTTGGAATAATTCTTGAGCCTCCCATTACTTCATTGCACAAGAGTTTCCTTACCACCCTAGCATTTGGTTTCTTCCTCTTAGTAAAGGAGAGAGAAGAAACTGGAAAAGGAGCAGTATTGTTTTTCAGGGATGGGCAATTAATATGGCCAGGGAGATGGCATAACTCAAGGGCTCCCACCTCTCAGGGGCAGGAATGAGGTCTGTGTGTCTTCTGAGGGCACATGGGCTGTTCTGGGCCAGCCTCTGAGATGTGAGGACCTGATGCCCAAGGAAAGAGACTTGAGTTTACCACCACCAACGATCCTGACTTTTCAGTAAGTGAAAGAACTTCTTGCAGTCTTGGGAGGGACAGTAAGAGCACTGGATGAGTAGCTGCAGCCCCTGACCCTGAGTGAACCCCTTTCTTCCTTTTGTGTCAGATTCTATGCTGTGCAGTGAGCGGTCATTGACATAGAATCTGCTGCTTTCTCCCAGCCAGCATCTGTTCTCAGGCCCAAGTGCCTCAGTTTTCCTTTGGGAATTACATCTCACCTGTTTCCAGTCCAAACAGTTGCAGAAGGATAAGCCCATGTTCCACCCAGCTCGAAGATGGGTTTACAACCCACATCTAGCCAGTCCCATCTTCCATCTTCTGGTGATGGGCCAAGGATGAGAATGCAACCCAAGCCAGATCAAAGGCATTTAAAACCATGACTTTCTTGGAATCCAAGAAAAGGAGAAACTCTTTCTCGGAAAATGGATGGTGAGTGGTTGTCAGCCTAGAATTGCTGTTGGCCCAAGGGCAGTGAGAGAGCCTGTGCCTGTGAATGGGGTCCCCCAAAGGCACTGAGCAGGACAAAGTTTTGGAGAGAAGCAAGGTCACACTGAGACAGTGTGAGCCACTGGACCTGCCAGGTCCAAACCCATTCTTCAACTTGCCACTTGCAAATATTAATTTATTTCTACCCTTACAATAAGTACTAATTTATTTTACTTCAGTAAGTGTGTCCAGTCGCTGGGAAAAGAAAAAGTCCTGGTTGATACATCTGAAACAATAATCCCTGATCCTTCCTCAGGTGTCCTCACTGGGTAGGCATGGCTGGGGGAGATGAAGACACCGGGTGGGGTCAGATACTAGGGGAGCTGCCAAACATCTCTGTCCCTGTTCCTTCCCTGTCCCAGGAGAGGGAAACCCTGGAACAGTGATAGGATAACCAGTATGGGGAAGAGGTTCCTCAGTGATTAATTGGTCTTTTTGTATTTTCCTTAATTTAGGGTGCATTTTGGTAATGTGTTTTTACAAAGAAATCCCCCTTTTCCTCTAGATTTCCAGTTTGTTACAGTAGGTTTCTCTTATTTGACTTTTAATCTTTCCTGTCTAATTTTCTATAGAATCATGACAAATAATGAACAAATATTGATACTTTATTATTAAGTGAAGTCCCTATTCATGTTCCCTTTGTTATACCTTTCCTTGTTCCAGGATCTCAAAGGACACGGGGTCATCATGTCTGTTTAGTCTCTTCTGGGCTTTGACAGTTGCTCAGACTCTCCTTGTTTTCATGACCTTGACAGTGTGGAGGAGGACTGGTCAGGTATTTTATAGACTGCCGGGCACTGGGATTTGCTTGGTGGTTTTGTCATGGTTAGACTTGGCTTTGAAAAAGCAGACCACAGAGGTGAAGTGCTTCCTCTTCACTATATATCAAGAGGACAAGCTCTTAAGGAAACTTCTCACTTATATTCTTAACTTTGGTCACCTAGCTGAAGTAGTGTGTGTCAAGTTTTCCCAGAGTGAGGTTAATTTTTTCCCCACGTCCATCCTGTGTGTCTTATTTAGGAGGAAGTCATAATGCAGAACCCACACTTGAGGAGAGAGGGGTTAGCTTCACATCCTTGATGGACAGCTCAGTGGCTATATACATTGCTTAGAAGCTTTCTGCATAGGAGATTTCTATTTAACACCATTCATCAAAAACTATGTAATTTATTTTTACCAGTTTGGACACGTGAATAATTACTGTAAACTTTTGTTTATAATCCAGCACTACATTATTAGACTGCTTACTTAATTCTTGCTCTGGCTGTTGAGAGCTTTTTCCATTTGCTCCCGTTTTCATTTTACATAATTTTCCTTTTGTGGGTTTTTAAAATTTTTGGTACTTCTTTACTTTCTGATATTTTAAGATTATCCTGCTTCATAGATTTACTGTCTCAGTCCTAGCATCAGCCCTTTCTTCAAAGAGCCATCGTTCCTTTTATTAGAGAATGGTATTAAAAACTTACACGTGGGAGCTATATATGCTCAGCTGACAGTGCATGGAAATATGTGCATGTATCCCAGCCTATGCATATACCCATAATTATAAAGATTTCCATGTGGAACTATGTGTATCTCTATTAGGCTAAAGATAGTTTATACTGATGTCTCCAACCGGATCTGTTATGACATGGATATTGTAACCTTCTCCCTTTGTTTGACTGTAACATCCCACTCCAGTGGTAAGAAACCTGGCTTCCACCATTTGTCATTTATTAAATTCAGTGCTTGTTCCATTCGATTACTGATATAGTAGTTTCGGTGCCGTTAGCTACTACCCCTCATGGAAGGAACACAGAGTCCACTGGGTATGTATGTTCCATTCGATTACTGATACAGTAGTTTCGGTGCCGTTAGCTACTACCCCTCATGGAAGGAACACAGAGTCCACTGGGTATGTATGTTCCATTCGATTACTGATATGGTAGTTTCGGTACCGTTAGCTACTACCCCTCATGGAAAGAACACAGAGTCCACTGGGTATGTATGTTCCATTCGATTACTGATATGGTAGTTTCGGTACCGTTAGCTACTACCCCTCATGGAAAGAACACAGAGTCCACTGGGTATGTATGTTCCATTCGATTACTGATACAGTAGTTTCGGTGCTGTTAGCTACTACCCCTCATGGAAAGAACACAGAGTCCACTGGGTGTGTATGTTCCATTCGATTACTGATATGGTAGTTTCGGTACCGTTAGCTACTACCCCTCATGGAAAGAACACAGAGTCCACTGGGTATGTATGTTCCATTCGATTACTGACAGAGTAGTTTCGGTGCCGTTAGCTGCTGCCCCTCATGGAAAGAACACAGAGTCCACTGTGTATGTATGTTCCATTCGATCACTGATACAGTAGTTTCGGTGCCGTTAGCTACTACCCCTCATGGAAAGAACACAGAGCCCACTGGGTATGTATGTTCCATTCGATCACTGATACGGTAGTTTCGGTGCCGTTAGCTGCTACCCCTCATGGAAAGAACACAGAGCCCACTGGGTATGTATGTTCCATTCGATTACTGATACAGTAGTTTCGGTGCCGTTAGCTGCTGCCCCTCATGGAAGGAACACAGAGCCCACTGGGTATGTATGTTCCATTCGATCACTGATATAGTAGTTTCGGTGCCGTTAGCTGCTGCCCCTCATGGAAAGAACACAGAGCCCACTGGGTATGTATGTTCCATTCAATCACTGATATAGTAGTTTCGGTGCCGTTAGCTACTACCCCTCATGGAAAGAACACAGAGTCCACTGGGTATGTATGTTCCATTCAATCACTGATATAGTAGTTTCGGTGCCGTTAGCTACTACCCCTCATGGAAGGAACACAGAGTCCACTGGGTATGTATGTTCCATTCAATCACTGATATAGTAGTTTCGGTGCCGTTAGCTGCTGCCCCTCATGGAAAGAACACAGAGTCCACTGGGTATGTATGTTCCATTCAATCACTGATATAGTAGTTTCGGTGCCGTTAGCTACTACCCCTCATGGAAGGAACACAGAGTCCACTGGGTATGTATGTTCCATTCAATCACTGATATAGTAGTTTCGGTGCCGTTAGCTACTACCCCTCATGGAAAGAACACAGAGTCCACTGGGTATGTATGTTCCATTCAATCACTGATATAGTAGTTTCGGTGCCGTTAGCTACTACCCCTCATGGAAGGAACACAGAGTCCACTGGGTGTGTATGGCACGTTTTGTCTTTGGCCTACAGAGTCTGTACATTTCCAGAGTTAACTTAGGTCAGCCCGTTTGTCCCACTACCAACAGTGAGTTTTCTCATACATTTCTGAATCAGTTAGATTCTTTGTTACGTTCTGTATTCCAGTCTTTGACACTCCCATATCCTAAGTAGCTAAGTTTGAATAGATTGTAAATTACTTGTTGGGTTGTAAAAATCTGTGGGTGTAGACAAATGCATAGTGACAGGTATTCACCACTAAAGTATCATATGGACTATTTCAACCACATATTCCGTAAACTGTGTACCATTGTCAGTTTTGCCTTTTCTAGAATGTCATATAAATGAGGTCATACAGTGTGTAGCACTCCAGACTGGATTCTTTCACTTAGCAATGCAAGTGTTAGATGCATCTATTTATTTATTTATTTTTTGCACGGGTTGATGGTCCATTCCTTTATATTTCTGAATACTATTGCATTGCATGTATATGAGAGGAAAAATAGTTTTCCCTCTACACTTCTATGTTCTTTATTGAGATCTCCCTTGTAATGAAAAAGAGACGAACTGGAGAAAACAATCAGAAGTTTAATATATACCATGCGTACCTCCTGTATACTTGAAAGATACCCAGGAAAACTGAGTCACTCCCTGAAATGGCCCAAGCCATTACCTTAAATGCTATCTTCTGCTGAGAACAAAAGAAAGATGTTAGGGAATGGAGGAAGCCACTTAAGGGATGTTATTAGTCAAAGCCCAGTAAACAAGGGTATGGTTGTTACACAGATTTACATCTAGGCCTATTTCATTGACAAGCTTTTTTTTTTTTAAACATTTATTTATTTGGCTGTGCCGGGTCTCAGTTGCGGCCTGTGGAATCTTTAGTTGCGGCATGCGGGCTCTTAATTGCAGCATGCGGGATCTAGTTCCCTGACCAGGGATTGAACCCTGGTCCCCTGCATTGGGAGCATGGAGTCTTAACCACTGGACCAGCAGGGAAGTCCCAACAAGCTTTTCTTGATATTTAGTCATCATTCAATTCCTGGTCCAGAGAGGGACATACCCTTATAAATGGAGAGATCCTTAATAAATGTAAGTTTACCTCCTAAAAGGGCATTTTCTACTTGGTTTTGAAAGATTCTCCTGGGTCTGCTGTTTCTTAAATTAATCAGTCCAAAATAATACTTTTGTCAAATGGGCATATTTTGGGGTGGTGTATTCTTCTCCCCTTGACATGTATGTGCCCTAATTTGCTTATGAATTCATCTACAGAAGGACATCCTGATATCTTTAAGTTTTTAGCCATTATGAATAGAGCTGCTGTGCATTACTTGATGCTAGTTTTGGTTTGAACAGAGTTTTTCAAAGCAGTTGTCTAAATACAAGAGGTACACTTCTTGGATCCTAAGGTGAGACTTTTTAGATTTGGAAAAAACTGCCAAACTGTCTTCCAAAGTTGGTTGTACGTGCATTCCACCAGCATCTTGAGTATATTCTTGTATGCTAATTTACTGCCTGTTTATCTTCTTGGGCCAGGTGTGTGTTTCAATCTTTACCAAATTTTAATGGCGTTGTTGGCATAATTTGAGTACAAATCCTTTATCAGATATGTGTTTTGGAAGTAGTTTCTTGCAGTTTGTGGTTTGTCTTCCGGTTTTCTGAATAAGGTCACCAGACCCAAAGTCATGTAGATTATCTTTTTTTTTTCTAGGACTTTTATAGTTTGGTAATTTAAATTTGTCTATGGGCAATTTTGAGTGAATTTTGGTTTAAGTTGTAAAGTTTGTGTCTACATTCATTTCATTACATACGGTTTGTAATTAATTGCTCCTTAACCATCTTTTGAGAAGATACAGTGAGATACTTGGCTCCATTTCAGTTTGGATTTCCAAACTTAGTGTATACAGCAGAACTGCCTTCCGGATGAGGCCTCTGGGTTTGTGAGTGGGGCGCTCCCGGCACTTCTCTGACGTCCCACAGGGGGCGCCGAACCCACCTGTCTGACCCTGGGGGCACAGGTGCCCCCTGCCCACAGACTTTGCTCCGTGACAAGCAGACAGGAGCTTTGTCTCCTGTCAGGGCTGAGGCTTCTGGACCATGAGGCATTGTCCGCACTGACAGCAGCTGGGTTTTCTCAGGAGCCACTGGTGAGGAGACTCCACAAGAGGAAAAAATGGGCAAGTGTGGAGAATCTTCCTGTGCAGCTGACTGCTGGGTGGGTGGGGCGCGTCTTCAGGGGCCTCAGGAGAGAAAGGGTTTAATGTGGAATGCTGCGCGCTTTTAGTTAGTTTTATGTGCAGTGTAGATGGTGACCAGTGTCGTTCTTTGGAGTCTGGTGTCTAGTTTTCCTGGCACTGTTTGTTGATGGCTTTGGGTGGAATAAACATTTTAATAATTATAATTTTTCTGATGCATGAGCATGGAATATTGTTTTCTATTGTGTGTTCAGTTTCTTTATCAATGCTTTATAGTTTTCTGAGTATAGGTCTTTCATGTCCTTGGTTAAATTTATTGCTAAATAGTTTGTTCTTTTTGATGGAATTGTAAATGGGATTGTTTTCTTAATTTTTCTTGCTGGTGGTTCATTATTAGTGTATAGAAACAAAACTGATTTGTGTATATTGATTCCATATTTTGCAACTTTACTGAATTTATTTTTTAACATATTTTTTGAAGTAATGTGAAAAATTGCAATACTAAAATCTCAGTTTCTACTGCACCACAGGTAATCCACAGGACCCAAGACATGGTAGCTACTAATATACTCTTCCCACGGTGCCTCTTAATACCATGCGGACTCCTACAAGGGAAATAAGTATCACAACTTTGGTTGAACTTGGTCTGGGTGAGTCTTGGCCTCTATAACAAAATTTGATGTCTGTCTTATCTGATTTTCTGGCATGATACTGACATGGTTGTCTAGAAAAGGCATTTACTTTCCACTAATTTAAAATGTACAGAAAAGTTGCAATAATGGCAAAAAGTACTCACATTTGCCACTTCACACAAAATGCTCAGTGTGTTTTGCCCAAGGAACCAGCACATAACCCCTAAATGAGGAAATCCTGATGTCCACATTATAATTTAATACTCAGCGCCACTTCAACTTTCACCTGCTGTCCCAACTGTATGAAAATGTCTTTTTCCATCCTGATCCAGTTTTCTTTTTCTGGAACCATTACTGAGTTTCCCCCTCATTTGGACAGCCTTGATGGATTTGAAGCAGACAAGATGAGTATGGGATCTAGGTGGCCTTTTCTGTATGGCTTTTGTCACTAAGAATGTTTTTAATGTTCATTTTTGTAACAAATATCAGTGCTACACTTTTTTTTCTTTGTCATTAGAAATACAAAACATGACTTTAGCATTTAATTCACTTTACGTATACAGTTTTGTGGTATTAACTACCTTCATATAGTTGCACAAACAAGTTAACTAACGTGTGTACCTCCTGTGTGCATGGCAGATACCCAGGAAATTGAGTAACACCCTGAAACGGCCGAAGACATCACCTTAAATACCATCTTTATCTAAAAGGAAAAAAAAAAGGAAGGCTATAGTTGTTTCTGTCTGCATTCATTTGATTGTATATGGTTTCCAATTGATGTTGTATAACTAGTTGTGGAGAAGTCATGGGATAGGTGGCTTCATTTCAGTTTGAATTTCCAAATTTAGTGGATTCTGCAGGCTGGATACAAGGTATACAAACTTCATATTGAATCAGGGCATCCCATGGTGTAACTGATATTCATGGTTTGTTCAACAATTAAAGTTCTGTGTGATATGAGTTCATCCCGGAGTAATCCAGGTTAGTTTCTGTTATACTTTTGTCCCAGGATGAAAGGACAAGAGAAATAAGGCCTAATTTATAAAAGTGCCTTCAAACTAATTGATACTGAAGTATAGTTGACCTACAATGTTGTGTTAATTTCTACTGTACAGCAAAGTGATTCACATATACATACATACATATATACATATTTTTCATATTCTTTTCCATTATGGTTTATTACAGGGTATTGAATACAGTTCCCTGTGCTGTACAGTAAGACCTTGTTTATCCATCCTATATATAATAATTTGCATCTACTAATCCCAAACTCCCAATCTATCCCTCTCCCCTGTCTTCCCCTTGACAACCACAAGTCTGTTTTCTATATTTGAGAGTCTGTTTTTGTTCTGTAGATAGGTTCATTTGGGTCTCATTTTATAATCCACATATAAGTGGTATCATATGGTATTTGTCGTTCTCTGTCTGACTTACTTCTCTTTGTATGATAATCTCTAGGTCCATCCATGTAGCTGCAAATGGCATTGTTTCATTCTGTTTTATGGCTGAGTAATATTCCATTGTATATATGTACCATATCTTCTATATCCATTCATCTGCTGAGGGACATTCAGGTTGCTTCCATGTCTTGGCTATTGTGAATACTGCTGCTGTGAATGCTGGGGTGCATGTATCTTTTCAAATTATAGTTTTGTCTGGATATGTGCCCAGGAGTGGGATTGCTGGTTCATATGGTAATTCTATTTTTAGTTTTTGAGGAACTTCCATACTGTTTTCCATAGTGGCTGCATCAATTTACTTTCCCACCAGTAGTGTAGGAGGGTTCCCTTTTCTCCACATCCCCTCCAGCATTTATTTCTAGACATTTTAATGATGGCCATTCTGACCACTATGAGGTAATAACTCACTGTAGTTTCGATTTGCATTCTCTAATATTAGCGATGTGGAGCATCTTTTCATGTGCCTATTGGGCATCTGTATGTCTTTGCAGAAATGTCTATTTAGACCTTCTGCCTATTTTTTGATTTTTTTTTCTTTTTTGGGTTGTATGAGCTGTTTGTATATTTTAGAATTAGGCCCTTGTTGGTGGCATCATTTGCAGGTATTTTCTCCCAAACAGTTAGCACAGGTTCTGGAACAACTGGATACCCACATGCTGAAGAATAAAGTTGGACCCTTACCTCCCCTCACCCCATATACAAAATCAATGCAAAATGGACCAAAGTCCTAGATGCAAGAACCAAAATTATAAAACTCGTAGAAGAAAACATGAGAGTAAATCTTCATGACCTTGGATGTGGTCATGATTTCTTAGATCTGCTACCAAAAGCACAGCAACGAAAGACAAAATAGATGAATTGGACTTCCTCAAAATGAAAAACAGTTGTGTATAAAAGGAGCAAGGAATAAGATAATCCACCATCCAAAATGGCACAAGATGTTTGCAAACCATGTATCTGATAAAGGACTGTAGCCCACCAGCCAAGCCCCCGGTGGTCCAGTGGAGTGTCTGTGCGGCCCCTCCCATCCTCGGTGATCAGGGGATCTCAGGCCCCACAGCACCCGAGGGGTGGACACTGGTCATCCTCTGCACCCTCAAGGAGTGAGCGCTGGATGGTCTTGAGCCCAGATGCACTCCCATTACTGCCCTCAAAGGCTGACGGCTTCAGCATGCCTCCAGAAGGACACAGAGTATTTGCAAGTCTTTGAGAACCAAGAGAACCGTCTTCACTTTTCTGAAAAGGGCATCTTATTATTTCACAGCATGACCATTTTCAATCTGGCTCTCAGGGGTGCCCTCCCACCTTCTTTATTTCTCTGAGAGTGTCCATGGTGGTTTGGCTCTCCCCAATCCCCACACCAGGTGACAAGGCCGGTGGGGCCAGCTCCTGGTGGTCCTTAGGTTCGTTGGAGATTAACCCAGACTCTCAGCCTGAGATTGAACGTGGATGCCCCTGCTTCTCCCCATCACCAATCCTCATCTCCTCCTCTATCTCTCACCGATCCTCATCTCCTCCTCTATCTCTCACCGATCCTCATCTCCTCCTCTATCTATCGCCGATCCTCATCTCCTCCTCTATCTCTCACCGATCCTCATCTCCTCCTCTATCTCTCACCGATCCTCATCTCCTCCTCTATCTCTCACCGATCCTCATCTCCTCCTCTATCTCTCACCGATCCTCATCTCCTCCTCTATCTCTCACCGATCCTCATCTCCTCCTCTATCTCTCACCGATCCTCATCTCCTCCTCTATCTCTCACCGATCCTCATCTCCTCTTCTATCTCTCACCGATCCTCATCTCCTCCTCTATCTCTCACCGATCCTCATCTCCTCCTCTATCTCTCACCGATCCTCATCTCCTCCTCTATCTCTCACCGATTCTCATCTCCTCCTCTATCTCTCACCGATTCTCATCTCCTCCTCTATCTCTCACCGATTCTCATCTCCTCCTCTATCTCTCACCGATTCTCATCTCCTCCCCTCTCTCTTTTCCTCTTGCTTTTCAGTCTCAGATTTACCTGATGGTCACCACTCACAGTTCCCGCAGAGCCCAGAGATTTCTCCTTGAAGGAAAGGTTCTGGAAGATCAGAGGGATAAAGAATGCAGCTGATTCCCGCCTGTGCTGATGCCCAAGAGGGTGAGGAGAGTGAGTGTTTTCTCATTAGAATTTTAAATCCTCCAAGTAATAGATCATGGTGGGGCATCTGGTGTCTTCCTGCTCATTCTAATAACGTCATTCCTGAATTTTAATGTGGTAAATAATTTAAATCATAAATATGCTGAGGGGGAGATCCATTTAAAAAATGTTAGAGGTAACTCCAAGGGATTTACAACAAACAAGGACACAGAACCCTGTGTCCAGACGCTGGCTGAGAGATTCCTACCCTGAGCCGCAGTCCCCTGGAGGGCGGAGTGGCCATGACTCTCCTCCCGCAGGTGAGCCTACACAGGCACATCCCACGTGGGACCACTGCATCACAGAATCTTAGAGTGGCCAATGGCAGGCAGCTGGCTAGAGATGCGGATGAGAGAAAACTGCCCAGCAGCCTGGGACAACCCCGGGGTGAGGCCTTAGGAAGGGCCAGTGTCAGAGCGTCAGAGATAACTTGAAGAGAGTTCAGGCTGTTAGGGACATCGTCAGAGATGTACTTAGGGACATATTCAGGGCCTTAGTTATGGACAGGATCAGGGCATTATTTAGTGACAGCTTAGACTATAAGGGACAGTGTCAGGGCCTAAGTTAGGGACAGTGTCAGTGCTTCAGTTAGAGATAATGTGAGAGCCTTAGTTAGACACAGTTCAGGCTGTTTCTTAGGGATATCTTCAGGGCCTTCGAGCCAGCATCATGGCCATAATTAGAACCAGTGTCAGGGCGTTAGTCAGGGCCAAAACTAGGGTGTTAGTTAGGGAAAGAGTCAGATCATTAGTTACAGACAGTGTCAGGGTTTTAGGTAGGGACAGCGGCAAGTCCTTAGTTAAGAAGAGTGTTGGGGCCTCACTCAGGGGCAGCGTCAAGATGTTAGTTAGGGAGAGTCAGGACATTAGAATGTCAGGTTCTGAGATAGAGACAGCATCAGGGCCTTAGTTAGGGACAGCATCAGAGACTTACCTAGGGACATATTCAGGGCCTTAGTTATGGACAGGATCAGGGTGATACAGAGGAATACCTAAGGGTATTAGGGACATCTTCAGGGCCTCAATTAGGGATAGCATCAGGGTGTTAGTTAGGGAATAGTTAGGGAAAGAGTCAGGCCATTATTATAGATACTGTCAGTCAGTGCCTTAGGTAGAGAGAGCATCAGGGCCTTAGTTAAGGACAGCGTCAGAGACATACTTAGGGACATATTCAGGGCCTTAGTTATGGACAGGATCAGGGCGTTATTGAGAGATACATGAGGCTATTAGGGACAGCATCAGGGTGTTAGAGAAAGAGCCGGCCGTTATTATAGACAGTGTCAGTGCCTCAGGTAGAGACGTCATCACAGCCTTAGTTAGGAAGAGGTCAGGGCCTTGGTGAGGGACAGGGTCAGGCCAACAGTGAGGGAAATCTAAGGCTATTAGGGACATCGTCAAGGCCTTAGATTGGGTCAGCATCAGGGCTGTAGTGTCGACCAGTGTCAGGGCATTAACGAGGGACAAAATTAGGGTGTTAATTAGGGAAAGAGTCAGGTCATTAGTTACAGACAGTTTTAGGGCCTCAGGTAGAATCGGCATCAAGGCCTTAGTTAGGAAGAGCATCAGGGCCTCAGGTTCAGCATCAGGACATTAGTTAGGGCCAGCAACAGGGCCTTAGTTAGGGATAGTGTTGTCAGGCCCTTAGAGATAACTTGAGGGCCTTAGTAAGAGACAGTTTAGGCTGTTAGTTAGGGACACTTCAGAGACTTTCTTAGGGATATAGTCAGGGCCTTACTAATAGAATCAGGGTGTTATTTTGTCACTGCTTAGGCACTAAGGGACAGCATCAAAGTCTAAGGGAGGGTGTCAGCATCTTGGGGATAGTGTTAGGGACTTTGTAAGTTTTAGCTTAGGCCATTAGCTAGGGACAGTGTCGGGCTTATTAAGGGCAGTGTCAGAGACTTAATGAGGGACATCTTCAGGGCCTTAGTTATGGACAGGATCAGGTCCATACTTGGGACCAGTGTCAGGCCGTTATTTAGGGGCAGTGTCAGGGCCTTCTGTAGAGACAGCATCAAGGCCCTTAGTTAGGAAGAGGGTCAGGGCCTTAGGACAGGGTCAGAGATGTACTTATGCACATATTCAGGGCCTTAGTAATGGACAGGATCAGGACCACAGTAGGGACATTTAAGTCTATTAGGGACATCGTCAGGGCCTTAGGTAAGTTCAGCATCAGGGCCGTAGTTAGGACCAGTGTCAGGGTGTTATTTAGGGACAAAATTAGGATGTTAGTTAAGGAAAAAGTCAGGAAATCAGTTACAGACAGTGTCACCTTCTCAGGTAGAGACTTCAGGGTCTTAGTGAGAGCATCAGCATCTCAGGTAGGAACTGCATCAGGCCATTACTTAAAGACAGTGTCAAGGCCTTAATTAGGGAGAGTGTCAGGGCCTCAGAGAAAACTTGAGAACCTTAGTAAGAGACACTTCAGGCTGTTCATTAGGGACATCATCAGGGCGTTAGTTATGGACAGGGTCAGGGTATTAGTGAAAGACAGCTCAGGCAATTAGGCACACCGTCAGGGCCTTGGTTAGCGGCAGCGTCAGGGAGTAGTTGGGGAAAGAGTGAGACCGTTAGGTAAAGAGAGACTCAGGGCCTTAGTTAGAGACAGTGTCAAGTTCTTCGTTAGGGACACTGTCATGGCCTCAGTTAAAGATAACTTGAGGGTCTTAGTTAGAGATAGTGTCAGAGACTTAGTTATGGACATCTTTAGGGCCTCAGTTAGAGGTAATTTGAGGGCCTTAGTAAGAGACATTTTGGGTCATTAGTGACATCGTCAGGACATTAGTGCCGTCTTCAGTACATCATTTATAGGCCTCATCAGGGCATCGATGAGGGACAGCTCATGTTATTAGGGACCGTGTCAGGGCCTTAGTTAGGGACTGTGTCAGGGCCTTTGTTAGGGAAAGAGTGAGGACATTAGTTAAAGACAGACTCAGGGCCTTAGATAGAGACAGCCTCAGTCCTTAGTGAGGGAGAGTGTCAGGGCCTCAGTTAGAGATAAGTTGAGGGCCTTTGTTAAGGACAGCTTCCAGGCCTCAGTGAGGAACAGGTTCACGGCCTCGGGACTAATTTCAGGGCCTTAGTTAGGGACAGCATCAGGGATTTAGTTAGCATAAGGGGCTTGACATGAGCTAAAGACAAGGTTAGGTTAAGGTCTAGGGATAGTGTCAGGAAATGACCTAGGGATAGTGTCAAGACCATAGCTACTTAGAGCATCAGTGCCTAATTTAGGACCAGTGTCAGGGCTTCAGGTAGGGACAGCGTCTTGCCTGACTTAGGGAGAGTGACAGGGCCTGAGTGAGGCCTAGAGTCAGGGCCTTAGCTGGGGACACTGTCAGGGCATGACTTAGGAGCAGCATAAGGGCCTCAGTAGGAAAAGCCTAAGGGGTTTGTTAAAGACATTATCAGGGCCTCTGTTAGGGACAGCCTCAGGACCTCACTTAGGGACAGCGTCAGGGCTTACTTAGGGACAATTTCAGGACCTTGGTAAGAGATGGGTCAGGAAATTAGCTCAGGATAGTGTCAGGACATTAGGTATTGACGGCAGCAGGGCCTTAGTTAGGGACAGTGTCAAGGCCTTAGTTAGGACTAGCATCTGGGCATCTGTTAAGTACAGTTTCAGGGCCTGAGTTAGGAATAGTGTTAGGGCCTTAGTTAGGGCCAGTGTCATGGTCTTGGGACTAAATTCACGGCCTGAGGTATTCACAGCATAAGGGCTTCAGTTAGCTTAACAGGCAGGACATTTGCTAGGGACAGGGTTATGGTAAAGTTTAGGGATCGTGTCAGGAAATGACCTAGGGATAGTGTCAAGGCCTTAGTTACTGACAGTATCAGGGCCTCATTTAGGACAGTGTCAGAGCTTCAGGTAGGGACAGCGTCAGAGCCTGACTTAGGGAGAGCGACAGGGCCTGAGTGAGGCCTAGCGTCAGGCCCTTAGCTGGGGACACTGTCAGGGCATGATGTAGGACCAGCATCAAGGCCTTTGTTGCATCAGCATTAGGGTCTTAGTTACAGACATGATCAGTGCCTGAGTTAGTCACAGCGTCAAGGCCTCAGTTAGGGAAAGCTTCAGGGCCTGAGTTAGTCACAGCCTCAGGGCCTCACTTAGGGACAGCCACAGGGCTTTCTTAGGGACGGTGTCAGGACCTTGGTTAGAGATGGGTCAGGATATTAGCTCAGGATAGTGTCCGGATTTTAGTCATTGCCGGCAGCAGGGCCTATATTAGGAACAGATTCCAGGCCTTAGAGACAGTGTCAGGGCCTTAGTTAGGACTAGTCAGGGCCTTAGTTAGGGAGATCATTAGGGCTTCAGTGAAGATAAGAGGCAGGACATTAGCTCGGGACAGAGACAGGTTCCAGGCCAGGGGTAGTGTCAGGAAATGAGCCAGGGATAGCGTGAAGTCCTTAGTTATTGAGAGCATCAAGACCTTAGGTAGGACCAGTGGAAGGGCCTTAATCTTGATCAGTGTCAGGGCTTGATTTAGGGACAGCATCAGATCCTAACTAAGGTACGTCAACAGGGCCTAAGTGAGGTCTGTCTTTAGGGCCTGAGTGAGGCACAGTGTCAGGGTATGCCCTAGGAGCAGCATAAGGGCCTCTGTATTATCAGCAATAGGGTCTTCGTTAAAGACATTCTCAGAGACTCTTTTAGGGACAGCCTCAGGGCCTCACTTAGGGACAGCATCAGGACTTACTTTGGGACAGTTTCAGGACCTTGGTAAGACGTGGGTCAGGATATTAGCTCAGGATACTGTCAGGACTTTAGATATTGACGGCAGCGGGGCCTTAGAGACAGTGTCAGGGCCTGACTTAGGACTAGCATCAGAGCCTTTGTTAGGTACAGTGTCAGGGACTGAGTTAGGAGTAGCATCAGAGCGTATGTTACGTACAGTGTCAGGGACTGAGTTAGGAGTAGTGTCAGGGCCTTAGTTAGGGACAGTGTCAGGGCCTGAGTTAGGACGAGCCTCCAGGCCTCAGGGACAGGGTCATGGCCTCGGGACTAATTTCAGGGCCTTAGTTAGGCACAGCATCAGGGAATTAGTTAGCATAAGAGGCTCAACATTAGTTAAAGACAAGGTTAGGTTAAGGTCTAGGGATAGTGTGAGGACATGACCTAGGGATAGTGTCAAGACCTTAGTTACTTAGAACATCAGGGCCTAATTTAGGCCCAGTGTCAGGGCTTCAGGTAGGGACAGCGTCAGAGCCAGACTTAGGGAGAGCGACAGGACTTGAGTGAGGCCTAGCATCAGGGCCGTAGCTAGGGATAGTATCAGGGCATGACTTAGGAGCAGCATAAGGGCCTCGGTAGGATCAGCCTCAGGGACTTTGTTAAAGACATTATCAGGGCCTCTGTTAGGGACAGCCTCAGGGCCTCACTTAGGGACAGCGTCAAGGCTTACTTAGATCCAGTTTCAGGACCTCAATAAGAGATGAGTTAGGATATAAGCACAGGATACTGTCAGGACTTTAGATATTGATGGCAGCAGAGCCTTAGTTAGGGACAGTGTCAGGGCTGGATTTAGGACGAGCATCTAGGCCTTAGTTAGGGACAGTGTCACGGCCTTGGGACTAAATTCAGGGCCTGAGTTAGGCAGAGCATAAGGGCTTCAGTTAGCATAAGAGGCAGGACATTTGCTAGGGACAGGGTTAGGGTAAAGTCTAGGGATCGTGTCAGGAAATGACCTAGGGATTGTGTCAAGACCTTAGTCACTGAGAGTATCAAGGCCTTATTTAGAACCAGTATCAGGGCTTCAGGTAGGGACAGCGTCAGTGCCTGACTTAGGGAGAGCGACAGGGCCTGAGTGAGGCCTAGCATCAGGCCCTTAGCTGGGGACACTGTCAGGGCATGATGTAGGACCAGCATCAAGGCCTTTGTTGCATCAGCATTGGGGTCTTAGTTAAAGACATGATCAGGGCCTGAGTTAGTCACAGTGTCAAGGCCTCAGTTACGCATAGCTTCAGGGTCTGAGTTAGGCACAGCCTCAGGTCTTCACTTAGGAACAGCGACAGGGCTTTTTTAGGGACAGTGTCAGGACCTTGGTTAGAAATGGGTCAGGACATTAGCTCAGGATAGTGTCCGGATTTTAGTCATTGCCGGCAGCAGGGCCTATATTAGGGACAGATTCCGGGCCTTAGTTAGAGACAGTGTCAGGGCCTTAGTTAGGGAGAGCATTAGGGCTTCAGTGAGGATAAGAGGCAGGACATTAGCTCGGGAGAGAGTCAGCTTCCAGGCCAGCGATAGTGTCAGGAAATGAGCTAGGGATAGTGTGAAGACCTTAGTTATTGAGAGCATCAGGGCCTTAGTTAGGACGAACGTCAGAGCCTTAATCAGGACCAGTGTCAGGGCTTCACGTACGGACAGCGTCAGAGCATAACTAAGGTATGTAACAGGGCCTAAGTGAGGCCTACATTTAGGGCCTGATTGAGGGACAGTGTCAGGGCATGCCCTAGGAGCAGCATAAGGGCCTCTGTAGGATCAGCATTCGGGTCTTCATTAAATACCTTCTCAGGGCCTCTTTTAGGCACAGCCTCAGGGCCTCTTTTAGGGACAGCATCAGGGCTTACTTTGGGACAGTTTCAGGAACTTGGTAAGACATGGGTGAGGATATTAGCTCAGGATAATGTCAGGACTTTAGATATTGACGGCAGCAGGGCCTTAGAGACAGTGTCAGCGCCTGACTTAGGACTAGCATCAGAGCCTTTGTTAGGTACAGTGTCAGGGACTGAGTTAGGTGTAGTGTCAGGGCCTTAGTTAGGGACAGTGTCAGGGCCTGAGTTAGGACGAGCCTCCAGGCCCCAGGGATAGGGTCACGGCCTCGAGACTAATTTCAGGGCCTTAGTTAGGCACAGCATCAGGGATTTAGTTAGCATAAGAGGCTCGACATTAGTTAAAGACAAGGTTAGGTTAAGGTCTAGGAATAGTGTGAGGACATGACCTAGGGATAGTGTCAAGACCTTAGTTACTTAGAGCATCAGGGCTTAATTTAGGCCCAGTGTCAGGGCTTCAGGTAGGGACAGCGTCAGAGCCTGACTTAAGGAGAGCGACAGGGCCTGAGTGAGGCCTAGCGTCAGGCCCTTAGCTGGGGACACTGTCAGGGCATGATGTAGGACCAGCATCAAGGCCTTTGTTGCATCAGCATTAGGGTCTTAGTTACAGACATGATCAGGGCCTGAGTTAGGCACAGCCTCAGGTCTTCACTTAGGGACAGCCACAGGGCTTTCTTAGGGACGGTGTCAGGACCTTGGTTAGAGATGGGTCAGGATATTAGCTCAGGATAGTGTCCGGATTTTAGTCATTGCCAGCAGCAGGGCCTATATTAGGAACAGATTCCAGACCTTAGTTAGAGACAGTGTCAGGGCCTTAGTTAGGACTAGTCAGGGCCTTAGTTAGGGAGAGCATTAGGGCTTCAGTGAGGATAAGAGGCAGGACATTAGCTCGGGACAGAGACAGGTTCCAGGCCAGGGGTAGTGTCAGGAAATGAGCCAGGGATAACGTGAAGTCCTTAGTTATTGAGAGCATCAAGATCTTAGGTAGGACCAGCGGAAGGGCCTTAATCTTGATCAGTGTCAGGGCTTGATTTAGGGACAGCATCAGATCCTAACTAAGGTACGTCAACAGGGCCTAAGTGAGGTCTATCTTTAGGGCCTGAGTGAGGCACAGTGTCAGGGTATGCCCTAGGAGCAGCATAAGGGCCTCTGTATTATCAGCAATAGGGTCTTCGTTAAAGACATTCTCAGGGACTCTTTTAGGAACAGCCTCAGGGCCTCACTTAGGGACAGCATCAGGGCTTACTTTGGGACAGTTTCAGGACCTTGGTAAGATGTGGGTCAGGATATTAGCTCAAGATAGTGTCAGGACTTTAGATATTGACGGCAGCAGGGCCTTTGTTAGGGACAGTGTCAGGACCTGAGTTAGGTGTAGTATCAGGGCCTTAGTTAGGGACAGTGTCACAGCCTTAGTTAGGGCTAGCATCAGAGCCTTCGTTAGGTATCATGTCAGGGCCTGGGTTAGGAGTAGTGTCAGGGCCTTAGTTTGGGACAGTGTCAGGGCCTGAGTTAGGACTAGCATCAGAGACTTTGTTAGGGACAGTGTCAGGGCCTGACTTAGGAATAGTGTTAGGGCCTCAGTTAGGGATAGCTTCAGGGCCTGTGTTAGGAAGAGCCACACGGCTGTCTTTAGGGACAGCGTCAGGGCTGACTTAGGGATAGTGTCAGGACCTTGGTTAGAGATGGGTCAGTATATTAGCTGAGTATAGTGTCAGCACTTCAGTTATTGCCAGCAGCAGGGCCTACTTTAGGGACAGCTTCCGGGCCTTAGTTACAGTCGGTGTCAGGGGCTTAGTTAGGACTAGTCAGGGCCTTAGTTAGGGACAGCATTAGGGCTTCAGGTAGCATGAGAGGCAGGACATTAGCTCTGGACTGAGTCAGGTTATGGGCTAGGGGTAAGGTCAGGAAATGAACGAGAGATAGTTTCAAGGCCTTAGTTATTGAGAGAATCAGGGCCTTATTTAGGACCAGCGTCATGGCCTTAGGTAAGGGCAGTGTCGAGGCAAGGCTTAGGAGGAGCATAAGGGCCTCTGTAGGATCAGCATCAGGATCTTGGTTCAAGATATTCTCAGGGCCTCTGTTAGGGACAGCCTCAGGGCCTCGCTTAGGGACAGTTTCAGGACCTTAGTAGGAGATAAGTCAGGATAGAAGCTCAGGATAGTGTCAGCACTTTAGATATTGACGGCAGCAGGGCCTTTGTTAGGGACAGTGTCAGGAGCTGAGTTAGGTGTAGTGTCAAGAACTTAGTTCGGGATGGTGTCAGGGCCTTAGTGAGGAGTAGCATCTGAGCCTTCGTTAGGTATCATGTCAGGGCCTGGGTTAGGAGTAGTGTCAGGGCCTTAGTTAGGGACAGTGTCAGGGCCTGAGTTAGGTGTAGTGTCAAGGTCTTAGGACAGTGTCAGGGCCTTAGTTAGGACTAGCATTATAGCCTTTGTTAGGTATCGTGTCAGGGCCTGAGTTAGGAGTAGTGTCAGGGCCTTCGTTAGGGCCAGTGTCAGGGCCTTAGGTAGGACTAGCATCAGAGCCTTAGTTAGCTATTGTGTCAGGGACTGAGTTAGGTACAGGTTCATGGCCTCTGTTAGGACTAAGCTTAGGGTTAGGGTAAGGCCCTGAATTGCCACGCAGAAGTGGAGGCGTGCAGCAGTTTCCACGAGGCCGTAGCCACTGCTCTGCAGTATTTTAACGGCAGTAGGCTTTTCGGGACACCTAGGAGCCTTGCGTGGGCACCCTATTCCCTGCAAGAACACTGAGTACCCCCAGGCTCCCCTGGGCCTGCTAAGCAACATCCAGGCCCGTAGCCCTTCGGAGTGACTCTGTGTATGCCGAGGGTAGGACAAAACACTGCACCCTTTCTTGGGAGAGCTTGTTTCGCCTAGCACTACTACAGGTTTGCCAGCACCGTTCTAGCACATCCAATATGCCGTGGAAGTCTGACTCATTGCCTTAGTCTGAGCTGCACTGAGAAAAACCCTCGGCTTCGCATTCCATCTAGGACCTCCAGCCTGAAGTCACCCTGCCTCCAGGAGAAAGTCGGCTTGCGTTCCGACTGCAACTGAAGCCCAGTTCTTCGTGTAACACTGCAGGCTTTTGCCACAGGCCCGGGGGCCTAGCTAGGGCGTTCACTGGTTGAGGCAGTTTGCTTGATGCAGAACACCCTGCTTCGAGGAGTTGATTCAGGGAAGGAACCACTGGGTCACCTGTGTCTCTTTGGACTTGTTAGAAAGCACAGGGATGTATGCTGCGTGAGCCCATGGAAATGGGGGCCTGATGGAAGTAGCCTTGCTTTCCCATTTTGAAAGCTCCATTCATACTTCCTTGAAGCTACCTGAAATTGACTGCTGTTGACAGACTTCTAGCCACTGTAGGCCTGGCTCTGGGAAGAAAATGAATTTTCTCTATCTAAATCGGGTGCTTCCATGGCCGGTATGGAGCTCATCCTGCCACGCTCTAGAGCTAAAGGGAAACTCAACGTGAGTACTTGCCTCGAGGTAAGGCCCTGAGTAGCCGTGCAGAAAGGGAGGCATGCAGCTGTTTCCATGAGGTGTTTGTCAGTCGCTGTTCTGCTCTATTTTAAAGGAAGTACCCTTTTCAGGACTCCTAGGACCCTCGGGTGTGCATCATTTTCCCTCCAAGATCACTCGGAGGCCCTCTGTGTATGCCGAGTGATGGGCAACACACTGCACATGACTTCAGGAGAGCTACATTTCCAGAATACTCGAACAGCCTCAGGCCCACATCGCTAGCCAGTCCGACTTGCCATGGAAGTCTTCGTCATGGCCCCCGTGTGAGCCTCCCTGAGAAAAGACTCTGCTTGGAATTCTTCGAGGACCTCGAAGGCCTGAAGTACCTGAAGTCACTCTGCTCGAGGAAAAAGTCAGCATCCTACCATGCTGTGTCGCTAACGGGACACTCAGCGTGAGCACTTGCCTCGAGGTAAGGCCCTGAATTGCCGCGCAGAAGCGGAGGCGTGCAGCAGTTTCCATGAGGCCGCAGCTACTGCTCTGCAGTTTTTTCACGGATGCTGTCAAGACCTTAGTGATTTAGAGCATCAGGGCCTAATTTAGGCCCAGTGTCAGGGCTTCAGGTAGGGACAGCGTCAGAGCCGGACTTAGGGAGAGCGACAGGGCTTGAGTGAGGCCTAGCGTCAGGGCCTTAGCTAGGGATAGTATCATGGCATGACTTAGGAGCAGCATAAGGGCCTCGGTAGGATCAGCCTCAGGGACTTTGTTAAAGATATTATCAAGGCCTCTGTTAGGCACAGCCTCAGGGCCTCACTTAGGGACAGCGTCAGGGCTTACATAGGGACAATTTCAGGACCTTGGTAAGAGATGGGTCAGGAAATTAGCTCAGGATAGTGTCAGGACATTAGGTATTGATGGCAGCAGGGCTTTAGTTAGGCACAGTGTCAAGGACTTAGTTAGGACAAGCATGTGGGTCTCTGTTAGGTACAGTGTCAGGACCTGAGTTAGGAATAGAGTTAGGGGCTTAGTTACGGACAGTGTCAGGGCCAGATTTAGGACAAGCATCTAGGCCTGAGTTAAGGAAAGTGTCACAGCCCTGGGATTAAATTCAGGGCTCGAGCTAGGCACAACAAAAGGGCTTCAGTTATCATAAGAGGCAGGAAATTTGCTCTGGACAGGGATAGGGTAAAGTCGAGGGTTAGAATTTTAGGGTTAGGGTTTTAGGGTTAGGGTTAGGGGTTAGAGGTTAGGGTTAGGGGTTAGGGTTAGGGTTTTAGGGTTAGGGTTAGGGATAGCATTAGGGTTAGGGTTAGGGCTAGGGTTAGAGTTAGGGTACAGCTTAGGGTACAGGTTAGCATACAGGTGAGGGATCGGCTTTGGGTATGGTTTAGGGATAGGGTAAGGGTTAGGGTTAGGGTACAGATTAGGGCACGGGTTAGGGTACGGGTGAGGGTACTGCGTAGGGTATGGGTTAGGGTTAGGGTTAGTTTTAGGGTTAGGGTACGGGTTAGGGTACGGGTAAGGGTACGGGTTAGGGCATGGGTTAGGTTTAGGGTACGGGTTAGGGTTAGGGTATGGGTTAGGGTATGGGTTAGGTTTAGGGTACGGGTTAGGGTATGGGTTAGGGTTCGGGTATGGGTTAGGGTACGGATTAGGGTACGGGTTAGGGTTAGGGAATGGGTTAGGGTACGGGTTAGTGTACGGTTTAAGGTCAGGGTTAGGGTCAGCGTCAGGGTCAGTGTCAGGGGTCAGGGTCAAGGGTCAGGGTCAAGGGTTAGGGTCATGGGGTAGGGTTAGGGTTTAGGGTATAGTGTTAGTGTCAGGGTCAGAGTCAGGGTTAGGGTTTAGGGTTTACGGTTTAGGGTTAGGGTTAGGGTTATGGTTAGGGATGTAGGGTTAGGGTTTTAGGGTTAGGGTTAGGATTAGGGTACGGCTTAGAGGACGGGCTCGGGTACGGGTTCGGGTACGGCGTAGGGTATGGGTTAGGGTTAGGGTTAGGGTTAGTGTTAGGGTTAGGGTTCGGTTTAGGGTACGGGTTAGGATTAGGGTACGCGTTAGGGTTAGGGTAGGGGTTAGTGTTAGGGTACGCGTTAGGGTGAGGGTAGTTATTAAACCTATCCCACTCTCTAGATACCCCTTAGCACGTAAAGGAATATAATTTGGGGGTCCAGCCATGGAGAAGAGTTTAGACACTAGGATAAGATAAGGAACACACCCATTATCAAGAAATCACATTAGGATTCTCTCTCTTTTTTTTTTTTTCCACACGCACACACTGTATTTTATTTTTACAAGAGATAGATAGACTGACACCAAGCATTGTACATGGATGACCACAACAAAAGCAACAATGATTGCAATTACCAAACATGAAACACACTTATACTATGTCATAACATTGACATTCAGTCCAGTAATCCTCCACTGTAACAGCTCCTTTACTTTGCAGTGAAAATTGATTTGTATATTCTTTTCCTCTGAGTCCTTGTGGGATTTTTTTTTTTTTAATTCAGACAGAAAGTCACAAAAATTATACTCATCCTCATCAGTTCACTCAGTCCCATGTAATTAATTTCTTTTTTTTCATCTTGATCTTTTGTTAGCACTTTTATGAGTTCATCAGTTTTTCATTAGAGTTCTGAAAATGCTTATTCATTCAGTTCAGCAGTACAGTCAGTTACCAGAAACCTGTACTTGTCAGAGTCTTTTCCATGAATTTCTTGAAGATGAAACTCTTTTATAGGAACATATTTGCAAAATCATCAGAGTACACCCAGAACTGTCTGTAAATGACAAAAGACTTAAAAATGACCATGGTTAAAGATTTGATGAAAGTTCATAATAATGCAGTTGACAAGAAAATTAGTTATTTCTGAGATATACATTTTAAAGTAATAACTAGGATTATTACTTATAACATTATACCAGAACATATAAGATTTTTAGACGTTTCCTGTAATGTCTGAAACATTTATATTAACATATTTCCATACAAATACAAATATAAGATTTTTAGAAATTTCATGTAATGTCTGAAACATTTATATTAACATATTTCCATACATATTTCCATACAAATACAAATATAAGATTTTTAGAAATTTCATGTAATGTCTGAAACATTTATATTAACATATTTCCATACAAATAACCCAATGAAAGTTTAGTATTAGTTGTTTTGTTTGTTTTTTTATACTGCAGGTTCTTATTAGGCATCAGTTTTATACACATCAGTGTATACATGTCAATCCCAATCGCCCAATTCAGCACATCACCATCCCCACCTCATCGCAGTTTTCCCCCCTTGGTGTCCATATGTCCATTCTCTACATCTGTGTCTCAACTTCTGCCCTGCAAACTGGCTCATCTGTACCATTTTTCTACGTTCCACATACATGCATTAACATACGATATTTGTTTTTCTCTTTCTGACTTACTTCACTCTGTATGACAGTCTCTAGATCCATCCACTTCTCAACAAATGACTCAATTTCGTTCCTTTTTATGGCTGAATAATATTCCATCGTATATATGTACCACAACTTCTTTATCCATTCGTCTGTTGATGGGCATTTAGGTTGCTTCCATGACCTGGCTATTGTAAATAGTGCTGCAATGAACATTCGGGTGCACGTGTCTTTTTGAATTACGGTTTTCTCTGGGTATATGCCCAGTAGTGGGATTGCTGGGTCGTATGGTAATTCTATTTTTAGTTTTTTAAGGAACCTCCATATTGTTCTCCATAGTGGCTGTATCAATTTACATTCCCACCAACAGTGCAAGAGGGTTCCCTTTTCTCCACACCCTCTCCAGCATTTGTTGTTTGTAGATTTTCTGATGATGCCCATTCTAACAGGAGTGAGGTGATACCTCATTGTAGTTTTGATTTGCATTTCTCTAATAATTAGTGATGTTGAGCATCTTTTCATGTGCTTCGTGGCCGTCTGTATGTCTTCTTTGGAGAAATGTCTATTTAGGTCTTCTGCCCATTTTTGGATTGGGGTGTTTGTTTCTTTGATATTGAGCTGAATGAGCTGTTTATATATTTTGGAGATTAATCCTTTGTCCGTTGATTCATTTGCAAATATTTTCTCCCATTCTGAGGGTTGTCTTTTCGTCTTGTTTATGGTTTCCTTTGCTGTGCAAAAGCTTTGAAGTTTCATTAGGTCCCACTTGTTTATTTTTGTTTTTATTTCCATTACTCTAGGAGGTGGATCGAAAAAGATCTTGCTGTGATTTATGTCAAAGAGTGTTCTTCCTATGTTTTCCTCTAAGAGTTTTATAGTGTCCAGTCTTATATTTAGGTCTCTAATCCATTTTGAGTTTATTTTTGTGTATGGTGTTAGGGAGTATTCTAATTTCATTCTTTTACATGTGGCTGTCCAGTTTTCCCAGCACCACTTATTGAAGAGACTGTCTTTTCTCCATTGTATATCTTTGCCTCCTTTGTCATAGATTAGTTGACCATAGGTGCGTGGGTTAATCTCTGGGCTTTCTATCTTGTTCCATTGATCTATGTTTCTGTTTTTGTGCCAGTACCATATTGTCTTGATTACTGTAGCTTTATAGTATAGTCTGAAGTCAGGGAGTCTGATTCCTCCAGCTCCATTTTTTTGCCTCAAGACTGCTTTGGCTATTCGGGGTCTTTTGTGTCTCCATACAAATTTTAAGATGATTTGTTCTAGCTCCGTAAAAAATGCCATTGGTAATTTGATAGGGATTGCATTGAATCTGTAGATTGCTTTGGGTAGTATACTCATTTTCACAATGTTGATTCTTCCAATCCAAGAACATGGTATATCTCTCCATCTGTTGGTATCATCTTTAATTTCTTTCATCAGTGTCTTATAGTTTTCTGCATACAGGTCTTTTGTCTCCCTAGGTAGGTTTATTCCTAGGTATTTTATTCTTTTTGTTGCAATGGTAAATGGGAGTGTTTCCATAATTTCTCTTTCAGATTTTTCATCATTAGTGTATAGGAATGCAAGAGATTTCTGTGCATTAATTTTGTAACCTGCAACTTTACCATATTCATTAATTAGCTCTAGCAGTTTTCTGGTGGCAGTTTTAGGATTCTCTATGTATAGTATCATGTCATCCGCAAACAGTGACAGTTTTACTTCTTCTTTTCCAATTTGTATTCCTTTTATTTCTTTTTCTTCTCTGATTGCCGTGGCTAGGACTTCCAGAACTATGTTGAATAATAGTGGTGAGAGTGGACATCCTTGTCTCGTTCCTGATCTTAGAGGAAATGCTTTCAGTTTTTCACCATTGAGAATGATGTTTGCTGTGGGTTTGTCATATATGGCCTTTATTATGTTGAGGTAGGTTCCCTCTATGCCCACTTTCTGGAGAGTTTTTATCATAAATGGGTGTTGAATTTTGTCAAAAGCTTTTTCTGCATCTATTGAGATGATCATATGGTTTTTATTCTTCAATTTGTTAATATGGTGTATCACATTGATTGATTTGCGTATATTGAAGAATCCTTGCATCCCTGGGATAAATCCCACTTGATCGTGGTGTATGATCCTTTTAATGTGTTGTTGGATTCTGTTTGCTAGTATTTTGTTGAGGATTTTTGCATCTATATTCATCAGTGATATTGGTCTGTAATTTTCTTTTTTTGTAGTGTCTTTGTCTGGTTTTGGTATCAGGGTGATGGTGGCCTCATAGAATGAGTTTGGGAGAGTTCCTTCCTCTGCAATTTTTTGGAAGAGTTTGAGAAGGATGGGTGTTAGCTCTTCTCTAAATGTTTGATAGAATTCACCTGTGAAGCCATCTGGTCCTGGACTTTTGTTTGTTGGAAGATTTTTAATCACAGTTTCAATTTCATTACTTGTGATTGGTCTGTTGATATTTTCTGTTTCTTCCTGGTTCAGTCTTGGAAGGTTATACCTTTCTAAGAATTTGTCCATTTCTTCCAGGTTGTCCATTTTATTGGCATAAAGTTGCTTGTAGTAGTCTCTTAGGATGTTTTGTATTTCTGCGGTGTCTGTTGTAACTTCTCCTTTTTCATTTCTGATTTTATTGATTTGAGTCCTCTCCCTCTTTTTCTTGATGAGTCTGGCTAATGGCTTATCAATTTTGTTTATCTTCTCAAAGAACCAACTTTTAGTTTTATTGATCTTTGCTATTGTTTTCTTTGTTTCTATTTCATTTATTTCTGCTCTGATCTTTATGATTTCTTTCCTTCTGCTAACTTTGGGTTTTGTTTGTTCTTCTTTCTCTAGTTTCTTTAGGTGTAAAGTTAGATTGTTTACTTGAGATTTTTCTTGTTTCTTTAGGTAGGCTTGTATAGCTATAAACTTCCCTCTTAGAACCGCTTTTGCTGCATCCCATAGGTTTTGGGTCGTCGTGTTTTCATTGTCATTTGTCTCTAGGTATTTTTTTATTTCCTGTTTGATTTCTTCAGTGATCTCTTGGTTATTTAGTAACGTATTGTTTAGCCTCCATGTGTTTGTCTTTTTTACGTTTTTTTCCCTGTAATTCATTTCTAATCTCATAGCGTTGTGGTCAGAAAAGATGCTTGATATGATTTCAATTTTCTTAAATTTACTGAGGCTTGATTTGTGACCCAAGATGTGATCTATCCTGGAGAATGTTCCGTGTGCACTTGAGAAGAACGTGTAATCTGCCGTTTTTGGATGGAATGTCCTATATATATCAATTAAATCTATCTGGTCTATTGTGTCATTTAAAGCTTGTTTCCTTATTTATTTTCATTTTGGATGATCTGTCCATTGGTGTAAGTGAGGTGTTAAAGTCCCCCACTATTATTGTGTTACTGTCGATTTCCTCTTTTATAGCTGTTAGCAGTTGCCTTATGTATTGAGGTGCTCCTATGTTGGGTGCATATATATTTATAATTGTTATATCTTCTTCTTGGATTGATCCCTGGATCATTATGTAGTGTCCTTCCTTGTCTCTTGTAACATTCTTTATTTTAAAGTCTATTTTATCTGATATGAGTATAGCTACTCCAGCTTTCTTTTGATTTCCATTTGCATGGAATATCTTTTTCCATCCCCTCACTTTCAGTCTGTATGTGTCCCTAGGTCTGAAGTGGGTCTCTTGTAGACAGCATATATATGGGTCTTGTTTTTGTATCCATTCAGCCAGTCTGTGTCTTTTGGTTGGGGCATTTAATCCATTCACGTTTAAGGTAATTATCGATATGTATGTTCCTATGACCATTTTCTTAATTGTTTTGGGTTTGTTTTTGTAGGTCCTTTTCTTCTCTTGTGTTTCCCACTTAGAGAAGTTCCTTTAGCATTTGTTGTAGAGCTGGTTTGGTGGTGCTGAATTCTCTTAGCTTTTGCTTGTCTGTAAAGCTTTTGATTTCTCCATCAAATCTAAATGAGATCCTTGCTGGGTAGAGTAATCTTGGTTGTAGGTTCTTCCCTTTCATCACTTTAAGTATTTCATGCCACTCCCTTCTGGCTTGCAGAGTTTCTGCTGAGAAATCAGCTGTTAACCTTATGGGGGTTCCCTTGTATGTTATTTGTCGTTTTTCCCTTGCTGCTTTCAATAATTTTTCTTTGTCTTTAATTTTTGCCACTTTGATTACTATGTGTCTTGGCGTGTTTCTCCTTGGGTTTATTCTGTATGGGACTCTCTGCGCTTCCTGGACTTGGGTGGCTATTTCCTTTCCCATGTTAGGGAAGTTTTCGATTATAATCTCTTCAAATATTTTCTCTGGTCCTTTCTCTCTCTCTTCTCCTTCTGGGACCCCTATAATGCGAATGTTGTTGCGTTTAATGTTGTCCCAGAGGTCTCTTAGGCTGTCTTCATTTCTTTTTATTCTTTTTTCTTTAGTCTGTTCCGCAGCAGTGAATTCCACCATTCTGTCTTCCAGGTCACTTATCCGTTCTTCTGCCTCAGTTATTCTGCTATTGATTCCTTCTAGTGTAGTTTTCATTTCAGTTATTGTATTGGTCATCTCTGTTTGTTTGTTCTTTAATTCTTCTAGGTCTTTGTTAATCATTTCTTGCATCTTCTCAATCTTTGCCTCCATTCTTATTCCGAGGTCCTGGATCATCTTCACTATCATTATTCTGAATTCTTTTTCTGGAAGGTTGCCTATCTCCACTTCATTTAGTTGTTTTTCTGGGTTTTTTTCTTGTTCCTTCATCTGGTACATAGCCCTCTGCCTTTTCATCTTCTCTGTCTTTCTGTAACTGTGGTTTTTGGTCCACAGGCTGCAGGATTGTAGTTTTTCTTGCTTCTGTTGTCTGCCCTCTGGTGGTTGAGGCTATCTAAGAGGCTTGATGGGAGGCTCTGGTGGTGGGTAGAGCTGACTGTTGCTGTGGCGGTCAGAGCTCAGTAAAACCTTAATCCACTTGACTGTTGATGGGTGGGGCTGGGTTCCCTCCCTGTTGCTGTGGCGATCAGAGCCCAGTAAAACCTTAATCCACTTGACTGTTGATGGGTGGGGCTGGGTTCCCTCCCTGTTGGTTGTTTTGCCTGAGGCAACCCAACACTGGAGCCTACCCGTGCTCTTTGGTGGGGTTAATGGCAGACTCTGGGAGGGCTCACGCCAAGGAGAACTTCCCAGGACCTCTGCTGCCAGTGTCCTTATCCCCACGGTGAAACAGAGCCACCACTCGCCTCTGCAGGAGACCCCCCAACACCAGCAGGTACGTCTGGTTCAGTCTCCCCCAGGGTCACTGCTCCTTCCCCTGGGTCCCGATGCACACATTACTTTGTGTGTGCCCTCCAAGAGTGGGGTCTCTGTTTCCCCCAGTCCTGTCACAGTCCTGCAATCAATTCCCACTAGACTTCAAAGTCTGATTCTCTAGGAATTCCTCCTCCCTTTGCCGGACCCCCAGGTTGGGAAGCCTGAGGTGGGGCTCAGAACCTTCACTCCAGTGGGTGGACTTCTGTGGTATAAGTGTTCGCCAGTCTGTGAGTCACCCACACAGCAGTTATGGGATTTGATTTTACTCTGATTGCGCCCCTCCTACCGTCTCACTGTGGCTTCTCCTCTGTCCTTGGACGTGGGGTGTCCTCCTTGGTGAAGTCCAGGGTCTTCCTGTCAATGATTGTCCAGCAGCCAGTTGTGATTCTGGTGCTCTCGCAAGAGGGAGTGAGAGCACGTCCTTCTACTCCGCCATCTTGGTTAATCTCCTACGTAGGATTCTCTTTTTAACCTGTTCCTTCAAACACTAGTGCTTAGGAAATCTACTGGAGGCAGAAGCAGTCAAGGGTAGCTTAGGGTTAGGGTTAGGGTTAGGGTGAGGGTTAGGGTACGGCTTAGGGTACGGGTTCGGGTATGGCGTAGGGTATGGGTTAGGGTTAGGGTTAGTGTTAGGGTTAGGGCTCGGTTTAGGGTACGGGTTAGGATTAGGGTACGCGTTAGAGTTAGGGTAGGGGTTAGGGTTAGGGTACGCGTTAGGGTTAGGGTAGTTATTAAAGCTATCCCACTCTCTAGATACCGCTTAGCACGTAAAGGAATATTATTTGGGGGTCCAACCATGGAGAAGAGTTTAGACACTAGGATAAGATAAGGAACACACCCATTATCAAGAAATCACATTAGGATTCTCTTTTTAACCTGTTCCTTAAAACACTAGTGCTTAGGAAATCTCTTGGAGGCAGAGTCAGTCAAGGGTAGCTTAGGGTTAGGGTTAGGGTGAGGGTTAGGGTACGGCTTAGGGTACGGGTTCGGGGAGGGTTTCGGGTACAGCGTAGGGTATGGGTTAGGGTTAGGGTTAGGGTTAGTGTTAGGGTTAGGGCTCGGTTTAGGGTACGGGTTAGGATTAGGGTACGCATTAGAGTTATGGTAGGGGTTAGGGTTAGGGTACGCGTTAGGGTTAGGGTAGTTATTAAAGCTATCCCACTCTCTAGATACCCCTTAGCACGTAAAGGAATTTTATTTGGGGGTCCAACCATGGAGAAGACTTTAGACACTAGGATAAGATAAGGAACACACCAATTATCAAGAAATCACATTAGGATTCTCTTTTGAACCTGTTCCTTAAAACACTAGTGCTTAGGAAATCTCTTGGAGGCAGAAGCAGTCAAGGGTAGCTTAGGGTTAGGGTTAGGGTTAGGGTGAGGGTTAGGGTACGGCTTAGGATACGGGTTCGGGGAGGGTTTCCGGTACGGCGTAGGGCATGGGTTAGGGTTAAGGTTAGGGTTAGCGTTAGGGTTAGGGCTCAGTTTAGGGTACGGGTTAGGATTAGGGTACGCGTTAGGGTTAGGGTAGTTATTAAACCTATCCCACTTTCTAGATACCCCTTAGCACGTAAAGGAATATTATTTGGGGGTCCAGCCATTGAGAAGAGTTTAGACACTAGGATAAGATAAGGAACACACCCATTATCAAGAAATCACATTAGGATTCTCTTTTTAACCTGTTCCTTCCAAGACTAGTGCTTAGGAAATCTATTGGAGGCAGAAGCAGTCAAGGGTAGCTTAGGGTTAGGGTTAGGGTTAGGGTGAGGGTTAGGGTCCGGCTAGGCTACGTGTTCGGGGAGGGGTTCGGGTACGGCGTAGGGTATGGGTTAGGGTTAGGGTTAGGGTTAGTGTTAGGGTAAGAGCTCGGTTTAGGGTACGGGTTAGGATTAGGGTACGCGTTAGGGTTAGGGTAGGGGTTAGGGTTAGGGTATGCTTTAGGGTTTGGGTAGTTATGAAACCTATCCCACTCTCTAGATACCCCTTAGCACGTAAAGGAATATTATTCGGGGGTCCAGCCATGCAGAAGAGTTTAGACACTAGGATAACATAAGGAACACCCCCATTGTCAAGAAATCACATTAGGATTCTGTTTTTAACCTGTTCCTTCAAACAGTAGTGCTTAGGAAATCTATTGGAGGCAGAAGCAGTCAAGGGTAGCTTAGGGTTAGGGTGAGGGTTAGGGTACGGCTTAGGGTACGGCTTAGGATACGGGTTAGAGGAGGGGTTTGGGTACGGCATAGGGTATGGGTTAGGGTTAGGGTTAGTGTTAGGGTTAGGGCTCGGTTTAGGTGCGGGTTAGGATTATGGTACGCGTTAGGGTTAGGGTAGGGGTTAGGGTTCGGGTACGCATTAGGGTTAGGGTAGTTATTAAACCTATCCCACTCTCTAGATACCCCTTAGCACGTAAAGGAATATTATTCGGGGGTCCAGCCATGGAGAAGAGTTTAGACACTAGGATAAGATAAGGAACACCCCCATTATCAAGAAATCACATTAGGGTTCTCTTTTTAACCTGTTCCTTCAAACACTAGTGCTTAGGAAATCTATTGGAGGCAGAAGCAGTCAAGGGTAGCTTAGGGTTAGGGTTAGGGTTAGGGTGAGGGTTAGGGTACGGCTTAGGGTACGGGTTCGGGGAGGGGTTCGGGTACGGCGTAGGGTATGGTTTAGGGTTAGGGTTAGGGTTAGTGTTAGGGTTAGGGCTCGGTTTAGGGTACGGGTTAGGATTAAGGTATGCGTTAGGTTTAGGGTAGGGGTTAGGGTTAGGGTACGCTTTAGGGTTAGGGTAGTTATTAAACCTATCCCACTCTCTAGATACCCCTTAGAACGTAAAGGAATATTATTTGGGGGTCCAGCCATGGAGAAGAGTTTAGACACTAGGATAAGATAAGGAACACACCCATTATCAAGAAATCACATTAGGATTCGCTTTTTAACCTGTTCCTTCAAAGACTAGTGCTTAGGAAATCTATTGGAGGCAGAAGCAGTCAAGGGTAGCTTAGGGTTAGGGTTAGGGTTAGGGTGAGGGTTAGGGTACGGCTTAGGGTACGGGTTCGGGGAGGGGTTCGGGTACGGCGTAGGGTATGGTTTAGGGTTAGGGTTAGGGTTAGTGTTAGGGTTAGGGCTCGGTTTAGGGTACGGGTTAGGATTAAGGTATGCGTTAGGTTTAGGGTAGGGGTTAGGGTTAGGGTACGCTTTAGGGTTAGGGTAGTTATTAAACCTATCCCACTCTCTAGATACCCCTTAGAACGTAAAGTAATATTATTTGGGGGTCCAGCCATGGAGAAGAGTTTAGACACTAGGATAAGATAAGGAACACACCCATTATCAAGAAATCACATTAGGATTCGCTTTTTAACCTGTTCCTTCAAAGACTAGTGCTTAGGAAATCTATTGGAGGCAGAAGCAATCAAGGGTAGCTTAGGGTTAGGGTTAGGGTTAGGGTGAGGGTTAGGGTACGGCTTAGGGTACGGGTTCGGGGAGGGGTTCGGGTACGGCGTAGGGTATGGTTTAGGGTTAGGGTTAGGGTTAGTGTTAGGGTTAGGGCTCGGTTTAGGGTACGGGTTAGGATTAAGGTATGCGTTAGGGTTAGGGTAGGGGTTAGGGTTAGGGTACGCTTTAGGGTTAGGGTAGTTATTAAACCTATCCCACTCTCTAGATACCCCTTAGAACGTAAAGGAATATTATTTGGGGGTGCAGCCATGGAGAAGAGTTTAGACACTAGGATAAGATAAGGAAAACACCCATTATCAAGAAATCACATTAGGATTCTCTTTTTAACCTGTTCCTTCAAACAGTAGTGCTTAGGAAATCTATTGGAGGCAGAAGCAGTCAAGGGTAGCTTAGGGTTAGGGTTAGGGTGAGGTTTAGCGTACGGCTTAGGGTACGGGTTCGGGGAGGGGTTCGGGTACGGCGTAGGGTATGGGTTCGGGTTAGGTTTAGGGTTAGTGTCAGGGTTAGGGCTCGGTTCAGGGCACAGGTTAGGATTCGGTACGCGTTAGGGTTAGGGTAGGGGTTAGGGTTAGGGTACGCATTAGGGTTAGGGTAGTTATTAAACCTATCCCACTCTCTAGATACCCCTTAGCACGTAAAGGAATATTATTCGGGGGTCCAGCCATGGAGAAGAGTTTAGACACTAGGATAAGATAAGGAACACCCCCATTATCAAGAAATCACATTAGGATTCTCTTTTTAACCTGTTCCTTCAAACACTAGTGCTTAGGAAATCTATTGGAGGCAGAAGCAGTCAAGGGTAGCTTAGGGTTAGGCTTAGGGTTAGGGTGAGGTTTAGGGTACGGCTTAGGGTTCGGGTTCGGGGAGGGGTTCGGGTACGGCGTAGGTTATGGGTTAGGGTTAGGGTTAGGGTTAGTGTCAGGGTTAGAGCTCGGTTTAGGGTACTGGTTAGGATTAGGGTACGCGTTAGGGTTAGGGTAGGGGTTAGGGTTCGGGTACGCATTAGGGTTAGGGTAGTTATTAAACCTATCCCACTCTCTAGATACCCCTTAGAACGTAAAGGAATATTATTTGGGGGTCCAGCCATGGAGAAGAGTTTAGACACTAGGATAAGATAAGGAACACACCCATTATCAAGAAATCACATTAGGATTCGCTTTTTAACCTGTTCCTTCAAAGACTAGTGCTTAGGAAATCTATTGGAGGCAGAAGCAATCAAGGGTAGCTTAGGGTTAGGGTTAGGGTTAGGGTGAGGGTTAGGGTACGGCTTAGGGTACGGGTTCGGGGAGGGGTTCGGGTACGGCGTAGGGTATGGTTTAGGGTTAGGGTTAGGGTTAGTGTTAGGGTTAGGGCTCGGTTTAGGGTACGGGTTAGGATTAAGGTATGCGTTAGGGTTAGGGTAGGGGTTAGGGTTAGGGTACGCTTTAGGGTTAGGGTAGTTATTAAACCTATCCCACTCTCTAGATACCCCTTAGAACGTAAAGGAATATTATTTGGGGGTCCAGCCATGGAGAAGAGTTTAGACACTAGGATAAGATAAGGAACACACCCATTATCAAGAAATCACATTAGGATTCTCTTTTTAACCTGTTCCTTCAAAGACTAGTGCTTAGGAAATCTATTGGAGGCAGAAGCAGTCAAGGGTAGCTTAGGGTTAGGGTGAGGGTTAGGGTACGGCTTAGGGTACGGCTTAGGATACGGGTTAGAGGAGGGGTTTGGGTACGGCATAGGGTATGGGTTAGGTTTAGGGTTAGTGTTAGGGTTAGGGCTCGGTTTAGGTGCGGGTTAGGATTAGGGTACGCGTTAGGGTTAGGGTAGGGGTTAGGGTTCGGGTACGCATTAGGGTTAGGGTAGTTATTAAACCTATCCCACTCTCTAGATACCCCTTAGCACGTAAAGGAATATTATTCGGGGGTCCAGCCATGGAGAAGAGTTTAGACACTAGGATAAGATAAGGAACACCCCCATTATCAAGAAATCACATTAGGATTCTCTTTTTAACCTGTTCCTTCAAACACTAGTGCTTAGGAAATCTATTGGAGGCAGAAGCAGTCAAGGGTAGCTTAGGGTTAGGGTTAGGGTTAGGGTGAGGGTTAGGGTACGGCTTAGGGTACGGGTTCGGGGAGGGGTTCGGGTACGGCGTAGGGTATGGTTTAGGGTTAGGGTTAGGGTTAGTGTTAGGGTTAGGGCTCGGTTTAGGGTACGGGTTAGGATTAAGGTATGCGTTAGGTTTAGGGTAGGGGTTAGGGTTAGGGTACGCTTTAGGGTTAGGGTAGTTATTAAACCTATCCCACTCTCTAGATACCCCTTAGAACGTAAAGGAATATTATTTGGGGGTCCAGCCATGGAGAAGAGTTTAGACACTAGGATAAGATAAGGAACACACCCATTATCAAGAAATCACATTAGGATTCGCTTTTTAACCTGTTCCTTCAAAGACTAGTGCTTAGGAAATCTATTGGAGGCAGAAGCAATCAAGGGTAGCTTAGGGTTAGGGTTAGGGTTAGGGTGAGGGTTAGGGTACGGCTTAGGGTACGGGTTCGGGGAGGGGTTCGGGTACGGCGTAGGGTATGGTTTAGGGTTAGGGTTAGGGTTAGTGTTAGGGTTAGGGCTCGGTTTAGGGTACGGGTTAGGATTAAGGTATGCGTTAGGGTTAGGGTAGGGGTTAGGGTTAGGGTACGCTTTAGGGTTAGGGTAGTTATTAAACCTATCCCACTCTCTAGATACCCCTTAGAACGTAAAGGAATATTATTTGGGGGTGCAGCCATAGAGAAGAGTTTAGACACTAGGATAAGATAAGGAAAACACCCATTATCAAGAAATCACATTAGGATTCTCTTTTTAACCTGTTCCTTCAAACAGTAGTGCTTAGGAAATCTATTGGAGGCAGAAGCAGTCAAGGGTAGCTTAGGGTTAGGGTTAGGGTGAGGTTTAGCGTACGGCTTAGGGTACGGGTTCGGGGAGGGGTTCGGGTACGGCGTAGGGTATGGGTTCGGGTTAGGTTTAGGGTTAGTGTCAGGGTTAGGGCTCGGTTCAGGGCACAGGTTAGGATTCGGTACGCGTTAGGGTTAGGGTAGGGGTTAGGGTTAGGTTACGCATTAGGGTTAGGGTAGTTATTAAACCTATCCCACTCTCTAGATACCCCTTAGCACGTAAAGGAATATTATTCGGGGGTCCAGCCATGGAGAAGAGTTTAGACACTAGGATAAGATAAGGAACACACCCATTATCAAGAAATCACATTAGGATTCTTTTTTAACCTGTTCCTTCAAACACTAGTGCTTAGGAAATCTATTGGAGGCAGAAGCAGTCAAGGGTAGCTTAGGGTTAGGGTTAGGGTGAGGGTGAGGGTTAGGGTACGGCTTAGGGTACGGGTTCGGGGAGGGGTTCGGGTACGGCATAGGGTATGGTTTAGGGTTAGGGTTAGGGTTAGTGTTAGGGTTAGGGCTCGGTTTAGGGTACGGGTTAGGATTAAGGTATGCGTTAGGTTTAGGGTAGGGGTTAGGGTTAGGGTACGCTTTAGGGTTAGGGTAGTTATTAAACCTATCCCACTCTCTAGATACCCCTTAGAACGTTAAGGAATATTATTTGGGGGTCCAGCCATGGAGAAGAGTTTAGACACTAGGAGAAGATAAGGAACACACCCATTATCAAGAAACCACATTAGGAATCTCTTTTTAACCTGTTCCTTCAAACAGTAGTGCTTAGGAAATCTATTGGAGGCAGAAGCAGTCAAGGGTAGCTTAGGGTTAGGGTTAGGGTTAGGGTGAAGGTTAGGGTACGGCTTAGGGTACGGGTTCGGGGAGGAGTTCGGGTACGGCGTAGGTTATGGGTTAGGGTTAGGGTTAGGGTTAGTGTCAGGGTTAGGGCTCGGTTTAGGGTACTGGTTAGGATTAGGGTACGCATTAGGGTTAGCGTAGGGGTTAGGGTTAGGGTACGCATTAGGGTTAGGGTAGTTATTAAACCTATCCCACTCTCTAGATACCCCTTAGCACGTAAAGGAATATTATTCGGGGGTCCAGCCATGGAGAAGAGTTTAGACACTAGGATAAGATAAGGAACACCCCCATTATCAAGAAATCACATTAGGATTCTCTTTTTAACCTGTTCCTTCAAACACTAGTGCTTAGGAAATCTATTGGAGGCAGAAGCAGTCAAGGGTAGCTTAGGGTTAGGCTTAGGGTTAGGGTGAGGTTTAGGGTACGGCTTAGGGTTCGGGTTCGGGGAGGGGTTCGGGTACGGCGTAGGTTATGGGTTAGGGTTAGGGTTAGGGTTAGTGTCAGGGTTAGAGCTCGGTTTAGGGTACTGGTTAGGATTAGGGTACGCGTTAGGGTTAGGGTAGGGGTTAGGGTTCGGGTACGCATTAGGGTTAGGGTAGTTATTAAACCTATCCCACTCTCTAGATACCCCTTAGCACGTAAAGGAATATTATTCGGGGGTCCAGCCATGGAGAAGAGTTTAGACACTAGGATAAGATAAGGAACACACCCATTATCAAGAAATCACATTAGGATTCGCTTTTTAACCTGTTCCTTCAAAGACTAGTGCTTAGGAAATCTATTGGAGGCAGAAGCAATCAAGGGTAGCTTAGGGTTAGGGTTAGGGTTAGGGTGAGGGTTAGGGTACGGCTTAGGGTACGGGTTCGGGGAGGGGTTCGGGTACGGCGTAGGGTATGGTTTAGGGTTAGGGTTAGGGTTAGTGTTAGGGTTAGGGCTCGGTTTAGGATACGGGTTAGGATTAAGGTATGCGTTAGGGTTAGGGTAGGGGTTAGGGTTAGGGTACGCTTTAGGGTTAGGGTAGTTATTAAACCTATCCCACTCTCTAGATACCCCTTAGAACGTAAAGGAATATTATTTGGGGGTCCAGCCATGGAGAAGAGTTTAGACACTAGGATAAGATAAGGAACACACCCATTATCAAGAAATCACATTAGGATTCTCTTTTTAACCTGTTCCTTCAAAGACTAGTGCTTAGGAAATCTATTGGAGGCAGAAGCAGTCAAGGGTAGCTTAGGGTTAGGGTGAGGGTTAGGGTACGGCTTAGGGTACGGCTTAGGATACGGGTTAGAGGAGGGGTTTGGGTACGGCATAGGGTATGGGTTAGGGTTAGGGTTAGTGTTAGGGTTAGGGCTCGGTTTCGGTGCGGGTTAGGATTAGGGCACGCGTTAGGGTTAGGGTAGGGGTTAGGGTTAGGGTACGCGTTAGGTTTAGGGTATTTATGAAACCTATCCCACTCTCTAGATACCCTTTAGCACGTAAAGGAATATTATTTGGGGGTCCAGCCATGGAGAAGAGTTTAGACACTAGGATACGTTAAGGAACACACCCATTCTCAAGAAATCACATTAGGATTCTCTTTTTAACCTGTTCCTTCAAACACTAGTGCTTAGGAAATCTATTGGAGGCAGAAGCAGTCAAGGGTAGCTTAGGGTTAGGGTTAGGGTTAGGGTTAGGTTTAGGGTACGGCTTAGTGTACGGGTTCGGGGAGGGGTTCGGGTACGGCGTAGGGTATGGGTTCGGGTTAGGTTTAGGGTTAGTGTCAGGGTTAGGGCTCGGTTCAGGGCACAGGTTAGGATTAGGGTACGAGTTAGGTTTAGGGTAGGGGTTAGGGTTAGGGTACGCATTAGGGTGAGGGTAGTTATTAAACCTATCCCACTCTCTAGATACCCCTTAGCACGTAAAGGAATATTATTCGGGGGTCCAGCCATGGAGAAGAGTTTAGACACTAGGATAAGATAAGGAACACACCCATTATCAAGAAATCACATTAGGATTCTTTTGTAACCTGTTCCTTCAAACACTAGTGCTTAGGAAATCTATTGGAGGCAGAAGCAGTCAAGGGTAGCTTAGGGTTAGGGTTAGGGTGAGGGTGAGGGTTAGGGTACGGCTTAGGGTTCGGGTTCGGGGAGGGGTTCGGGTACGGCGTAGGGTATGGGTTAGGGTTAGGTTTAGGATTAGTGTCAGGGTTAGGGCTCGGTTTAGGGTACTGGTTAGGATTAGGGTATGCGTTAGGGTTAGGGTAGGGGTTAGGGTTAGGATACGCTTTAGGGTTAGGGTAGTTATTAAACCTAACCCACTCTCTAGATACCCCTTAGCACGTAAAGGAATATTATTTGGGGGTCCAGCCATGGAGAAGAGTTTAGACACTAGGATAAGATAAGGAACACACCCATTATCAAGAAATCATATTAGGATTCTCTTTTTAACCTGTTCCTTCAAACACTAGTGCTTAGGAAATCTATTGGAGGCAGAAGCAGTCAAGGGTAGCTTAGGGTTAGGGTGAGGCTTAGGGTGAGGGTTAGGGTACGGCTTAGGGTACGGGTTCGGGGAGGGGTTCGGGTACGGCGTAGGGTATGGGTTAGGGTTAAGGTTACGGTCAGTGTTAGGGTTAGGGCTCGGTTTAGGGTATGGGTTAAGATTAGGGTACGCATTAGGGTTAGGGTAGGGGTTAGGCTTAGGGTACGTGTTAGGTTTAGGGTAGTTATGAAACCTATCCCACTCTCTAGATACCCCTTAGCACGTAAAGGAATATTATTTGGGGGTCCAGCCATGGAGAAGAGTTTAGACACTAGGATAAGATAAGGAACACACCCATTATCAAGAAATCACATTAGGATTCACTTTTTAACCTGTTCCTTCAAACACTAGTGCTTAGGAAATCTATTGGAGGCAGAAGCAGTCAAGGGTAGCTTAGGGTTAGGGTTAGGGTGAGGGTGAGGGTTAGGGTACGGCTTAGGGTACGGGTTCGGGGAGGGGTTCGGGTACGGCATAGGGTATGGTTTAGGGTTAGGGTTAGGGTTAGTGTTAGGGTTAGGGCTCGGTTTAGGGTACGGGTTAGGATTAGGGTACGCGTTAGGGTTAGGGTAGGGGTTAGGGTTAGGGTACGCTTTCGGGTTAGGGTAGTTATTAAACCTATCCCACTCTCTAGATACCGCTTAGCACGTTAAGGAATATTATTTGGGGGTCCAGCCATGGAGAAGAGTTTAGACACTAGGAGAAGATAAGGAACACACCCATTATCAAGAAACCACATTAGGAATCTCTTTTTAACCTGTTCCTTCAAACAGTAGTGCTTAGGAAATCTATTGGAGGCAGAAGCAGTCAAGGGTAGCTTAGGGTTAGGGTTAGGGTTAGGGTGAAGGTTAGGGTACGGCTTAGGGTACGGGTTCGGGGAGGAGTTCGGGTACGGCGTAGGTTATGGGTTAGGGTTAGGGTTAGGGTTAGTGTCAGGGTTAGGGCTCGGTTTAGGGTACTGGTTAGGATTAGGGTACGCATTAGGGTTAGCGTAGGGGTTAGGGTTAGGGTACGCATTAGGGTTAGGGTAGTTATTAAACCTATCCCTCTCTCTAGATACCCCTTAGCACGTAAAGGAATATTATTTGGGGGTCCAGCAATTGAGAAGAGTTTCTACACTAGGATAAGATAAGGAACACACCCATTATCAAGAAATCACATTAGGATTTTCTTTTTAACCTGTTCCTTCAAAGACTAGTGCTTAGGAAATCTATTGGAGGCAGAAGCAGTCAAGGGTAGCTTAGGGTTAGGCTTAGGGTTAGGGTGAGGTTTAGGGTACGGCTTAGGGTTCGGGTTCGGGGAGGGGTTCGGGTACGGCGTAGGTTATGGGTTAGGGTTAGGGTTAGGGTTAGTGTCAGGGTTAGAGCTCGGTTTAGGGTACTGGTTAGGATTAGGGTACGCGTTAGGGTTAGGGTAGGGGTTAGGGTTCGGGTACGCATTAGGGTTAGGGTAGTTATTAAACCTATCCCACTCTCTAGATACCCCTTAGCACGTAAAGGAATATTATTCGGGGGTCCAGCCATGGAGAAGAGTTTAGACACTAGGATAAGATAAGGAACACCCCCATTATCAAGAAATCACATTAGGATTCTCTTTTTAACCTGTTCCTTCAAACACTAGTGCTTAGGAAATCTATTGGAGGCAGAAGCAGTCAAGGGTAGCTTAGGGTTAGGGTTAGGGTGAGGGTGAGGGTTAGGGTACGGCTTAGGGTACGGTTTCGGGGAGGGGTTCGGGTACGGCATAGGGTATGGTTTAGGGTTAGGGTTAGGTTTAGTGTTAGGGTTAGGGCTCGGTTTAGGGTACGGGTTAGGATTAGGGTACGCGTTAGGGTTAGGGTAGGGGTTAGGGTTAGGGTACGCTTTAGGGTTAGGGTAGTTATTAAACCTATCCCACTCTCTAGATACCGCTTAGCACGTAAAGGAATATTATTTGGGGGTCCAGCCATGGAGAAGAGTTTAGACACTAGGATAAGATAAGGAACACACCCATTATCAAGAAATCATATTAGGATTCTCTTTTTAACCTGTTCCTTCAAACACTAGTGCTTAGGAAATCTATTGGAGGCAGAAGCAGTCAAGGGTAGCTTAGGGTTAGGGTGAGGCTTAGGGTGAGGGTTAGGGTACGGCTTAGGGTACGGGTTCGGGGAGGGGTTCGGGTACGGCGTAGGGTATGGGTTAGGGTTAAGGTTACGGTCAGTGTTAGGGTTAGGGCTCGGTTTAGGGTATGGGTTAAGATTAGGGTACGCATTAGGGTTAGGGTAGGGGTTAGGCTTAGGGTACGTGTTAGGTTTAGGGTAGTTATGAAACCTATCCCACTCTCTAGATACCCCTTAGCACGTAAAGGAATATTATTTGGGGGTCCAGCCATGGAGAAGAGTTTCTACACTAGGAGAAGATAAGGAACACACCCATTATCAAGAAATCACATAAGGATTTTCTTTTTAACCTGTTCCTTCAAAGACTAGTGCTTAGGAAATCTATTGGAGGCAGAAGCAGTCAAGGGTAGCTTAGGGTTAGGCTTAGGGTTAGGGTGAGGTTTAGGGTACGGCTTAGGGTTCGGGTTCGGGGAGGGGTTCGGGTACGGCGTAGGTTATGGGTTAGGGTTAGGGTTAGGGTTAGTGTCAGGGTTAGAGCTCGGTTTAGGGTACTGGTTAGGATTAGGGTACGCGTTAGGGTTAGGGTAGGGGTTAGGGTTCGGGTACGCATTAGGGTTAGGGTAGTTATTAAACCTATCCCACTCTCTAGATACCCCTTAGCACGTAAAGGAATATTATTCGGGGGTCCAGCCATGGAGAAGAGTTTAGACACTAGGATAAGATAAGGAACACCCCCATTATCAAGAAATCACATTAGGATTCTCTTTTTAACCTGTTCCTTCAAACACTAGTGCTTAGGAAATCTATTGGAGGCAGAAGCAGTCAAGGGTAGCTTAGGGTTAGGGTTAGGGTGAGGGTGAGGGTTAGGGTACGGCTTAGGGTACGGTTTCGGGGAGGGGTTCGGGTACGGCATAGGGTATGGTTTAGGGTTAGGGTTAGGTTTAGTGTTAGGGTTAGGGCTCGGTTTAGGGTACGGGTTAGGATTAGGGTACGCGTTAGGGTTAGGGTAGGGGTTAGGGTTAGGGTACGCTTTAGGGTTAGGGTAGTTATTAAACCTATCCCACTCTCTAGATACCCGTTAGAACGTAAAGGAATATTATTTGGGGGTCCAGCCATGGAGAAGAGTTTAGACACTAGGATAAGTTAAGGAACACACCCATTCTCAAGAAATCACATTAGGATTCTCTTTTTAACCTGTTCCTTCAAACACTAGTGCTTAGGAAATCTATTGGAGGCAGAAGCAGTCAAGGGTAGCTTAGGGTTAGGGTTAGGGTTAGGGTGAGGTTTAGGGTACGGCTTAGTGTACGGGTTCGGGGAGGGGTTCGGGTACGGCGTAGGGTATGGGTTCGGGTTAGGTTTAGGGTTAGTGTCAGGGTTAGGGCTCGGTTCAGGGCACAGGTTAGGATTAGGGTACGAGTTAGGTTTAGGGTAGGGGTTAGGGTTAGGGTACGCATTAGGGTGAGGGTAGTTATTAAACCTATCCCACTCTCTAGATACCCCTTAGCACGTAAAGGAATATTATTCGGGGGTCCAGCCATGGAGAAGAGTTTAGACACTAGGATAAGATAAGGAACACACCCATTATCAAGAAATCACATTAGGATTCTTTTGTAACCTGTTCCTTCAAACACTAGTGCTTAGGAAATCTATTGGAGGCAGAAGCAGTCAAGGGTAGCTTAGGGTTAGGGTTAGGGTGAGGGTGAGGGTTAGGGTACGGCTTAGGGTACGGTTTCGGGGAGGGGTTCGGGTACGGCATAGGGTATGGTTTACGGTTAGGGTTAGGTTTAGTGTTAGGGTTAGGGCTCGGTTTAGGGTACGGGTTAGGATTAGGGTACGCGTTAGGGTTAGGGTAGGGGTTAGGGTTAGGATACGCTTTAGGGTTAGGGTAGTTATTAAACCTAACCCACTCTCTAGATACCCCTTAGCACGTAAAGGAATATTATTTGGGGGTCCAGCCATGGAGAAGAGTTTAGACACTAGGATAAGATAAGGAACACACCCATTATCAAGAAATCATATAAGGATTCTCTTTTTAACCTGTTCCTTCAAACACTAGTGCTTAGGAAATCTATTGGAGGCAGAAGCAGTCAAGGGTAGCTTAGGGTTAGGGTGAGGCTTAGGGTGAGGGTTAGGGTATGGCTTAGGGTACGGGTTCGGGGAGGGGTTCGGGTACGGCGTAGGGTATGGGTTAGGGTTAAGGTTACGGTCAGTGTTAGGGTTAGGGCTCGGTTTAGGGTATGGGTTAAGATTAGGGTACGCATTAGGGTTAGGGTAGGGGTTAGGCTTAGGGTACGTGTTAGGTTTAGGGTAGTTATGAAACCTATCCCACTCTCTAGATACCCCTTAGCACGTAAAGGAATATTATTTGGGGGTCCAGCCATGGAGAAGAGTTTAGACACTAGGATAAGATAAGGAACACACCCATTATCAAGAAATCACATTAGGATTCACTTTTTAACCTGTTCCTTCAAACACTAGTGCTTAGGAAATCTATTGGAGGCAGAAGCAGTCAAGGGTAGCTTAGGGTTAGGGTTAGGGTTAGGGTTAGGGTGAGGGTTAGGGTACGGCTTAGGGTACGGGTTCGGGGAGGGGTTCGGGTACGGCGTAGTGTATGGGTTAGGGTTAGAGTTAGGGTTAGTGTTAGGGTTAGGGCTCGGTTTAGGGTACGGGTTAGGATTAGGGTACGCGTTAGGGTTAGGGTAGGGGTTAGGGTTAGGGTACGCTTTAGGGTTAGGGTAGTTATTAAACCTATCCCACTCTCTAGATACTGCTTAGCACGTAAAGGAATATTATTTGGGGGTCCAGCCATGGAGAAGAGTTTAGACACTAGGAGAAGATAAGGAACACACCCATTATCAAGAAATCACATTAGGATTCTCATTTTAACCTGTTCCTTCAAACACTAGTGCTTAGGAAATCTATTGGAGGCAGAAGCAGTCAAGGGTAGCTTAGGGTTAGGGTGAGGCTTAGGGTGAGGGTTAGGGTACGGCTTAGGGTACGGGTTCGGGGAGGGGTTCGGGTACGGCGTAGGGTATGGGTTAGGGTTAAGGTTACGGTCAGTGTTAGGGTTAGGGCTCGGTTTAGGCTATGGGTTAAAATTAGGGTACGCGTTAGGGTTAGGGTAGGGGTTAGGGTTAGGGTACGTGTTAGGTTTAGGGTAGTTATGAAACCTATCCCACTCTCTAGATACCCCTTAGCACGTAAAGGAATATTATTTGGGGGTCCAGCCATGGAGAAGAGTTTAGACACTAGGAGAAGATAAGGAACACACCCATTATCACGAAATCACATTAGGATTCTCTTTTTAACCTGTTCCTTCAAACACTAGTGCTTAGGAAATCTATTGGAGGCAGAAGCAGTCAAGGGTAGCTTAGGGTTAGGGTTAGGGTTAGGGTGAGTTTTAGGGTACGGCTTAGGGTACGGGTTCGGGGAGGGGTTCGGGTACGGCGTAGGGTATGGTTTAGGGTTAGGTTTAGGGTTAGTGTTAGGGTTAGGGCTCGGTTTAGGGTACGGGTTAGGATTAGGGTATGCGTTAGGGTTAGGGTAGGGGTTAGGGTTAGGGTACGCATTAGGGTTAGGGTAGTTATTAAACCTATCCCACTCTCTAGATACCCCTTAGCACGTAAAGGAATATTATTCGGGGGTCCAGCCATGGAGAAGAGTTTAGACACTAGGATAAGATAAGGAACACACCCATTATCAAGAAATCACATTAGGATTCTCTTTTTAACCTGTTCCTTCAAACACTAGTGCTTAGGAAATCTATTGTAGGCAGAAGCAGTCAAGGGTAGCTTAGGGTTAGGGTTAGCGTTAGGGTGAGGGTTAGGGTACGGCTTAGGGTACGGGTTCGGGGAGGGGTTCGGGTACGGCGTAGGGTATGGTTTAAGGTTAGGTTTAGGGTTAGTGTTAGGGTTAGGGCTCGGTTTAGGGTACGGGTTAGGATTAGGGTACGCGTTAGGGTTAGGGTAGGGGTTAGGGTTAGGGTACGCTTTAGGGTTAGGGTAGTTATTAAACCTATCCCACTCTCTAGATACCCCTTAGCACGTAAAGGAATATTATTTGGGGGTCCAGCCATGGAGAAGAGTTTAGACACTAGGATAAGATAAGGAACACACCCATTATAAAGAAATCACATTAGGATTCTCTTTTTAACCTGTTCCTTCAAACACTAGTGCTTAGGAAATCTATTGGAGGCAGAAGCAGTCAAGGGTAGCTTAGGGTTAGGGTTAGGGTTAGGGTTAGGTTTAGGGTACGGCTTAGTGTACGGGTTCGGGGAGGGGTTCGGGTACGGCGTAGGGTATGGGTTCGGGTTAGGTTTAGGGTTAGTGTCAGGGTTAGGGCTCGGTTCAGGGCACAGGTTAGGATTAGGGTACGAGTTAGGTTTAGGGTAGGGGTTAGGGTTAGGGTACGCATTAGGGTGAGGGTAGTTATTAAACCTATCCCACTCTCTAGATACCCCTTAGCACGTAAAGGAATATTATTCGGGGGTCCAGCCATGGAGAAGAGTTTAGACACTAGGATAAGATAAGGAACACACCCATTATCAAGAAATCACATTAGGATTCTTTTGTAACCTGTTCCTTCAAACACTAGTGCTTAGGAAATCTATTGGAGGCAGAAGCAGTCAAGGGTAGCTTAGGGTTAGGGTTAGGGTGAGGGTGAGGGTTAGGGTACGGCTTAGGGTTCGGGTTCGGGGAGGGGTTCGGGTACGGCGTAGGGTATGGGTTAGGGTTAGGTTTAGGATTAGTGTCAGGGTTAGGGCTCGGTTTAGGGTACTGGTTAGGATTAGGGTATGCGTTAGGGTTAGGGTAGGGGTTAGGGTTAGGATACGCTTTAGGGTTAGGGTAGTTATTAAACCTAACCCACTCTCTAGATACCCCTTAGCACGTAAAGGAATATTATTTGGGGGTCCAGCCATGGAGAAGAGTTTAGACACTAGGATAAGATAAGGAACACACCCATTATCAAGAAATCATATTAGGATTCTCTTTTTAACCTGTTCCTTCAAACACTAGTGCTTAGGAAATCTATTGGAGGCAGAAGCAGTCAAGGGTAGCTTAGGGTTAGGGTGAGGCTTAGGGTGAGGGTTAGGGTACGGCTTAGGGTACGGGTTCGGGGAGGGGTTCGGGTACGGCGTAGGGTATGGGTTAGGGTTAAGGTTACGGTCAGTGTTAGGGTTAGGGCTCGGTTTAGGGTATGGGTTAAGATTAGGGTACGCATTAGGGTTAGGGTAGGGGTTAGGCTTAGGGTACGTGTTAGGTTTAGGGTAGTTATGAAACCTATCCCACTCTCTAGATACCCCTTAGCACGTAAAGGAATATTATTTGGGGGTCCAGCCATGGAGAAGAGTTTAGACACTAGGATAAGATAAGGAACACACCCATTATCAAGAAATCACATTAGGATTCACTTTTTAACCTGTTCCTTCAAACACTAGTGCTTAGGAAATCTATTGGAGGCAGAAGCAGTCAAGGGTAGCTTAGGGTTAGGGTTAGGGTGAGGGTGAGGGTTAGGGTACGGCTTAGGGTACGGGTTCGGGGAGGGGTTCGGGTACGGCATAGGGTATGGTTTAGGGTTAGGGTTAGGGTTAGTGTTAGGGTTAGGGCTCGGTTTAGGGTACGGGTTAGGATTAGGGTACGCGTTAGGGTTAGGGTAGGGGTTAGGGTTAGGGTACGCTTTCGGGTTAGGGTAGTTATTAAACCTATCCCACTCTCTAGATACCGCTTAGCACGTTAAGGAATATTATTTGGGGGTCCAGCCATGGAGAAGAGTTTAGACACTAGGAGAAGATAAGGAACACACCCATTATCAAGAAACCACATTAGGAATCTCTTTTTAACCTGTTCCTTCAAACAGTAGTGCTTAGGAAATCTATTGGAGGCAGAAGCAGTCAAGGGTAGCTTAGGGTTAGGGTTAGGGTTAGGGTGAAGGTTAGGGTACGGCTTAGGGTACGGGTTCGGGGAGGAGTTCGGGTACGGCGTAGGTTATGGGTTAGGGTTAGGGTTAGGGTTAGTGTCAGGGTTAGGGCTCGGTTTAGGGTACTGGTTAGGATTAGGGTACGCATTAGGGTTAGCGTAGGGGTTAGGGTTAGGGTACGCATTAGGGTTAGGGTAGTTATTAAACCTATCCCTCTCTCTAGATACCCCTTAGCACGTAAAGGAATATTATTTGGGGGTCCAGCAATTGAGAAGAGTTTCTACACTAGGATAAGATAAGGAACACACCCATTATCAAGAAATCACATTAGGATTTTCTTTTTAACCTGTTCCTTCAAAGACTAGTGCTTAGGAAATCTATTGGAGGCAGAAGCAGTCAAGGGTAGCTTAGGGTTAGGCTTAGGGTTAGGGTGAGGTTTAGGGTACGGCTTAGGGTTCGGGTTCGGGGAGGGGTTCGGGTACGGCGTAGGTTATGGGTTAGGGTTAGGGTTAGGGTTAGTGTCAGGGTTAGAGCTCGGTTTAGGGTACTGGTTAGGATTAGGGTACGCGTTAGGGTTAGGGTAGGGGTTAGGGTTCGGGTACGCATTAGGGTTAGGGTAGTTATTAAACCTATCCCACTCTCTAGATACCCCTTAGCACGTAAAGGAATATTATTCGGGGGTCCAGCCATGGAGAAGAGTTTAGACACTAGGATAAGATAAGGAACACCCCCATTATCAAGAAATCACATTAGGATTCTCTTTTTAACCTGTTCCTTCAAACACTAGTGCTTAGGAAATCTATTGGAGGCAGAAGCAGTCAAGGGTAGCTTAGGGTTAGGGTTAGGGTGAGGGTGAGGGTTAGGGTACGGCTTAGGGTACGGTTTCGGGGAGGGGTTCGGGTACGGCATAGGGTATGGTTTAGGGTTAGGGTTAGGTTTAGTGTTAGGGTTAGGGCTCGGTTTAGGGTACGGGTTAGGATTAGGGTACGCGTTAGGGTTAGGGTAGGGGTTAGGGTTAGGGTACGCTTTAGGGTTAGGGTAGTTATTAAACCTATCCCACTCTCTAGATACCGCTTAGCACGTAAAGGAATATTATTTGGGGGTCCAGCCATGGAGAAGAGTTTAGACACTAGGATAAGATAAGGAACACACCCATTATCAAGAAATCATATTAGGATTCTCTTTTTAACCTGTTCCTTCAAACACTAGTGCTTAGGAAATCTATTGGAGGCAGAAGCAGTCAAGGGTAGCTTAGGGTTAGGGTGAGGCTTAGGGTGAGGGTTAGGGTACGGCTTAGGGTACGGGTTCGGGGAGGGGTTCGGGTACGGCGTAGGGTATGGGTTAGGGTTAAGGTTACGGTCAGTGTTAGGGTTAGGGCTCGGTTTAGGGTATGGGTTAAGATTAGGGTACGCATTAGGGTTAGGGTAGGGGTTAGGCTTAGGGTACGTGTTAGGTTTAGGGTAGTTATGAAACCTATCCCACTCTCTAGATACCCCTTAGCACGTAAAGGAATATTATTTGGGGGTCCAGCCATGGAGAAGAGTTTCTACACTAGGAGAAGATAAGGAACACACCCATTATCAAGAAATCACATTAGGATTTTCTTTTTAACCTGTTCCTTCAAAGACTAGTGCTTAGGAAATCTATTGGAGGCAGAAACAGTCAAGGGTAGCTTAGGGTTAGGCTTAGGGTTAGGGTGAGGTTTAGGGTACGGCTTAGGGTTCGGGTTCGGGGAGGGGTTCGGGTACGGCGTAGGTTATGGGTTAGGGTTAGGGTTAGGGTTAGTGTCAGGGTTAGAGCTCGGTTTAGGGTACTGGTTAGGATTAGGGTACGCGTTAGGGTTAGGGTAGGGGTTAGGGTTCGGGTACGCATTAGGGTTAGGGTAGTTATTAAACCTATCCCACTCTCTAGATACCCCTTAGCACGTAAAGGAATATTATTCGGGGGTCCAGCCATGGAGAAGAGTTTAGACACTAGGATAAGATAAGGAACACCCCCATTATCAAGAAATCACATTAGGATTCTCTTTTTAACCTGTTCCTTCAAACACTAGTGCTTAGGAAATCTATTGGAGGCAGAAGCAGTCAAGGGTAGCTTAGGGTTAGGGTTAGGGTGAGGGTGAGGGTTAGGGTACGGCTTAGGGTACGGTTTCGGGGAGGGGTTCGGGTACGGCATAGGGTATGGTTTAGGGTTAGGGTTAGGTTTAGTGTTAGGGTTAGGGCTCGGTTTAGGGTACGGGTTAGGATTAGGGTACGCGTTAGGGTTAGGGTAGGGGTTAGGGTTAGGGTACGCTTTAGGGTTAGGGTAGTTATTAAACCTATCCCACTCTCTAGATACCCGTTAGAACGTAAAGGAATATTATTTGGGGGTCCAGCCATGGAGAAGAGTTTAGACACTAGGATAAGTTAAGGAACACACCCATTCTCAAGAAATCACATTAGGATTCTCTTTTTAACCTGTTCCTTCAAACACTAGTGCTTAGGAAATCTATTGGAGGCAGAAGCAGTCAAGGGTAGCTTAGGGTTAGGGTTAGGGTTAGGGTGAGGTTTAGGGTACGGCTTAGTGTACGGGTTCGGGGAGGGGTTCGGGTACGGCGTAGGGTATGGGTTCGGGTTAGGTTTAGGGTTAGTGTCAGGGTTAGGGCTCGGTTCAGGGCACAGGTTAGGATTAGGGTACGAGTTAGGTTTAGGGTAGGGGTTAGGGTTAGGGTACGCATTAGGGTGAGGGTAGTTATTAAACCTATCCCACTCTCTAGATACCCCTTAGCACGTAAAGGAATATTATTCGGGGGTCCAGCCATGGAGAAGAGTTTAGACACTAGGATAAGATAAGGAACACACCCATTATCAAGAAATCACATTAGGATTCTTTTGTAACCTGTTCCTTCAAACACTAGTGCTTAGGAAATCTATTGGAGGCAGAAGCAGTCAAGGGTAGCTTAGGGTTAGGGTTAGGGTGAGGGTGAGGGTTAGGGTACGGCTTAGGGTACGGTTTCGGGGAGGGGTTCGGGTACGGCATAGGGTATGGTTTACGGTTAGGGTTAGGTTTAGTGTTAGGGTTAGGGCTCGGTTTAGGGTACGGGTTAGGATTAGGGTACGCGTTAGGGTTAGGGTAGGGGTTAGGGTTAGGATACGCTTTAGGGTTAGGGTAGTTATTAAACCTAACCCACTCTCTAGATACCCCTTAGCACGTAAAGGAATATTATTTGGGGGTCCAGCCATGGAGAAGAGTTTAGACACTAGGATAAGATAAGGAACACACCCATTATCAAGAAATCATATAAGGATTCTCTTTTTAACCTGTTCCTTCAAACACTAGTGCTTAGGAAATCTATTGGAGGCAGAAGCAGTCAAGGGTAGCTTAGGGTTAGGGTGAGGCTTAGGGTGAGGGTTAGGGTATGGCTTAGGGTACGGGTTCGGGGAGGGGTTCGGGTACGGCGTAGGGTATGGGTTAGGGTTAAGGTTACGGTCAGTGTTAGGGTTAGGGCTCGGTTTAGGGTATGGGTTAAGATTAGGGTACGCATTAGGGTTAGGGTAGGGGTTAGGCTTAGGGTACGTGTTAGGTTTAGGGTAGTTATGAAACCTATCCCACTCTCTAGATACCCCTTAGCACGTAAAGGAATATTATTTGGGGGTCCAGCCATGGAGAAGAGTTTAGACACTAGGATAAGATAAGGAACACACCCATTATCAAGAAATCACATTAGGATTCACTTTTTAACCTGTTCCTTCAAACACTAGTGCTTAGGAAATCTATTGGAGGCAGAAGCAGTCAAGGGTAGCTTAGGGTTAGGGTTAGGGTTAGGGTTAGGGTGAGGGTTAGGGTACGGCTTAGGGTACGGGTTCGGGGAGGGGTTCGGGTACGGCGTAGTGTATGGGTTAGGGTTAGAGTTAGGGTTAGTGTTAGGGTTAGGGCTCGGTTTAGGGTACGGGTTAGGATTAGGGTACGCGTTAGGGTTAGGGTAGGGGTTAGGGTTAGGGTACGCTTTAGGGTTAGGGTAGTTATTAAACCTATCCCACTCTCTAGATACTGCTTAGCACGTAAAGGAATATTATTTGGGGGTCCAGCCATGGAGAAGAGTTTAGACACTAGGAGAAGATAAGGAACACACCCATTATCAAGAAATCACATTAGGATTCTCATTTTAACCTGTTCCTTCAAACACTAGTGCTTAGGAAATCTATTGGAGGCAGAAGCAGTCAAGGGTAGCTTAGGGTTAGGGTGAGGCTTAGGGTGAGGGTTAGGGTACGGCTTAGGGTACGGGTTCGGGGAGGGGTTCGGGTACGGCGTAGGGTATGGGTTAGGGTTAAGGTTACGGTCAGTGTTAGGGTTAGGGCTCGGTTTAGGCTATGGGTTAAAATTAGGGTACGCGTTAGGGTTAGGGTAGGGGTTAGGGTTAGGGTACGTGTTAGGTTTAGGGTAGTTATGAAACCTATCCCACTCTCTAGATACCCCTTAGCACGTAAAGGAATATTATTTGGGGGTCCAGCCATGGAGAAGAGTTTAGACACTAGGAGAAGATAAGGAACACACCCATTATCACGAAATCACATTAGGATTCTCTTTTTAACCTGTTCCTTCAAACACTAGTGCTTAGGAAATCTATTGGAGGCAGAAGCAGTCAAGGGTAGCTTAGGGTTAGGGTTAGGGTTAGGGTGAGTTTTAGGGTACGGCTTAGGGTACGGGTTCGGGGAGGGGTTCGGGTACGGCGTAGGGTATGGTTTAGGGTTAGGTTTAGGGTTAGTGTTAGGGTTAGGGCTCGGTTTAGGGTACGGGTTAGGATTAGGGTATGCGTTAGGGTTAGGGTAGGGGTTAGGGTTAGGGTACGCATTAGGGTTAGGGTAGTTATTAAACCTATCCCACTCTCTAGATACCCCTTAGCACGTAAAGGAATATTATTCGGGGGTCCAGCCATGGAGAAGAGTTTAGACACTAGGATAAGATAAGGAACACACCCATTATCAAGAAATCACATTAGGATTCTCTTTTTAACCTGTTCCTTCAAACACTAGTGCTTAGGAAATCTATTGTAGGCAGAAGCAGTCAAGGGTAGCTTAGGGTTAGGGTTAGCGTTAGGGTGAGGGTTAGGGTACGGCTTAGGGTACGGGTTCGGGGAGGGGTTCGGGTACGGCGTAGGGTATGGTTTAAGGTTAGGTTTAGGGTTAGTGTTAGGGTTAGGGCTCGGTTTAGGGTACGGGTTAGGATTAGGGTACGCGTTAGGGTTAGGGTAGGGGTTAGGGTTAGGGTACGCTTTAGGGTTAGGGTAGTTATTAAACCTATCCCACTCTCTAGATACCCCTTAGCACGTAAAGGAATATTATTTGGGGGTCCAGCCATGGAGAAGAGTTTAGACACTAGGATAAGATAAGGAACACACCCATTATAAAGAAATCACATTAGGATTCTCTTTTTAACCTGTTCCTTCAAAGACTAGTGCTTAGGAAATCTATTGGAGGCAGAAGCAGTCAAGGGTAGCTTAGGGTTAGGGTGAGGGTTAGGGTACGGCTTAGGGTACGGCTTAGGGTACGGGTTCGAGGAGGGGTTTCGGTACGGCATAGGGTATGGGTTAGGGTTAGGGTTAGTGTTAGGGTTAGGGCTCTGTTTATGGTGCGGGTTAGGATTAGGGCACGCGTTAGGGTTAGGGTAGGGGTTAGGGTTAGGTTACGCTTTAGGGTTAGGGTAGTTATTAAACCTATCCCACTCTCTAGATACCCCTTAGCACGTAAAGGAATATTATTTGGGGGTCCAGCCATGGAGAAGTGTTTAGACACTAGGATAAGATAAGGAAAACACCCGTTATCAAGAAATCACATTAGGATTCTCTTTTTAACCTGTTCCTTCAAACACTAGTGCTTAGGAAATCTATTGGAGGCAGAAGCAGTCAAGGGTAGCTTAGGGTTAGGTTTATGGTTAGGGTGAGGGTTAGGGTACGGCTTAGAGTACGGGTTCGGGGAGGGGTTCGGGTACGGCGTAGGGTATGGGTTAGGGTTAAGGTTACGGTCAGTGTTAGGGTTAGGGCTCGGTTTAGGGTATGGGTTAAGATTAGGGTACGCATTAGGGTTAGGGTAGGGGTTAGGGTTAGGGTACGTGTTAAGTTTAGGGTAGTTATGAAACCTATCCCACTCTCTAGATACCCCTTAGCACGTAAAGGAATATTATTTGGGGGTCCAGCCATGGAGAAGAGTTTAGACACTAGGATAAGATAAGGAACACACCCATTATCAAGAAATCACATTAGGATTCACTTTTTAACCTGTTCCTTCAAACACTAGTGCTTAGGAAATCTATTGGAGGCAGAAGCAGTCAAGGGTAGCTTAGGGTTAGGGTTAGGGTTAGGGTTAGGGTGAGGGTTAGGGTACGGCTTAGGGTACGGGTTCGGGGAGGGTTTCGGGTACGGCGTAGGGTATGGGTTAGGGTTAGGGTTAGGGTTAGTGTTAGGGTTAGGGCTCGGTTTAGGGTACGGGTTAGGATTAGGGTACGCGTTAGGGTTAGGGTAGGGGTTAGGGTTAGGGTACGCTTTAGGGTTAGGGTAGTTATTAAACCTATCCCACTCTCTAGATACCGCTTAGCACGTAAAGGAATATTATTTGGGGGTCCAGCCATGGAGAAGAGTTTAGACACTAGGAGAAGATAAGGAACACACCCATTATCAAGAAATCACATTAGGATTCTCTTTTTAACCTGTTCTTTGAAACACTAGTGCTTAGAAAATCTCTTGGAGGCAGAAGCTGTCAAGGGTAGCTTAGGGTTAGGGTTAGGGTTAGGGTGAGGGTTAGGGTACGGCTTAGGGTACGAGTTCGGGGAGGGGTTCGGGTACGGCGTAGGTTATGGGTTAGGGTTAGGGTTAGGGTTAGTGTCAGGGTTAGGGCTCGGTTTAGGGTACTGGTTAGGATTAAGGTACGCGTTAGGGTTAGGGTAGGGGTTAGGGTTAGGGTACGCATTAGGGTGAGGGTAGTTATTAAACCTATCCCACTCTCTAGATACCCCTTAGCATGTAAAGGAATATTATTTGGGGGTCCAGCCATGGAGAAGAGTTTAGACTGTAGTGTAAGATAAGGAAAACACCCATTATCAAGAAATCGCATTAGGATTCTCTTTTTAACCTGTTCCTTCAAACACTAGTGCTTCGGAAATCTATTGGAGGCAGAAGCAGTCAAGGGTAGATTAGGGTTAGGGTGAGGGTTAGGGTGAGGGTTAGGGTACGGCTTAGGGTACGGGTTCGGGGAGGGGTTCGGGTACGGCGTAGGGTATGGGTTAGGGTTAAGGTTAGGGTTAGTGTTCGGGTTAGGGCTCGGTTTAGGGGACAGGTTAAGATATGGCTACGTGTTAGGGTTAGGGTAGGGTTTAGGGTTAGGGTACGTGTTAGGTTTAGGGTAGATATGAAACCTATCCCACTCTCTAGATACCCCTTAGCACGTAAAGGAATATTATTTGGGGGTCCAGCCATGGAGAAGAGTTAGACACTACGATAAGATAAGGAACACACCCATTATCAAGAAATCACATTAGGATTCTCTTTTTAACCTGTTCCTGCCAACACTAGTGCTTAGGAAATGTATTGGAGGCAGAAGCAGTCAAGGGTAGCTTAGGGTTAGGTTTATGGTTAGGGTGAGGGTTAGGGTACGGCTTAGAGTACGGGTTCGGGGAGGGGTTCGGGTACGGCGTAGGGTATGGTTTAGCGTTAGGTTTAGGGTTAGTGTTAGGGTTAGGGCTCGGTTTAGGGTACGGGTTAGGATTAGGGTACGCGTTAGGGTTAGGGTAGGGGTTAGGGTTAGGATACGCTTTAGGGTTAGGGTTGTTATTAAACCTAACCCACTCTCTAGATACCCCTTAGCACGTAAAGGAATATTATTTGGGGGTCCAGCCATGGAGAAGAGTTTAGACACTAGGATAAGATAAGGAACACACCCATTATCAAGAAATCACATTAGGATTCTCTTTTTAACCTGTTCCTTCAAACACTAGTGCTTAGGAAATCTATTGGAGGCAGAAGCAGTCAAGGGTAGCTTAGGGTTAGGGTGAGGCTTAGGGTGAGGGTTAGGGTACGGCTTAGGGTACGGGTTCGGGGAGGGGTTCGGGTACGGCGTAGGGTATGGGTTAGGGTTAAGGTTACGGTCAGTGTTAGGGTTAGGGCTCGGTTTAGGCTATGGGTTAAAATTAGGGTACGCGTTAGGGTTGGGGTAGGGGTTAGGGTTAGGGTACGTGTTAGGTTTAGGGTAGTTATGAAACCTATCCCACTCTCTAGATACCCCTTAGCACGTAAAGGAATATTATTTGGGGGTCCAGCCATGGAGAAGAGTTTAGACACTAGGAGAAGATAAGGAACACACCCATTATCACGAAATCACATTAGGATTCTCTTTTTAACCTGTTCCTTCAAACACTAGTGCTTAGGAAATCTATTGGAGGCAGAAGCAGTCAAGGGTAGCTTAGGGTTAGGGTTAGGGTTAGGGTGAGTTTTAGGGTACGGCTTAGGGTACGGGTTCGGGGAGGGGTTCGGGTACGGCGTAGGGTATGGTTTAGGGTTAGGTTTAGGGTTAGTGTTAGGGTTAGGGCTCGGTTTAGGGTACGGGTTAGGATTAGGGTATGCGTTAGGGTTAGGGTAGGGGTTAGGGTTAGGGTACGCATTAGGGTTAGGGTAGTTATTAAACCTATCCCACTCTCTAGATACCCCTTAGCACGTAAAGGAATATTATTCGGGGGTCCAGCCATGGAGAAGAGTTTAGACACTAGGATAAGATAAGGAACACACCCATTATCAAGAAATCACATTAGGATTCTCTTTTTAACCTGTTCCTTCAAACACTAGTGCTTAGGAAATCTATTGTAGGCAGAAGCAGTCAAGGGTAGCTTAGGGTTAGGGTTAGCGTTAGGGTGAGGGTTAGGGTACGGCTTAGGGTACGGGTTCGGGGAGGGGTTCGGGTACGGCGTAGGGTATGGTTTAAGGTTAGGTTTAGGGTTAGTGTTAGGGTTAGGGCTCGGTTTAGGGTACGGGTTAGGATTAGGGTACGCGTTAGGGTTAGGGTAGGGGTTAGGGTTAGGGTACGCTTTAGGGTTAGGGTAGTTATTAAACCTATCCCACTCTCTAGATACCCCTTAGCACGTAAAGGAATATTATTTGGGGGTCCAGCCATGGAGAAGAGTTTAGACACTAGGATAAGATAAGGAACACACCCATTATAAAGAAATCACATTAGGATTCTCTTTTTAACCTGTTCCTTCAAAGACTAGTGCTTAGGAAATCTATTGGAGGCAGAAGCAGTCAAGGGTAGCTTAGGGTTAGGGTGAGGGTTAGGGTACGGCTTAGGGTACGGCTTAGGGTACGGGTTCGAGGAGGGGTTTCGGTACGGCATAGGGTATGGGTTAGGGTTAGGGTTAGTGTTAGGGTTAGGGCTCTGTTTATGGTGCGGGTTAGGATTAGGGCACGCGTTAGGGTTAGGGTAGGGGTTAGGGTTAGGTTACGCTTTAGGGTTAGGGTAGTTATTAAACCTATCCCACTCTCTAGATACCCCTTAGCACGTAAAGGAATATTATTTGGGGGTCCAGCCATGGAGAAGTGTTTAGACACTAGGATAAGATAAGGAAAACACCCGTTATCAAGAAATCACATTAGGATTCTCTTTTTAACCTGTTCCTTCAAACACTAGTGCTTAGGAAATCTATTGGAGGCAGAAGCAGTCAAGGGTAGCTTAGGGTTAGGTTTATGGTTAGGGTGAGGGTTAGGGTACGGCTTAGAGTACGGGTTCGGGGAGGGGTTCGGGTACGGCGTAGGGTATGGGTTAGGGTTAAGGTTACGGTCAGTGTTAGGGTTAGGGCTCGGTTTAGGGTATGGGTTAAGATTAGGGTACGCATTAGGGTTAGGGTAGGGGTTAGGGTTAGGGTACGTGTTAAGTTTAGGGTAGTTATGAAACCTATCCCACTCTCTAGATACCCCTTAGCACGTAAAGGAATATTATTTGGGGGTCCAGCCATGGAGAAGAGTTTAGACACTAGGATAAGATAAGGAACACACCCATTATCAAGAAATCACATTAGGATTCACTTTTTAACCTGTTCCTTCAAACACTAGTGCTTAGGAAATCTATTGGAGGCAGAAGCAGTCAAGGGTAGCTTAGGGTTAGGGTTAGGGTTAGGGTTAGGGTGAGGGTTAGGGTACGGCTTAGGGTACGGGTTCGGGGAGGGTTTCGGGTACGGCGTAGGGTATGGGTTAGGGTTAGGGTTAGGGTTAGTGTTAGGGTTAGGGCTCGGTTTAGGGTACGGGTTAGGATTAGGGTACGCGTTAGGGTTAGGGTAGGGGTTAGGGTTAGGGTACGCTTTAGGGTTAGGGTAGTTATTAAACCTATCCCACTCTCTAGATACCGCTTAGCACGTAAAGGAATATTATTTGGGGGTCCAGCCATGGAGAAGAGTTTAGACACTAGGAGAAGATAAGGAACACACCCATTATCAAGAAATCACATTAGGATTCTCTTTTTAACCTGTTCTTTGAAACACTAGTGCTTAGAAAATCTCTTGGAGGCAGAAGCTGTCAAGGGTAGCTTAGGGTTAGGGTTAGGGTTAGGGTGAGGGTTAGGGTACGGCTTAGGGTACGAGTTCGGGGAGGGGTTCGGGTACGGCGTAGGTTATGGGTTAGGGTTAGGGTTAGGGTTAGTGTCAGGGTTAGGGCTCGGTTTAGGGTACTGGTTAGGATTAAGGTACGCGTTAGGGTTAGGGTAGGGGTTAGGGTTAGGGTACGCATTAGGGTGAGGGTAGTTATTAAACCTATCCCACTCTCTAGATACCCCTTAGCATGTAAAGGAATATTATTTGGGGGTCCAGCCATGGAGAAGAGTTTAGACTGTAGTGTAAGATAAGGAAAACACCCATTATCAAGAAATCGCATTAGGATTCTCTTTTTAACCTGTTCCTTCAAACACTAGTGCTTCGGAAATCTATTGGAGGCAGAAGCAGTCAAGGGTAGATTAGGGTTAGGGTGAGGGTTAGGGTGAGGGTTAGGGTACGGCTTAGGGTACGGGTTCGGGGAGGGGTTCGGGTACGGCGTAGGGTATGGGTTAGGGTTAAGGTTAGGGTTAGTGTTCGGGTTAGGGCTCGGTTTAGGGGACAGGTTAAGATATGGCTACGTGTTAGGGTTAGGGTAGGGTTTAGGGTTAGGGTACGTGTTAGGTTTAGGGTAGATATGAAACCTATCCCACTCTCTAGATACCCCTTAGCACGTAAAGGAATATTATTTGGGGGTCCAGCCATGGAGAAGAGTTAGACACTACGATAAGATAAGGAACACACCCATTATCAAGAAATCACATTAGGATTCTCTTTTTAACCTGTTCCTGCCAACACTAGTGCTTAGGAAATGTATTGGAGGCAGAAGCAGTCAAGGGTAGCTTAGGGTTAGGTTTATGGTTAGGGTGAGGGTTAGGGTACGGCTTAGAGTACGGGTTCGGGGAGGGGTTCGGGTACGGCGTAGGGTATGGTTTAGCGTTAGGTTTAGGGTTAGTGTTAGGGTTAGGGCTCGGTTTAGGGTACGGGTTAGGATTAGGGTACGCGTTAGGGTTAGGGTAGGGGTTAGGGTTAGGATACGCTTTAGGGTTAGGGTTGTTATTAAACCTAACCCACTCTCTAGATACCCCTTAGCACGTAAAGGAATATTATTTGGGGGTCCAGCCATGGAGAAGAGTTTAGACACTAGGATAAGATAAGGAACACACCCATTATCAAGAAATCACATTAGGATTCTCTTTTTAACCTGTTCCTTCAAACACTAGTGCTTAGGAAATCTATTGGAGGCAGAAGCAGTCAAGGGTAGCTTAGGGTTAGGGTGAGGCTTAGGGTGAGGGTTAGGGTACGGCTTAGGGTACGGGTTCGGGGAGGGGTTCGGGTACGGCGTAGGGTATGGGTTAGGGTTAAGGTTACGGTCAGTGTTAGGGTTAGGGCTCGGTTTAGGCTATGGGTTAAAATTAGGGTACGCGTTAGGGTTAGGGTAGGGGTTAGGGTTAGGGTACGTGTTAGGTTTAGGGTAGTTATGAAACCTATCCCACTCTCTAGATACCCCTTAGCACGTAAAGGAATATTATTTGGGGGTCCAGCCATGGAGAAGAGTTTAGACACTAGGAGAAGATAAGGAACACACCCATTATCTCGAAATCACATTAGGATTCTCTTTTTAACCTGTTCCTTCAAACACTAGTGCTTAGGAAATCTATTGGAGGCAGAAGCAGTCAAGGGTAGCTTAGGGTTAGGGTTAGGGTTAGGGTGAGTTTTAGGGTACGGCTTAGGGTACGGGTTCGGGGAGGGGTTCGGGTACGGCGTAGGGTATGGTTTAGGGTTAGGTTTAGGGTTAGTGTTAGGGTTAGGGCTCGGTTTAGGGTACGGGTTAGGATTAGGGTATGCGTTAGGGTTAGGGTAGGGGTTAGGGTTAGGGTACGCATTAGGGTTAGGGTAGTTATTAAACCTATCCCACTCTCTAGATACCCCTTAGCACGTAAAGGAATATTATTCGGGGGTCCAGCCATGGAGAAGAGTTTAGACACTAGGATAAGATAAGGAACACACCCATTATCAAGAAATCACATTAGGATTCTCTTTTTAACCTGTTCCTTCAAACACTAGTGCTTAGGAAATCTATTGTAGGCAGAAGCAGTCAAGGGTAGCTTAGGGTTAGGGTTAGCGTTAGGGTGAGGGTTAGGGTACGGCTTAGGGTACGGGTTCGGGGAGGGGTTCGGGTACGGCGTAGGGTATGGTTTAAGGTTAGGTTTAGGGTTAGTGTTAGGGTTAGGGCTCGGTTTAGGGTACGGGTTAGGATTAGGGTACGCGTTAGGGTTAGGGTAGGGGTTAGGGTTAGGGTACGCTTTAGGGTTAGGGTAGTTATTAAACCTATCCCACTCTCTAGATACCCCTTAGCACGTAAAGGAATATTATTTGGGGGTCCAGCCATGGAGAAGAGTTTAGACACTAGGATAAGATAAGGAACACACCCATTATAAAGAAATCACATTAGGATTCTCTTTTTAACCTGTTCCTTCAAAGACTAGTGCTTAGGAAATCTATTGGAGGCAGAAGCAGTCAAGGGTAGCTTAGGGTTAGGGTGAGGGTTAGGGTACGGCTTAGGGTACGGCTTAGGGTACGGGTTCGAGGAGGGGTTTCGGTACGGCATAGGGTATGGGTTAGGGTTAGGGTTAGTTTTAGGGTTAGGGCTCTGTTTATGGTGCGGGTTAGGATTAGGGCACGCGTTAGGGTTAGGGTAGGGGTTAGGGTTAGGTTACGCTTTAGGGTTAGGGTAGTTATTAAACCTATCCCACTCTCTAGATACCGCTGAGCACGTAAAGGAATATTATTTGGGGGTCCAGCCATGGAGAAGTGTTTAGACACTAGGATAAGATAAGGAAAACACCCGTTATCAAGAAATCACATTAGGATTCTCTTTTTAACCTGTTCCTTCAAACACTAGTGCTTAGGAAATCTATTGGAGGCAGAAGCAGTCAAGGGTAGCTTAGGGTTAGGTTTATGGTTAGGGTGAGGGTTAGGGTACGGCTTAGAGTACGGGTTCGGGGAGGGGTTCGGGTACGGCGTAGGGTATGGGTTAGGGTTAAGGTTACGGTCAGTGTTAGGGTTAGGGCTCGGTTTAGGGTATGGGTTAAGATTAGGGTACGCATTAGGGTTAGGGTAGGGGTTAGGGTTAGGGTACGTGTTAAGTTTAGGGTAGTTATGAAACCTATCCCACTCTCTAGATACCCCTTAGCACGTAAAGGAATATTATTTGGGGGTCCAGCCATGGAGAAGAGTTTAGACACTAGGATAAGATAAGGAACACACCCATTATCAAGAAATCACATTAGGATTCACTTTTTAACCTGTTCCTTCAAACACTAGTGCTTAGGAAATCTATTGGAGGCAGAAGCAGTCAAGGGTAGCTTAGGGTTAGGGTTAGGGTTAGGGTTAGGGTGAGGGTTAGGGTACGGCTTAGGGTACGGGTTCGGGGAGGGTTTCGGGTACGGCGTAGGGTATGGGTTAGGGTTAGGGTTAGT